>NC_080717.1:22281875-22651875 GCF_019097595.1 Hemibagrus wyckioides
AACAGCCCGCCTCCAGCCCTAGACCGGGCCAGCCGAAGCCTGCTCTTCTTCCGACACGCCCTCCCACGGCCAGGGTTATTCGCCCGCTGTCAGCCACTCTCCCGGCCAGGTCCGCAACTCTCTGCTCGCGCCAGCCGAATCCTCCTTGCCAGATGGCCCTGCTACTTCCTCGCCACTGGCCCGCTTGAAGCCGCAGAGGGCTCTTGCTGCCCTTCCGGTGAACTCCCGCTTCTCCTTTTCCCGGGCACTTAATGAAGAAATTCTCCAGCAAAAAGATTCAGTATAAGTCCCCTTTCTCGATGGGCACTGGCGATACAGGTGCTCCTCGCTACCACATTGCGCTTTCGCAGGCCTTAAGCGCACTACACTGTCGCTGGTGGTCCTCCTAACCACAGATGCGGCACCTCCGCCCAGGGCAGACCTCTTTATGGGTGGCCAAGGGCCCTACACACTTCCAGCAGTACAACGGCTGGCCAGGGTAGTGGAGGAAACACCGGTTGGGACCGAGAGAAATTTCCCGGAGGGTGGACTAGACCACCCGGAGCAGCCCGGGTCCGCCTTCAATCTGACGAAACCTGCATGCCTGCCCAGACGCCGAATGGCGCCCCGCAGCTTCTCCCGCTGAGACAGAAGAGCAGTACCGCGGCTGTGCTCTGATGACCTCCTATCCGCCACGGCGGGGTTGTAAACGGGCATTGCGATGGGGACCTCATCCATGGCGAACAACGGGACCAGGCCGAAGACCACGAAGCACCTTCCTCTTCCCTGAGCCGCGAGCACCGGTCTAAAAAAGGCGGAGCAGCGCTCGGTGAAGGCAGCGAAAGTGATGTCCAGAAACCTCAAGAGCAAAAATCCTGCAGGCAAAGAACCTTGAGGGAGCCATCCCGCTAAAGTCCCTGGAGCAATGGAGCAAAATCCAATCCCAGCAAAATCGCTTCTTCACGCCCTCTGCTGCATCTCTGTAGAGCTCCACCCGAACAGCCGACGGCCGCACTACTCGGAGCCGGCTGACGCTCAGCCTCCTTCTCTCCGCGCACACACTTGATCTTAGCCAAAAGGCCGAGAAGCGATAACTTGTTAGTCCCCTTGCTTGGCGGACAGCCCATAGCCCCGCTTTCCGAGGCTTACGGAAGCCCCAATGAAGGAATCGGGGCCACCCCCAGCTGTTGACCTGAATATGGGGGAGGGGGGTGTTGACGAGGAACAGCTGACAGTGGTGAGCACAGCCTGGCGATGATTAGCAAGGGAACATGGGTGGGGACACGTGGACGAGGAGCAGCTGATAGTGGTGAGCACATCGTGGCGATGATAGGCTAGGGATAAGTGGCATTTGCTGGTCACATGCACTTTCCATATTAGGCTAAGTCAGTCAGTAATAATAATAAGTGAGTAACAAAGTAAGTCAGTAAGTCAGTAAGTCAGTCAGTAATAAAATACGTCAGTCAGTAAGTAAGTAATAAGAAAGTAATAAGTGAGTAACAAAGTAAGTCAGTAAATAAGTCAGTCAGTAATAAAGGATGTCAGTCAGTCAGTAAGTAAGAAATAAGAAAGTAAAAAGTGAGCAACAAAGTAAGTCAGTAAGTAAGTAATAAGAACGTAATAAGTGAGTAACAAAGCAAGTCAATAAATAAGTCAGTCAGTAATAAAGGATGTCAGTCAGTTAGTAAGAAATAAGTAAGTAAAAAGTGAGCAACAAAGTGAGTAAGTAAGTAATAAGAATGTAATAAGTGAATAACAAAGCAAGCAAGTCAGTCAGTAATAAGAATACATTAAGTAATGAAGTAAGTAAATAAGTCAGTCAGTAATAAAGGATGTCAGTCAGTCAGTAAGTAAGTAATAAGAAAGTAATAAGTGAGTAACAAAGTCAGTAAATAAGTCAGTCAGTAATAAAGGATGTCAGTCAGTAAGTAAGAAATAAGAAAGTAAAAAGTGAGCAACAAAGTAAGTGAGTAAGTAAGTAATAAGAACGTAATAAGTGAATAACAAAGCAAGCAAGTCAGTCAGTAATAAGAATACATTAAGTAATGAAGTAAGTTTTTTTTTTTCTACTTTTTTACATTAGAAAATGTTGCACCAAGCCTGGAAGTACTGCAATACCAGGCCGATGCGTGGATCGGACGGAGCAAGCCCCTTTTCCAGCTCCCAGCTCTAAAAATCCGTTTAATATATGGTCCCCGGATAGAGAGCGTATCAGATATTAAACTGATAAGAACAGATACTACACTTGATCTTAGCCAAAAGGCCGAGAAGCGATAACTTGTTATTCCCCTTGCTTGGCGGACAGCCCATAGCCCCGCTTTCCGAGGCTTACGGAAGCCCCAATGAAGGAATCGGGGCCACCCCCAGCTGTTGACCTGAATATGGGGGAGGGGGGTGTTGACGAGGAACAGCTGACAGTGGTGAGCACAGCCTGGCGATGATTAGCAAGGGAACATGGGTGGGGACACGTGGACGAGGAGCAGCTGATAGTGGTGAGCACATCGTGGCGATGATAGGCTAGGGGTAAGTGGCATTTGCTGGCCACATGCACTTTCCATATTACGCTAAGTCAGTCAGTAATAATAATAAGTGAGTAACAAAGTAAGTCAGTAAGTCAGTCAGTAATAAAATACGTCAGTCAGTAAGTAAGTAATAAGAAAGTAATAAGTGAGTAACAAAGTAAGTCAGTAAATAAGTCAGTCAGTAATAAAGGATGTCAGTCAGTCAGTAAGTAAGTAATAAGAAAGTAATAAGTGAGCAACAAAGTAAGTGAGTAAGTAAGTAATAAGAACGTAATAAGTGAGTAACAAAGTAAGTCAGTAAATAAGTCAGTCAGTAATAAAGGATGTCAGTCAATAAGTAAGAAATAAGAAAGTAAAAAGTGAGCAACAAAGTAAGTGAGTAAGTCAGTAAGTAAGTAATAAGAACGTAATAAGTGAGTAACAAAGTAAGTCAATAAATAAGTCAGTCAGTAATAAAGGATGTCAGTCAGTAAGTAAGAAATAAGAAAATAAAAAGTGAGCAACAAAGTGAGTAAATAAGAAATAAGAACATAATAAGTGAATAACAAAGCAAGCAAGTAAGTCAGTAATAAGAATACATTAAGTAATGAAGTAAGTTTTTTTTTTTTCTACTTTTTTACATTAGAAAACGGTGCACCAAGCCTGGAAGTACTGCAATACCAGGCCGATGCGTGGATCGGACGGAGCAAGCCCCTTTTCCAGCTCCCAGCTCTAAAAATCCGTTTAATATAGAGCCCTCATATAGAGGGCGTATCAGATATTAAACTGATAAGAACAGATACTACACTTGATCTTAGCCAAAAGGCCGAGAAGCGATAACTTGTTATTCCCCTTGCTTGGCGGACAGCCCATAGCCCCGCTTTCCGAGGCTTACGGAAGCCCCAATGAAGGAATCGGGGCCACCCCCAGCTGTTGACCTGAATATGGGGGAGGGGGGGTGTTGACGAGGAACAGCTGACAGTGGTGAGCACAGCCTGGCGATGATTAGCAAGGGAACATGGGTGGGGACACGTGGACGAGGAGCAGCTGATAGTGGTGAGCACATCGTGGCGATGATAGGCTAGGGGTAAGTGGCATTTGCTGGTCACATGCACTTTCCATATTAGGCTAAGTCAGTCAGTAATAATAATAAGTGAGTAACAAAGTAAGTCAGTCAGTAATAAAATACGTCAGTCAGTAAGTAAGTAATAAGAAAGTAATAAGTGAGTAACAAAGTAAGTCAGTAAATAAGTCAGTCAGTAATAAAGGATGTCAGTCAGTCAGTAAGTAAGTAATAAGAAAGTAATAAGTGAGTAACAAAGTAAGTCAGTAAATAAGTCAGTCAGTAATAAAGGATGTCAGTCAGTAAGTAAGAAATAAGAAAGTAAAAAGTGAGCAACAAAGTAACTGAGCAAGTAAGTAATAAGAATGTAATAAGTGAATAACAAAGCAAGCAAGTAAGTCAGTAACAAGAATACATTAAGTAATGAAGCAAGTAAGTTTTTTTTTTTCTATTTTTTTACGTTAGAAAACAGTGCACCATGCCTGGAAGTACTGCAATACCAGGCCGATACGTGGATCGGACGGAGCAAGCCCCTTTTCCAGCTCCCAGCTCTAAAAATCCGTTTAATATAGAGCCCTCATATAGAGGGCGTATCAGATATTAAACTGATAAGAACAGATACTACACTTGATCTTAGCCAAAAGGCCGAGAAGCGATAACTTGTTATTCCCCTTGCTTGGCGGACAGGCCATAGCCCCGCTTTCCGAGGCTTACGGAAGCCCCAATGAAGGAATCGGGGCCACCCCCAGCTGTTGACCTGAATATGGGGGAGGGGGGGTGTTGACGAGGAACAGCTGACAGTGGTGAGCACAGCCTGGCGATGATTAGCAAGGGAACATGGGTGGGGACACGTGGACGAGGAGCAGCTGATAGTGGTGAGCACATCGTGGCGAGGATAGGCTAGGGGTAAGTGGCATTTGCTGGTCACATGCACTTTCCATATTAGGCTAAGTCAGTCAGTAATAATAATAAGTGAGTAACAAAGTAAGTCAGTCAGTAATAAAATACGTCAGTCAGTAAGTAAGTAATAAGAAAGTAATAAGTGAGTAACAAAGTAAGTCAGTAAATAAGTCAGTCAGTAATAAAGGATGTCAGTCAGTCAGTAAGTAAGTAATAAGAAAGTAATAAGTGAGTAACAAAGTAAGTCAGTAAATAAGTCAGTCAGTAATAAAGGATGTCAGTCAGTCAGTAAGTAAGTAATAAGAAAGTAATAAGTGAGTAACAAAGTAAGTCAGTAAATAAGTCAGTCAGTAATAAAGGATGTCAGTCAGTAAGTAAGAAATAAGAAAGTAAAAAGTGAGCAACAAAGTAAGTGAATAAGTCAATAAGTAAGAAATAAGAACGTAATAAGTGAATAACAAAGCAAGCAAGTAAGTCAGTAATAAGAATACATTAAGTAATGAAGTAAGTAAGTTTTTTTTTTTTCTACTTTTTTACATTAGAAAATGGTGCACCAAGCCTGGAAGTACTGCAATACCAGGCCGATGCGTGGATCGGACGGAGCAAGCCCCTTTTCCAGCACAGCCTGGCGATGATTAGCAAGGGAACATGGGTGGGGACACGTGGACGAGGAGCAGCTGATAGTGGTGAGCACATCGTGGCGATGATAGGCTAGGGGTAAGTGGCATTTGCTGGCCACATGCACTTTCTATATTAGGCTAAGTCAGTAAGTAATAATAATAAGTGAGTAACAAAGTAAGTCAGTAAGTCAGTCAGTAATAAAATGCGTCAGTCAGTAAGTAAGTAAGTAATAAGAAAGTAATAAGTGAGTAACAAAGTAAGTCAGTAAATAAGTCAGTCAGTAATAAAGGATGTCAGTAAGTAAGAAATAAGAAAGTAAAAAGTGAGCAACAAAGTAAGTGAGTAAGTAAGTAATAAGAACGTAATAAGTGAATAACAAAGCAAGCAAGTAAGTCAGTAATAAGAATACATTAAGTAATGAAGTAAGTTTTTTTTTTTTCTACTTTTTTACAAACAAAGTAAGTCAGTAAGTCAGTCAGTAATAAAATACGTCAGTCAGTAAGTAAGTAATAAGAAAGTAATAAGTGAGTAACAAAGTAAGTCAGTAAATAAGTCAGTCAGTAATAAAGGATGTCAGTCAGTCAGTAAGTAAGTAATAAGAAAGTAATAAGTGAGAAAGTAAGTTAGTAAATAAGTCAGTCAGTAATAAAGGATGTCAGTCAGTAAGTAAGAAATAAGAAAGTAAAAAGTGAGCAACAAAGTGAACAAGTAAGTAATAAGAACGTAATAAGTGAATAACAAAGCAAGCAAGTAAGTCAGTAATAAGAATACATTAAGTAATGAAGTAAGTAAGTTTTTTTTTTTTCTACTTTTTTACATTAGAAAATGGTGCACCAAGCCTGGAAGTACTGCAATACCAGGCCGATGCGTGGATCGGACGGAGCAAGCCCCTTTTCCAGCACAGCCTGGCGATGATTAGCAAGGGAACATGGGTGGGGACACGTGGACGAGGAGCAGCTGATAGTGGTGAGCACATCGTGGCGATGATAGGCTAGGGGTAAGTGGCATTTGCTGGTCACATGCACTTTCCATATTAGGCTAAGTCAGTCAGTAATAATAATAAGTGAGTAACAAAGTAAGTCAGTAAGTCAGTCAGTAATAAAATGCGTCAGTCAGTAAGTAAGTAAGTAATAAGAAAGTAATAAGTGAGTAACAAAGTAAGTCAGTAAATAAGTCAGTCAGTAATAAAGGATGTCAGTAAGTAAGAAATAAGAAAGTAAAAAGTGAGCAACAAAGTAAGTGAGTAAGTAAGTAATAAGAACGTAATAAGTGAATAACAAAGCAAGCAAGTAAGTCAGTAATAAGAATACATTAAGTAATGAAGTAAGTTTTTTTTTTCTACTTTTTTACAAACAAAGTAAGTCAGTAAGTCAGTCAGTAATAAAATACGTCAGTCAGTAAGTAAGTAATAAGAAAGTAATAAGTGAGTAACAAAGTAAGTCAGTAAATAAGTCAGTCAGTAATAAAGGATGTCAGTCAGTCAGTAAGTAAGTAATAAGAACGTAATAAGTGAGTAACAAAGCAAGTCAATAAATAAGTCAGTCAGTAATAAAGGATGTCAGTCAGTAAGTAAGAAATAAGTAAGTAAAAAGTGAGCAACAAAGTGAACAAGTAAGTAATAAGAACGTAATAAGTGAATAACAAAGCAAGCAAAGCAGTCAGTAATAAGAATACATTAAGTAATGAAGTAAGTAAGTTTTTTTTTTTTCTACTTTTATACATTAGAAAACGGTGCACCAAGCCTGGAAGTACTGCAATACCAGGCCGATGCGTGGATCGGACGGAGCAAGCCCCTTTTCCAGCTCCCAGCTCTAAAAATCCGTTTAATATAGAGCCCTCATATAGAGAGCGTATCAGATATTAAACTGATTAGAACAGATACTACACTTGATCTTAGCCAAAAGGCCGAGAAGCGATAACTTGTTATTCCCCTTGCTTGGCGGACAGCCCATAGCCCCGCTTTCCGAGGCTTACGGAAGCCCCAATGAAGGAATCGGGGCCAACCCCAGCTGGTGACCTGAATATGGGGGAGGGGGGTGTTGACGAGGAACAGCTGACAGTGGTGAGCACAGCCTGACGATGATTAGCAAGGGAACATGGGTGGGGACACGTGGACGAGGAGCAGCTGATAGTGGTGAGCACATCGTGGCGATGATAGGCTAGGGGTAAGTGGCATTTGCTGGCCACATGCACTTTCCATATTACGCTAAGTCAGTCAGTAATAATAATAAGTGAGTAACAAAGTAAGTCAGTAAGTCAGTCAGTAATAAAATACGTCAGTCAGTAAGTAAGTAATAAGAAAGTAAAAAGTGAGTAACAAAGTAAGTCAGTAAATAAGTCAGTCAGTAATAAAGAATGTCAGTCAGTCAGTAAGTAAGTAATAAGAAAGTAATAAGTGAGTAACAAAGTAAGTCAGTAAATAAGTCAGTCAGTAATAAAGGATGTCAGTCAGTAAGTAAGAAATAAGAAAGTAAAAAGTGAGCAACAAAGTGAGTAAGTAAGTAATAAGAACGTAATAAGTGAGTAACAAAGTAAGTCAGTAAATAAGTCAGTCAGTAATAAAGGATGTCAGTCAGTAAGTAAGAAATAAGAAAGTAAAAAGTGAGCAACAAAGTAAGTGAGTCAGTAAGTAAGTAATAAGAACGTAATAAGTGAGAAAGTAAGTTAGTAAATAAGTCAGTCAGTAATAAAGGATGTCAGTCAGTAAGTAAGAAATAAGAAAGTAAAAAGTGAGCAACAAAGTGAATAAGTAAGTAATAAGAACGTAATAAGTGAATAACAAAGCAAGCAAGTAAGTCAGTAATAAGAATACATTAAGTAATGAAGTAAGTTTTTTTTTTCTACTTTTTTACAAACAAAGTAAGTCAGTAAGTCAGTCAGTAATAAAATACGTCAGTCAGTAAGTAAGTAATAAGAAAGTAATAAGTGAGTAACAAAGTAAGTCAGTAAATAAGTCAGTCAGTAATAAAGGATGTCAGTCAGTAAGTAAGAAATAAAGTAAAAAGTGAGCAACAAAGTAAGTCAGTAAGTAAGTAATAAGAACGTAATAAGTGAGTAACAAAGCAAGTCAATAAATAAGTCAGTCAGTAATAAAGGATGTCAGTCAGTAAGTAAGAAATAAGTAAGTAAAAAGTGAGCAACAAAGTGAGTAAGTAAGTAATAAGAATGTAATAAGTGAATAACAAAGCAAGCAAGTCAGTCAGTAATAAGAATACATTAAGTAATGAAGTAAGTAAATAAGTCAGTCAGTAATAAAGGATGTCAGTCAGTCAGTAAGTAAGTAATAAGAACGTAATAAGTGAGTAACAAAGTAAGTCAATAAATAAGTCAGTCAGTAATAAAGGATGTCAGTCAGTAAGTAAGAAATAAAAAAATAAAAAGTGAGCAACAAAGTAAGTCAGTAAGTCAGAAATAAGAACATAATAAGTGAATAACAAAGCAAGCAAGTCAGTCAGTAATAAGAATACATTAAGTAATGAGGTAAGTTTATTTTTTTCTACTTTTTTACATTAGAAAACGGTGCACCAAGCCTGGAAGTACTGCAATACCAGGCCGATGCGTGGATCGGACGGAGCAAGCCCCTTTTCCAGCTCCCAGCTCTAAAAATCCGTTTAATATAGAGCCCTCATATAGAGGGCGTATCAGATATTAAACTGATTAGAACAGATACTACACTTGATCTTAGCCAAAAGGCCGAGAAGCGATAACTTGTTAGTCCCCTTGCTTGGCGGACAGCCCATAGCCCCGCTTTCCGAGGCTTACGGAAGCCCCAATGAAGGAATCGGGGCCACCCCCAGCTGTTGACCTGAATATGGGGGAGGGGGGGTGTTGACGAGGAACAGCTGACAGTGGTGAGCACAGCCTGGCGATGATTAGCAAGGGAACATGGGTGGGGACACGTGGACGAGGAGCAGCTGATAGTGGTGAGCACATCGTGGCGATGATAGGCTAGGGATAAGTGGCATTTGCTGGTCACATGCACTTTCCATATTAGGCTAAGTCAGTCAGTAATAATAATAAGTGAGTAACAAAGTAAGTCAGTCAGTAATAAAATACGTCAGTCAGTAAGTAAGTAATAAGAAAGTAATAAGTGAGTAACAAAGTAAGTCAGTAAATAAGTCAGTCAGTAATAAAGGATGTCAGTCAGTCAGTAAGTAAGTAATAAGAACGTAATAAGTGAGTAACAAAGCAAGTCAATAAATAAGTCAGTCAGTAATAAAGGATGTCAGTCAGTCAGTAAGTAAGTAATAAGAAAGTAATAAGTGGGCAACAAAGTAAGTCAGTAAATAAGTCAGTCAGTAATAAGTGAATAACAAAGCAAGCAAGTCAGTCAGTAATAAGAACGTAAGTGAGTAACAAAGTAAGTCAGTAAATAAGTCAGTCAGTAATAAAGGATGTCAGTCAGTCAGTAAGTAAGTAATAAGAAAGTAATAAGTGAGTAACAAAGTAAGTCAGTAAATAAGTCAGTCAGTAATAAAGGATGTCAGTCAGTAAGTAAGAAATAAGAAAGTAAAAAGTGAGCAACAAAGTAAGTGAGTAAGTAAGTAATAAGAACGTAATAAGTGAATAACAAAGCAAGCAAGTCAGTCAGTAATAAGAATACATTAAGTAATGAAATAAGTAAGTTTTTTTTTTTCTACTTTTTTACATTAGAAAACGGTGCACCAAGCCTGGAAGTACTGCAATACCAGGCCGATGCGTGGATCGGACGGAGCAAGCCCCTTTTCCAGCTCCCAGCTCTAAAAATCCGTTTAATATAGAGCCCTCATATAGAGGGCGTATCAGATATTAAACTGATAAGAACAGATACTACACTTGATCTTAGCCAAAAGGCCGAGAAGCGATAACTTGTTATTCCCCTTGCTTGGCGGACAGCCCATAGCCCCGCTTTCCGAGGCTTACGGAAGCCCCAATGAAGGAATCGGGGCCACCCCCAGCTGTTCACCTGAATATGGGGGAGGGGGGTGTTGACGAGGAACAGCTGACAGTGGTGAGCACAGCCTGGCGATGATTAGCAAGGGAACATGGGTGGGGACACGTGGACGAGGAGCAGCTGATAGTGGTGAGCACATCGTGGCGATGATAGGCTAGGGGTAAGTGGCATTTGCTGGCCACATGCACTTTCCATATTACGCTAAGTCAGTCAGTAATAATAATAAGTGAGTAACAAAGTAAGTCAGTCAGTAATAAAATACGTCAGTCAGTAAGTAAGTAATAAGAAAGTAATAAGTGAGTAACAAAGTAAGTCAGTAAATAAGTCAGTCAGTAATAAAGGATGTCAGTCAGTCAGTAAGTAAGTAATAAGAAAGAAATAAGTGAGTAACAAAGTAAGTCAGTAAATAAGTCAGTCAGTAATAAAGGATGTCAGTCAGTCAGTAAGTAAGTAATAAGAAAGTAATAAGTGAGTAACAAAGTAAGTCAGTAAATAAGTCAGTCAGTAATAAAGGATGTCAGTCAGTCAGTAAGTAAGTAATAAGAACGTAAGTGAGTAACAAAGTAAGTCAGTAAATAAGTCAGTCAGTAATAAAGGATGTCAGTCAGTCAGTAAGTAAGTAATAAGAACGTAATAAGTGAGTAACAAAGTAAGTCAGTAAATAAGTCAGTCAGTAATAAAGGATGTCAGTCAGTAAGTAAGACATAAGAAAGTAAAAAGTGAGCAACAAAGTAAGTCAGTAAGTAAGTAATAAGAACGTAATAAGTGAGTAACAAAGCAAGTCAATAAATAAGTCAGTCAGTAATAAAGGATGTCAGTCAGTAAGTAAGAAATAAGTAAGTAAAAAGTGAGCAAGTAAGTAATAAGAATGTAATAAGTGAATAACAAAGCAAGCAAGTCAGTCAGTAATAAGAATACATTAAGTAATGAAGTAAGTAAGTTTTTTTTTTTCTACTTTTATACATTAGAAAACGGTGCACCAAGCCTGGAAGTACTGCAATACCAGGCCGATGTGTGGATCGGACGGAGCAAGCCCCTTTTCCAGCTCCCAGCTCTAAAAATCCGTTTAATATAGAGCCCTCATATAGAGGGCGTATCAGATATTAAACTGATAAGAACAGATACTACACTTGATCTTAGCCAAAAGGCCGAGAAGCGATAACTTGTTATTCCCCTTGCTTGGCGGACAGCCCATAGCCCCGCTTTCCGAGGCTTACGGAAGCCCCAATGAAGGAATCGGGGCCACCCCCAGCTGTTGACCTGAATATGGGGGAGGGGGGTGTTGACGAGGAACAGCTGACAGTGGTGAGCACAGCCTGGCGATGATTAGCAAGGGAACATGGGTGGGGACACGTGGACGAGGAGCAGCTGATAGTGGTGAGCACATCGTGGCGATGATAGGCTAGGGGTAAGTGGCATTTGCTGGCCACATGCACTTTCCATATTACGCTAAGTCAGTCAGTAATAATAATAAGTGAGTAACAAAGTAAGTCAGTAAGTCAGTCAGTAATAAAATACGTCAGTCAGTAAGTAAGTAATAAGAAAGTAATAAGTGAGTAACAAAGTAAGTCAGTAAATAAGTCAGTCAGTAATAAAGGATGTCAGTCAGTCAGTAAGTAAGTAATAAGAAAGTAATAAGTGAGCAACAAAGTAAGTGAGTAAGTAAGTAATAAGAACGTAATAAGTGAGTAACAAAGTAAGTCAGTAAATAAGTCAGTCAGTAATAAAGGATGTCAGTCAATAAGTAAGAAATAAGAAAGTAAAAAGTGAGCAACAAAGTAAGTGAGTAAGTCAGTAAGTAAGTAATAAGAACGTAATAAGTGAGTAACAAAGTAAGTCAATAAATAAGTCAGTCAGTAATAAAGGATGTCAGTCAGTAAGTAAGAAATAAGAAAAAAAGTGAGCAACAAAGTGAGTAAGTAAGAAATAAGAACGTAATAAGTGAATAACAAAGCAAGCAAGTCAGTCAGTAATAAGAATACATTAAGTAATGAAGTAAGTAAGTTTTTTTTTTTTCTACTTTTTTACATTAGAAAACGGTGCACCAAGCCTGGAAGTACTGCAATACCAGGCCGATGCGTGGATCGGACGGAGCAAGCCCCTTTTCCAGCTCCCAGCTCTAAAAATCCGTTTAATATAGAGCCCTCATATAGAGAGCGTATCAGATATTAAACTGATAAGAACAGATACTACACTTGATCTTAGCCAAAAGGCCGAGAAGCGATAACTTGTTAGTCCCTTTGCTTGGCGGACAGCCCATAGCCCCGCTTTCCGAGGCTTACGGAAGCCCCAATGAAGGAATCGGGGCCACCCCCAGCTGTTGACCTGAATATGGGGGAGGGGGGTGTTGACGAGGAACAGCTGACAGTGGTGAGCACAGCCTGGCGATGATTAGCAAGGGAACATGGGTGGGGACACGTGGACGAGGAGCAGCTGATAGTGGTGAGCACATCGTGGCGATGATAGGCTAGGGGTAAGTGGCATTTGCTGGTCACATGCACTTTCCATAATAGGCTAAGTCAGTCAGTAATAATAATAAGTGAGTAACAAAGTAAGTCAGTCAGTAATAAAATACGTCAGTCAGTAAGTAAGTAATAAGAAAGTAATAAGTGAGTAACAAAGTAAGTCAGTAAATAAGTCAGTCAGTAATAAAGGATGTCAGTCAGTCAGTAAGTAAGTAATAAGAAAGTAATAAGTGAGTAACAAAGTAAGTCAGTAAATAAGTCAGTCAGTAATAAAGGATGTCAGTCAGTCAGTAAGTAAGTAATAAGAAAGTAATAAGTGAGTAACAAAGTAAGTCAGTAAATAAGTCAGTCAGTAATAAAGGATGTCAGTCAGTCAGTAAGTAAGTAATAAGAAAGTAATAAGTGAGTAACAAAGTAAGTCAGTAAATAAGTCAGTCAGTAATAAAGGATGTCAGTCAGTAAGTAAGAAATAAGAAAGTAAAAAGTGAGCAACAAAGTAAGTGAATAAGTCAATAAGTAAGAAATAAGAACGTAATAAGTGAATAACAAAGCAAGCAAGTAAGTCAGTAATAAGAATACATTAAGTAATGAAGTAAGTAAGTTTTTTTTTTTTCTACTTTTTTACATTAGAAAATGGTGCACCAAGCCTGGAAGTACTGCAATACCAGGCCGATGCGTGGATCGGACGGAGCAAGCCCCTTTTCCAGCACAGCCTGGCGATGATTAGCAAGGGAACATGGGTGGGGACACGTGGACGAGGAGCAGCTGATAGTGGTGATCACATCGTGGCGATGATAGGCTAGGGGTAAGTGGCATTTGCTGGCCACATGCACTTTCTATATTAGGCTAAGTCAGTAAGTAATAATAATAAGTGAGTAACAAAGTAAGTCAGTAAGTCAGTCAGTAATAAAATGCGTCAGTCAGTAAGTAAGTAAGTAATAAGAAAGTAATAAGTGAGTAACAAAGTAAGTCAGTAAATAAGTCAGTCAGTAATAAAGGATGTCAGTAAGTAAGAAATAAGAAAGTAAAAAGTGAGCAACAAAGTAAGTGAGTAAGTAAGTAATAAGAACGTAATAAGTGAATAACAAAGCAAGCAAGTAAGTCAGTAATAAGAATACATTAAGTAATGAAGTAAGTTTTTTTTTTCTACTTTTTTACAAACAAAGTAAGTCAGTAAGTCAGTCAGTAATAAAATACGTCAGTCAGTAAGTAAGTAATAAGAAAGTAATAAGTGAGTAACAAAGTAAGTCAGTAAATAAGTCAGTCAGTAATAAAGGATGTCAGTCAGTCAGTAAGTAAGTAATAAGAAAGTAATAAGTGAGAAAGTAAGTTAGTAAATAAGTCAGTCAGTAATAAAGGATGTCAGTCAGTAAGTAAGAAATAAGAAAGTAAAAAGTGAGCAACAAAGTAAGTGAGTAAGTAAGTAATAAGAACGTAATAAGTGAGTAACAAAGTAAGTCAGTAAATAAGTCAGTCAGTAATAAAGGATGTCAGTCAGTAAGTAAGACATAAGAAAGTAAAAAGTGAGCAACAAAGTCAGTCAGTAAGTAAGTAATAAGAACGTAATAAGTGAGTAACAAAGCAAGTCAATAAATAAGTCAGTCAGTAATAAAGGATGTCAGTCAGTAAGTAAGAAATAAGTAAGTAAAAAGTGAGCAACAAAGTGAGTAAGTAAGTAATAAGAATGTAATAAGTGAATAACAAAGCAAGCAAGTCAGTCAGTAATAAGAATACATTAAGTAATGAAGTAAGTAAGTTTTTTTTTTTTCTACTTTTATACATTAGAAAACAGTGCACCAAGCCTGGAAGTACTGCAATACCAGGCCGATGCGTGGATCGGACGGAGCAAGCCCCTTTTCCAGCTCCCAGCTCTAAAAATCCGTTTAATATAGAGCCCTCATATAGAGGGCGTATCAGATATTAAACTGATAAGAACAGATTTTTTTTTTTTTTTTTTTTTTTTTTTTTATTAGAACCAGTTCCACACAACAATAAACGATACATCAAATCCAGCAAAACAAAACCAGTCCGTCCCTCTTACATCCCTCCCACTTACCACACATCAATATAAAACCCAAAACAATCAGAACCACAGTCACATTTCTTGTCATAACACAAACCACCTTACACAAAAATTAAATCACAAAGAAAATGATCACAAATACGTCAGGAGACCAAAATGTTCAAATCCAACAGAATACAGAAATTTAAACGATCCCACCCCCATCACCTCACCGGTCTGGCCACCATGGGGCCCCCAGTACCGTGGTTCCCGAAAAACCTCCCCCCTCCAAAACTCCCACTCCTACCCTCACAAAACCCTCCCCCCCTTGCTCCTCACCTTGCACCTTACGGAGCTTGGCCCTGAATAACCGGAATAGACGTGCCTGACTGACGCGTCGGGACAGGCTCCGAATGCCCTCGCACCTCGCGCCCCAAAGAATGCACTTTGCCACCGAGACGGCCTGCCACAGAGGCCTTGCCATCCCAGGCCCCATGAGCCCCAATCCGCTGCCATACAGCACAAGATCGCGGCCTATCGCTGCCCCCTCTTCAGCGGGCAACCACTCCGACACGTGTCTCCAGAAGAGGGCCGCGATGGGACATGACCACAATGCATGGTCAATGGTCTCATCGCCCCCGCACCCATTTGGACACAGGGGCGTCCGAGTTGAGCCGTGCCTATAGAGCCTCTCCCTCACAGGGAGGCGCCCCAGCGCCCCCAACCAGTGCAGATCCTTGCTGGCCCCATATAGCCACTTCGGCTGAATCCTCGCCCAGTCTACACCCGGCATGCGGGGCAACGCCTCGCTCATGTATTCTGCGCAACAGTCCCTCCACTTCTTATACAGCCTACGGTGTTCCAGGACGAGACTGTCCGCCAGGCACCACGGCTGGTCCCGGACGAACTCGACCGCCTTTTGGTAATGCCATGGGCGGTCGACCGACCACGGTGCCGTGCCTCTCCAGGGAATCACCGTTCGCAAAGTGAAACCCAGCCAAAACTTTGCAAACAGGGCCGATATATGTCCCTCCGACCCCCTGGTCAATCTCGCCGCAAAGGACATGAACAAGGCCATGGTCTTGAGGGGGGCACAAATCACACCTCTGCCCCCTTTCTCTCAATCCCTATACATTCGTACGCGGGCGACCTGCTCGTTCCTCCCTCCCCAAATGAACGTAAACACAAGGCGCTCTAGGCGCCGTCCTGTCACAAAGGGGACAGGGAAGACATAGGCAAGATGGTTCAATCTTGCCAACAGGTCGGCATTGACCGCAAGCACCCTCCCCGAAAGAGAGAGATCCCTCCGGTTCCAGCTTTCAGCCCTCGCCTGTACTTTCCTGAGGGCAACGTCCCAGTTCTTCTGGGCGTTGTCCTCCCTCCAGAAGACGATGCCCAGAATCCTGAGCCCATCCTGGCACAGAGAGAAACCCCCCGGGACCTCAGACCTTCCAGCCCACGTTCCAGCATAAAGTACGGAGGACTTCCCGCGGTTAACCCGTGCACCAGTAGCATCTGAGAACGCCTCGATCACCCGCTCCAATGCGCGGAAGTCCTCATCTCGGCCGAGGAACAGCGTAGTGTCGTCGGCATACGCCGACACCTTGGCCCTAACCCCGTTCGCGCCCGGGATATGAAGTCCCTGAAATGGATCTCTTCTCAGCCTCTCCACCAGAGGCTCTAGGAACAGCACATAGAGCATCGGCGAGAGCGGGCACCCCTGCCTGACCCCCCCTTTCTGCTCGATCAACGCGGAAAGATGTCCGTTAATGGTGACACGGCTCACTGCCCCGGTATAAAGCAGTCGCACCATGGCAGTGAAAACCGGACCAAAGCCCATTCGCTCCAGGAGCGCAAACAGAAACGCGTTCGACACACGATCGAAGGCCTTCTCCTGGTCCAAATTCAGCAAAGCCAACGGTACCTGGCGTTGCGTCGCCCATGCCAAAGCATCTCTGACCAGCGCCAGGTTCATACCACACGTCCATCCGGGCACCCCACAAGTCTGGTCAGGGTGCACCACCGTGGCCATCACCCTTCTGAGGCGTAGGGCCAGTAACTTGGCAACGATCTTATAATCCGCCGTCAGCAACGTGATCGGCCGCCAGTTTGCCAAGTCCGCCCTGTCACCCTTCTTGTGTAGAAGGGCGATATGCCCGACTCTCGCTGACTGTGGAAGGAGCCCAGCCCCAAATGCCTCCCTGTAAACGGCCATCAGATCTGGGCCCACGAGGGGCCAAAAGGTCCGGTACCACTCCACAGGGAGACCGTCCCCTCCAGGAGCCACGCCTGTCTCCAGAGAGAGCATAGCGCTCTCCATCTCCTCTAGAGACACCTGCTCTTCCAACTCCACTACGCTTTCCCCAGGCAGTCTATCTACCACAGAGTCCAGAAACCCGGCTGCCAGTTCACCGCTCGATCCCCTTCGTTGGAAGAGGTCACAGTAAAAGGCACTAGCGCAGCCCAACATGTCCTCGGGCACGGTCAGTACCCGGGTACCATCACTTAAACCCTCTATATAAGACCCTCGCTGCCGGCTTCTGACACTATTAAAAAAGAAGCGTGTAGGGCGCTCGTCCAACTCAAGTGCCTGCCTACCCGCCTGAACAAAGTAGTTGCGGGCCTCCGCCTCAAAGTGAGCTCGTAGGGCTTCACTGGCATCCCTGAGCCGCCCGCAATCTCCATCTATCCAAGCCGAAGCAAGGACTCTTGACCACTGCCTGGCTCTTTCCACTCTCCGTCTTGCCATCTCCTGGCCCCACCAGCGGACCAGGGTGGCAACTCTCTTTTTCAGGTCCTCCCACCACTCACGCTGTGTGTCGTACAGCACCCGCAACCCTCGCCAACCTGTGTACAGATGGCGAAAAATCTCAACAAAGGCAGGGTCCTGCAAGATGGAACAGTTCAATCTCCAACAACCTCGTCCCCTTTGACAACCCTCAACTTCGATGCTGCCGAGCACCATGCAGTGGTCGGAGGCCCAAAAGGGCCTCAGGAAGCACGCGTGCACCTTCACCCCCTCTGGCAAAAACAGGAGGTCGAGCCTAGATGCATCACCCCGTGAGTTCCTCCAAGTCCAGCCCGGAGAATGCGGATCGACCACCCTGTAAACGTCAACCAGGCCTGCTCCTGACATCGTATGGGCCAGCTCCGCCCCCCCCTCCGACTCTACATCCACATTGAAATCCCCCCCAACCAGCAATACTCTATTTGTGCAGAAAAGAGGCTCCAGCAGGCGGAAGAACCCCCGCCGTTGCCCTCCCCTACACGGTGCGTACACCCCTATAGCCCTGTACTTAGTCCCCCTCCACTTCCCATCCACACAGATAATCCTCCCTGGCACTACCGAAACTACATTTTCCACCTCCCACTCAAAAGATTTGAACAGCACCCCCACTCCATCTCCCCTCCCCTCACCCACACCCCAAACGGCTGGACCGAGATCCCACCCCCTCGTGAACTCAACCGCCTCCCGCTCCGAGCCCAAATGGACTTCCTGCAAAAATAACAGATCAAATGAAACCGAACGCAAACTCGAAAACACGGCCATCCTTTTGAGAGGCTGCTTGATGCCCCGCACATTAAGTGATGCTATTCTAATCATCAAAAAAAACTTTTTCCTTCTTTTTTTTTTTCTAGAAGAATCCGAACCAGTCAACACAATCCCAAGGCACTTTCCCCAAAACCAAGCCTTCAACAAAAAAAAACCTCCCTCCACCCACCCTCACCAGCCAAACCTTCACTCCCCTCCTTCCCTCCCTCCCCACCCCCCCAAAATCCACAGTCCTCCTCACACCCCAACTGTTGCTCATTCCATTTTCCACTACCCATCTTATTCAATGGTATTACTATCCCCCTCCACCCCTGCCAGCCCCTGTTCTGACCCGTCTTGCCACAACTTGTGTCCACCCCTCCTCCTCCCTTGTCCCTCCATCCCGCTGTAAACAATCCTCCCCCAATGTATGTACAGCCCGCGCCCCCTCCACCTCAATCTCCCTTGTACCTATAATGTCCCCTGCAGTCAGGAGGTCAAACTCCCGTCCTCTCTCCAGACGTGACCTCTTTGTTCTTCTCTCCTCCGTCGCCCCCTCCGCCTCTGTGGTAGCTCCAGACCCGGAGAGTCTGCCGCCCTCCCCCATATCCTGCTCTGGATCTGATCCCACATCCTCCATGCCGTCCGAGAACTCCATTGAGGCCCAATCCGGTCACACCAGGGTCGAGGCCTCCGCTACCCCTTCTGTCGCCTCCGCCCAAATTCCAAACAGCCCGGCCTCCAGCCCCAGACCGGGCCACGAAGCCTGTTCTTCCCCCGACGGCGCTCCCACGGCTGGGGTTACCTGGCCGGCTGTCAGCGACTCTCCCGGGGTCAGGTCCGAAGAACCCCCCTCTGCCTGCGTCAGCCGAACCTCCTTGCCAGATGGCCCTGCTACCTCCTCGCTCACTGGCCCGCTTGATGCCGCAGGCTCTGCTGCCCCTTCGGTGAACACCGCTTCCTCCCCCTTTTCCCGGGCACTTAAGGAAAAAAATTCCTCAGCAAAAAGACTAACATAAGTCCCCTTTCTCGATGGGCACTGGCGATACAGGTGCTCCTCGCTACCACACAGACTGCAGGCCTTTGGCGCACCACACTCGGCCGCGAGGTGGTCCTCCGAACCACAGATGCGGCACCTCCGTCCAGGGCAGACCTCCTTTGCGTGGCCAAGGGCCCCACACTTCCAGCAGTACAACGGCTGGCCAGGGTAGTGGAGGAAACCCCGGTTGGGACCGATAGAAAAATTCCCCGGAGGGTGGACCAGACCACCCGGAGCAGCCGGGTCCGTCTCCAATCTGACGAGAAACCTGCGCTTCCCGTTCCAGACGCCGAAGCGCCCCCGCAGCTTCTCCCCTGCTGAGACAGAAGAGCAGTACCGTGCCAAAAAAGCTCTGATGACCTCATCCGCCACGAAGGGGTTATAAACGTGCACAGTGATGGGGACCTCATCCCTGGCGAACAACGGGACCAGCCGAAGACCACGAAGCACCTCCTCTTCCCTGAGCCGCGAGCACCGGTCGAAAAAGGTAGAGCAGTCAGTGAAGGCAGCGAAAGTGATGTCCAGGAACCCCGAAGAGCAAAAATCCTGCAGGCAAAGAACCTTGGAGGGAGCCATTCCGCTAAAGTCCCTGAGCAGCCGGAGCAAAATCCAATCCCAGCAAAATCGCTTCTTCACGTCCTCCGCAGCATCTCTGCAGAGCTCCACCCGAACAGAATGACGAAGCCGTACCACTCGAGCCGGCTGACGTTCAGCTCCTCTCTCCATGGCTACACTTGATCTTAGCCAAAAGGCCGAGAAGCGATACCGAGAACAGCCAACAACAAACGGTGCCATTCTACAGAACTGTAAACCCGAGGACGGAAAATACCGTTCTCGCTTAATATTCTATAATAAACCAGTAGAAATCATGCTGAACATATTCATACTAAAATTAGCGGAGAAAATAGTGATTTAAGCGGCATTTAACAATGAAACAAAAGGGAAACGATAACACACACACAGTCCTATCAGATGCGAGCACACACAATCCTCCACACTACAAACTCACAATTTAGTCAGAAAGTAAGTTTCCAAGACAACCATTTAAACTGGATTAAAATCCTTCGATTGCAGCAACCAACACATTACAAATAATATGTAGGGATTTTAAAAAGATTTAAGAAAATTTACATGAGTTTAACAATACTGCCTCTCAGCGGTCAAATTTGGTATTGCAGGGGAGAAAATGTATACCTACAACTTGACCCTCAAATTGCCTACAACTTTGTACAACATTTTTAAAAAGTATTTCTTTGCTAGAAGAAGATAAATTACTGGCAAACTTTTTAATACATGCAATATAAATATACAGTAAGAGGTCAGAATCACCAAACATGTACTAAATACAATTTTAAGCAGAAATACTGATTTATAGTTATTACCTAAAAACACGTTTTATCGTGGTACTGAGGAGGAATACTTTTTTCCAGATAAACTCTCTCAACTATTCTAAGACATGGACAACATTTTCATCAGTCCTAAATTGACTAAAACTGAAAAGAAGCTCGTCTTTATAACTGCGCCACTCATCCGCCATTTTCACTCAGCCCTTCAGAGAGGCCTAATTATATACAAAGCTCTGCTTACCTTAATGTCATTTACTCTGGACACACAATATTTCCCAACAAAATGCATTCAAGTGACACTTTGTGTTTTTAAATAAATAAATAAAACCTTTTTGTTCTTGTTTATCTTACACACACTGTCACGGGTATCTAACGGACAGTCTTGAGCCAGCAATCCAAACTCATGTGACGGTATAAAATTTCCAAACAAACTAATTTTAAACGCGTTTCAAATCATGAAAACAATTATAACACATTAAAGAAATGAGCTTTAATTACTCCAAGTACTTGTCCGGTTAGGTGAAATGTAGGAAAATGTAATCTTTTACCGAAAATTGCAATCACCTGCAGCTGCAAAATCAGCAGTCGGATCTGCAGCAGCGCCACCTAGAGGTCTGATTCAAAAGAGCGGGGCAAAAATAAAGCGTCATCACATGGCCATACTGTGTTATTATTGACGATATAAGATTGTTTTGAATCGTTATTACAAATTAATACACATACTTACAACCCCTGACGGTCCTAGAATACCCCTGTCCCGAACACTTTAACGTTTTCCATTGCTGTAATTTACTCAGATAGTTGTTAACTAGCTGATTAAGTGAATCAGGTGAAGTGGGAGCAGAGAAAACACTAAACTGGGTATAGTTCTGGACCTGTGTTGGGATCCTAGAAGATAATGAATTTGTTCCTATAGTCTGTCTCTCTGTCTGTTCTCTGCAAATGAATGTGTTAAATAGTTTCCTGCAGCAAATATATCTTTTAAAACAATATACTGATAACATATCACGGTGTGTATGAAGAGACCGACACATCATGTACCTGCTAATGCTTGAGCTAATATTGCCAATAAAGCAATAACAATGCTAAACAATTAACTTATTTTTGCAATACTGTGTAACTGTAGCATTTGTAACTAAATACACATCTTTTATTGCCAAAGACACACATTACTCACACTTACAAAATGTAAATTGAACCAGAATCACAGTTCATATTTCTCATAATTAGACAGTAAGTAACTGACAAATATTACAATAGAAAAATGAAATCCATAAAGAGTCGGAGCAGCATTAATTCCCAAAACAGGAATGAAACTACAGTGAAACGAACAGAATCAAAGAGCCTTTTCTAACGGCATGTGCAGCACAACAGAACATAACTTATCGCCTTTTACAAGTCTCAAAAGAAGCCATCATTTTCAGGTCAAGAGGTGAAAAACTTCTGCACTAAAGAAATATCGTCAACAGATCATCAATTTGTTATATTCCCAAAGGGCCTATGGGATAATTTGGTAAAACTAAATTTAGTGTGCTCATCATTCAGAAGTATTTTTAAGATTTAAGATTTAAGTAAGATTTTGTTCAGTTAGGGAGAATTATATTTTACTGCTCACCATTTTATAGGTTTGGTTTATGAGTTTCTGCAAACCGATTTTCATTTAGCAATCTCATTATGTTGGCTTGAAAAAGCCGTTCAGTTTTGCTTTATCAGATTATTACTATTATAAATAAACAGGTGGGACCTTGGACACTACTTTATTTGTTTGCTTGTTACATTTACCACTTAACCATTCGACTGCCTGCTAAACCGGGTTTCTTCAGGCACCACCATGCTGTACATAATGAATTTCCAACATAGAATTACTTATCGGTTTTTCAGTAAACAGACACTTCTTAAAGAGGCTTCTTCCCCCATCATAGTCTTTATATCTTGGCTCAACTGTTTGGTGTTGGCCCTGCTTTTTTTAGTTTCTGGACACCATGTAATAAGAAAACAGTCAGCATTAAAGCTCATCATCATCAGGCTGCTGCTGTTGTTTTAAAAGTGTATTTCAGTAGGCTATAGCTTTGTTTATTGATTTAATATTTTCAACTATCTAACTGAGTATCAAACGTTGTGCTTTTTTGTGAAATGTCCGACACGTCTTTCTTTAGCTGTGTGCTTTCACGGTCACGTGACCTGAATACATAAACAGTCATAATGGTGATCAGACAGGATATTCAAATAATGAGCTTGTTTCTTTTTAGGTGTACGTGTTTGTTATTGTTTTATATTGAAACTACACATCTACAAGAACACAGTTGCATCTCATTGTGTAAACTGTCAATACTTTCAATTTTATGACTTTTTATTCTTAATTACTTTCAATAGTTGAATTAAGTTTAATTAAGGTTGATGGCAGACAATGAAATAAATTTATTATTAAAATATAAATCCCAATCTATCTTTCTATATATTATAGAGTTTACACATTTATTTATATATTATTTTATTTTTATATATAGAATATATTATATTACATTTTTTTAATTTTTATTTTATACTTTTATATTATATTTACTGTTTATATTTATATTATATATACATGTATATACACACACACACGCATATGCATAGCCGATAACTATTGGTTTTTCACAATTATTTTGTCTTTGATTTCTACGTTTAATTTTACCTATTTTTCTCTCTATATTTTTAACTATATCCCTTTATTTTTCATTTCCACACACTAATTTTTACTCTTTTCTTTCTTTAATGTAGGACAGTCGTAAAAAGCATTTCACTACATGTCATACTGTGTATGATTTCGTATGTGATGAATAAAATTTCAATTTGAATTTGATCATGATACAAGATCCCAGACTTAGACAAAGGAGACAAAGGAGACTAAGCATTCCGCTTAGTATTGCAGCTTTCAAACCTGCTTAAAACAAACCTGCTTGTTTGCAACAGCTACCACACACAACCACTGGGAAACCACTAGCATCGCATTTTACATTAATGAATTAGTAATTTCTATGTAGTAAATTCAGGATGTTTTCAAAATCTGGTAAGCATCATTGTCCTTTCGCAGCATGACCGGCTGTATCTTATTCATAATGAAATCAAATGTGCTTCTTCTGCATGTGGCAGTGCAATGTTACAACATTAAGAAACTCAGCAGAACCTGCACAGGTTAAGCAAACACAACAAAATTGTATCTAACTTTAGTACAGTGGATATCAGGGGAGAGCGCGAACGCAGTCCCCCACTACCAGAAATTATGCAGTCGAGATTCCCACATTTGGGGAATTCGCATGGGTCAGCACAACCGGAGTGCAATGGCTGAGCCTCGCCCTGGGTGAACCACCTTCTTGATCATGGTATCTCCCCTGCCAGGTAAGTATGAATTGCAGAGCCCTCGGCTAGAGACTGCACCACCAAACACACCCTTCACCATCATGGTGAGGAACCTAACACTAATCATTACACAATAATCTGAGACTAAAACACTGCAGTTTACACGTGCTGCAAAAAAATAAAGTCAGTAGAGAAGAAAGAGTGCACTTTTACAGTCAGCAATAAGAGGGAGCAGAAACGCTGAATTTTAAGAAGACTGTTTTAAAGAGTGTTTTAAAGCCTGCCTACCATTAACCCCGCCCCTTCGCTTTGCACTCCCACAGCTTGCTAATCAGTTTTAGCCAAAACAAAACAACTCTACAAGAAATCTTGATTCCGTTCGTTGATCTATAACTAGTACTGTAAAAGGTTGTTTTCTATTAAAGAAACTTAAAACATTTATTACTCATAGGTCAATGGAAGACAAGAAATTTCTTCACCTTCTTGATCATGGTATCTCCCCTGCCAGGTAAGTATGAATTGCAGATCCCTCGGCTAGCGACTGCACTACCCTTTACCATCATGGTGAGGAACCTAACACTAATCATTACACAAACATCTGAGACTAAAACACTGCAGTCTACACGTGCTGCTAAAAATAAAACTACATTTATTACATAAAAAACAGTGTGATCGACCATTTTCTAAGCAACTAAACAGTACAATAACCCCACCCCCACGGCTTGCAGCTCAGAGACAATGTTTCTCCAGGACCCTGGTGTTACATAAGAGAACGTAACATATAGCTACAGAACCGAAACACCACCACAGAGCTAAGAACAAAGTCTGTCTGAACTACAGAGCTACATGTTAAATGTTAAGCCACTGTTGAAAACTTTGATTTGAGATTGTTCAGTTAGGGAGAATTATATTTTACTGCTCACCATTTTATAGGTTTGGTTTATGAGTTTGTCGTTTCTGCAAACCGATTTGCATTTAGCAATCTCATTATGTTGGCTTGAAAAAGCCGTTCAGTTTTGCTTTATCAGATTATTACTATTATAAATAAACAGGTGGGACCTTGTACACTACTTTGTTTGCTTGTTACATTTAACACTTAACCATTCGACTGCCTGCTAAACCGAGTTTCTTCAGGCACTACCATGCTGTACATAATGAATTCCCAATGTAGAATTACTTATCGGTTTTTCAGTAAACAGACACAGTTCTTATTGCATATTGCAGTGCTCCAGTCTTCCCAGTATTGTAGCTTTCAAACTAGCTGAAAGCAGCCCACAAACATGCTTGATTGCACCAGTTAATAGCCCACTGTGTCTTATTCCACATAAAACCAGGTGTGGTTCTTCTGCACGCTTTAACGCCATGTCAGAATAGAAACATACTCAGCAGAACCTGTACAGCTTCAGCAAATGCAATAACATTGTATCTAACTTTAGTACAGTGGATATCAGGGGAGAGCGCGAACGCAGTCCCCCACCACCAGAAATTATGCAGTCGAGATTCCCACATTTGGGGAATTCGCACGGGTCAGCACAACCGGAGTGCAATGGCTGAGCCTCGCCCTGGGTGAACCACCTTCTTGATCATGGTATCTCCCCCTGCCAGGTAAGTATGAATTGCAGAGCTCTCGGCTAGAGACTGCACCACCAAACACACCCTTCACCATCATGGTGAGGAACCTAACACTAATCATTACACAATAATCTGAGACTAAAACACTGCAGTTTACACGTGCTGCAAAAAATAAAGTCAGTAGAGAAGAAAGAGTGCAATTTTACAGAGTCAGCAATAAGAGGGAGCAGAAACACTGAATGTTAAGAAGACTGTTTTAAAGAGAATTTTAAAGCCTGCCTACCATTAACCCCGCCCCTTCGCTTTGCACTCCCACAGCTTGCTAATCAGTTTTAGCCAAAACAAAACAACTCTACAAGAAATCTTGATTCCGTTCGTTGATCTATAACTAGTACTGTAAAAGGTTGTTTTCTATTAAAGAAACTTAAAACATTTATTACTCATAGGTCAATGGAAGACAAGAAATTTCTTCATTTGAACAATAAAATTGTTATAACTGGAAAAATAAAGAGCTCAATCACAGGGATTAATACACACAGACACTGAAATAAAAGATCACTAAAGCTCACTGTCATGTATTTTATAGCAACATGTGGCTAAATTCTTGAAGCAAAATGTGTGCATTAGTTTTCTATAAACTACATGACTGACAGTAGGTCTGGCCGTAACAAATGAAAGCTCCATATAATCTAAGGCTAATATAATTTCCTACAGCCGAACATCCAGTCCTGTTATTATTATTTATAAAACCAGATGTGGTACATCTGCATATTGCAGTGCTCCATTCTGCCCAGTATTGTAGCTTTCCAACTTGCTTGATTGCACCAGTTAACAGGCCACTGTAGCTTGTTCCTCATAAAACCAGGTGGGGTTCTTCTGCACACTTTAATGCCATGTCAGAGCAGAAAGACACCCAGGAGAACCTGTACAGCTTCAGCAAATGCAATAACATTGTATCTAACTTTAGTACGCTGAATATCAGGAGAGAGCGCGAACGCAGTCCCCCACTACCAGAAATTATGCAGTCGAGATTCCCACATTTGGGGAATTCGCACGGGTCAGCACAGCCGGAGTGCAATGGCTGAGCCTCGCCCTGGGTGAACCACCTTCTTGATCATGGTATCTCCCCTGCCAGGTAAGTATGAATTGCAGAGCCCTCGGCTAGCGACTGCACCAACAAACACACCCTTTACCATCATGGCGAAGAACACAGAGCTAATCATTACACAAACATCTGAATCTAAAATGCTGCAGTCTATAAATGCTGCTAAAAATAAGGCTACATTTATTACATATAAAACAATGTGATGATTATTTTCTAAGCCACTAAACAGTACAATACTTCCCATGATGCATTGCTGCTGAATATGTAATGAGATCCACAGTGTTCAGGAAAATGCTTTTGTAACCAAAACACTTTACACTAAAAAGTAGTCGGTCCAGAAGAAAGGGCACAAAGCTATACTGCTACATATCACAAAGCTATATCAGCAGCAGGAAACAACTAAACTATTTTCAACAATTTTATTAAGGTTGTTTTACAGTTAGCCCCAACCCCCCCCCCCCCTCCCTCCCTCGGTTTGCAGGATAGTTGGCGAGTTAGATCTAAGACAAAAACGACTTCTCTACAGGAAAACCTGCTTCAGTTCATTTTAGCACGTAAATGAAAGGACAGAACAGGAAAAGTGCTTTGAACTTGCAATTATAAGTGACTCTAAAATCAAGCAAGAAGTTTGTGTCCGACCGGTAATGTGATCCGGACACAACATTCCCGATAGATAGTTCCGGATGGATAGTTCCGTATGCCGTAAATGATCCGTTTGTTGTACCCAGGCTTACAAATGGAGTTTTAGATTACTAACTATAAATACTATAATTGATACTTTAGAATATTTTATCGACACATCAGGCATCCTTTGAATTCACGAGAAACACCGCTTGATGATTAAGACAAGACATTTAGTAAACGCTACGTGTTTTACAGAAAATAATACGCATTTATGGTGCTTTTATAAGATCAAAAAGTCAGAGTCGGATGTTCATTACAGAGAGAAACCATGATCTAATGGTGTAAAAGCACATGTTAGTTTAAGAGCAGAGTAACTTCTACAGACACACTGACCCTACATAAACACCGTTATAAACCTCTTCTCTGTGGTGAACTGTGAATATAAGGAGATCACAAACAGCTCGGATACAGAGCTCCACAAATAAACCACAGAGAGAGCACCAACATACACCTAGCTTACATTATAACTAAACAAACAGAAACAGTCTATCTTTAACAGTAGAGAGAGGGGTGCACCGTTCCCAGAGGTACTGCAATACCAGGCCGATGCGTGGATCGGACGGAGCAAGCCCCTTTTCCAGCTCCCAGCTCTAAAAATCCGTTTAATATAGAGCCCTCATATAGAGGGCGTATCAGATATTAAACTGATAAGAACAGATACTACACTTGATCTTAGCCAAAAGGCCGAGAAGCGATAACTTGTTATTCCCCTTGCTTGGCGGACAGCCCATAGCCCCGCTTTCCGAGGCTTACGGAAGCCCCAATGAAGGAATCGGGGCCACCCCCAGCTGTTGACCTGAATATGGGGGAGGGGGGTGTTGACGAGGAACAGCTGACAGTGGTGAGCACAGCCTGGCGATGATTAGCAAGGGAACATGGGTGGGGACACGTGGACGAGGAGCAGCTGATAGTGGTGAGCACATCGTGGCGATGATAGGCTAGGGGTAAGTGGCATTTGCTGGCCACATGCACTTTCCATATTAGGCTAAGTCAGTCAGTAATAATAATAAGTGAGTAACAAAGTAAGTCAGTAAGTCAGTCAGTAATAAAATACGTCAGTCAGTAAGTAAGTAAGTAATAAGAAAGTAATAAGTGAGTAACAAAGTAAGTCAGTAATTAAGTCAGTCAGTAATAAAGGATGTCAGTAAGTAAGAAATAAGAAAGTAAAAAGTGAACAACAAAGTAAGTGAGTAAGTAAGTAATAAGAACATAATAAGTGAGTAACAAAGTAAGTGAGTAAGTAAGTAATAAGAACGTAATAAGTGAGTAACAAAGTAAGTCAGTAAATAAGTCAGTCAGTAATAAAGGATGTCAGTCAGTAAGTAAGAAATAAGAAAGAAAAAAGTGAGCAACAAAGTGAATAAGTAAGTAATAAGGACATAATAAGTGAATAACAAAGCAAGCAAGTAAGTCAGTAATAAGAATACATTAAGTAATGAAGTAAGTAAGTTTTTTTTTTTTCTACTTTTTTACATTAGAAAATGGTGCACCAAGCCTGGAAGTACTGCAATACCAGGCCGATGCGTGGATCGGACGGAGCAAGCCCCTTTTCCAGCTCCCAGCTCTAAAAATCCGTTTAATATAGAGCCCTCATATAGAGGGCGTATCAGATATTAAACTGATGAGAACAGATTTTTTTTTTTTTTTTTTTTATTAGAACCAGTTCAACACAACAATAAACGATACATCAAATCCAGCAAAACAAAACCAGTCCGTCCCTCTTAAATCCCTCCCACTTACCACACATCAATATAAAACCCAAAACAATCAGATCCACAGTCACATTTCTTGTCATAACACAAACCACCTTACACAAAAATTTAATTCACAAAGAAAATGATCACAAATACGTCAGGAGACCAAAATGTTCAAATCCAACAGAATACAGAAATTTAAACGATCCCACCCCCATCACCTCACCGGTCTGGCCACCATGGGGCCCCCAGTACCGTGGTTCCCAAAAAACCTCCCCCCTCCAAAACTCCCACTCCTACCCTCACAAAGCCCTCCCCCCCTTGCTCCTCACCTTGCACCTTACGGAGCTTGGCCCTGAATAACCGGAATAGACGTGCCTGACTGACGCATCGGGACAGGCTCCGAATGCCCTCGCACCTCGCGCCCCAAAGAATGCACTTTGCCACCGAGACGGCCTGCCACAGAGGCCTTGCCATCCCTGGCCCCATGAGCCCCAATCCGCTGCCATACAGCACAAGATCGCGGCCTATCGCTGCCCCCTCTTCAGCGGGCAACCACTCCGACACGTGTCTCCAGAAGAGGGCCGCGATGGGACATGACCACAATGCATGGTCAATGGTCTCCTCGCCCCCGCACCCATTTGGACACAGGGGCGTCCGAGTTGAGCCGTGCCTATAGAGCCTCTCCCTCACAGGGAGGCGCCCCAGCGCCCCCAACCAGTGCAGATCCTTGCTGGCCCCATCTAGCCACTTCGGCTGAATCCTCGCCCAATCTACACCCGGCATGCGGGTCAATGCCTCGCTCATGTGTTCTGCGCAACAGTCCTTCCACTTCTTATACAGCCTACGGCGTTCCAGGACGAGACTGTCCACCAGGCACCACGGCTGGTCCCGGACGAACTCGACCGCCTTTTGGTAATGCCATGGGCGGTCGACCGACCACGGTGCCGTGCCTCTCCAGGGAATCACCGTTCGCAAAGTGAAACCCAGCCAAAACTTTGCAAACAGGGCCGATATATGTCCCTCCGACCCCCTGGTCAATCTCGCCGCAAAGGACATGAACAAGGCCATGGTCTTGAGGGGGGCACAAATCACACCTCTGCCCCCTTTCTCTCAATCCCTATACATTCGTACGCGGGCGACCTGCTCGTTCCTCCCTCCCCAAATGAACGTAAACACAAGGCGCTCTAGGCGCCATCCTGTCACAAAGGGGACAGGGAAGACATAGGCAAGATGGTTCAATCTTGCCAACAGGTCGGCATTGACCGCAAGCACCCTCCCCGAAAGAGAGAGATCCCTCCGGTTCCAGCTTTCAGCCCTCGCCTGTACTTTCCTGAGGGCAACGTCCCAGTTCTTCTGGGCGTTGTCCTCCCTCCAGAAGACGATGCCCAGAATCCTGAGCCCATCCTGGCACAGAGAGAAACCCCCCGGGACCTCAGACCTTCCAGCCCACGTTCCAGCATAAAGTACGGAGGACTTCCCGCGGTTAACCCGTGCACCAGTAGCATCTGAGAACGCCTCGATCACCCGCTCCAATGCGCGGAAGTCCTCATCTTGGCCGAGGAACAGCGTAGTGTCGTCGGCATACGCCGACACCTTGGCCCTAACCCCGTTCGCGCCCGGGATATGAAGTCCCTGAAATGGATCTCTTCTCAGCCTCTCCACCAGAGGCTCTAGGAACAGCACATAGAGCATCGGCGAGAGCGGGCACCCCTGCCTGACCCCCCCTTTCTGCTCGATCAACGCGGAAAGATGTCCGTTAATGGTGACACGGCTCACTGCCCCGGTATAAAGCAGTCGCACCATGGCAGTGAAAACCGGACCAAAGCCCATTCGCTCCAGGAGCGCAAACAGAAACGCGTTCGACACACGATCGAAGGCCTTCTCCTGGTCCAAATTCAGCAAAGCCAACGGTACCTGGCGTTGCGTCGCCCATGCCAAAGCATCTCTGACCAGCGCCAGGTTCATACCACACGTCCATCCGGGCACCCCACAAGTCTGGTCAGGGTGCACCACCGTGGCCATCACCCTTCTGAGGCGTAGGGCCAGTAACTTGGCAACGATCTTATAATCTGCCGTCAGCAACGTGATCGGCCGCCAGTTTGCCAAGTCCGCCCTGTCACCCTTCTTGTGTAGAAGGGCGATATGCCCGACTCTCGCTGACTGTGGAAGGAGCCCAGCCCCAAATGCCTCCCTGTAAACGGCCATCAGATCTGGGCCCACGAGGGGCCAAAAGGTCCGGTACCACTCCACAGGGAGACCGTCCCCTCCAGGAGCCACGCCTGTCTCCAGAGAGAGCATAGCGCTCTCCATCTCCTCTAGAGACACCTGCTCTTCCAACTCCACTACGCTTTCCCCAGGCAGTCTATCTACCACAGAGTCCAGAAACCCGGCTGCCAGTTCACCGCTCGATCCCCTTCGTTGGAAGAGGTCACAGTAAAAGGCACTAGCGCAGCCCAACATGTCCTCGGGCACGGTCAGTACCCGGGTACCATCACTTAAACCCTCTATATAAGACCCTCGCTGCCGGCTTCTGACACTATTAAAAAAGAAGCGTGTAGGGCGCTCGTCCAACTCAAGTGCCTGCCTACCCGCCTGAACAAAGTAGTTGCGGGCCTCCGCCTCAAAGTGAGCTCGTAGGGCTTCACTGGCATCCCTGAGCCGCCCGCAATCTCCATCTATCCAAGCCGAAGCAAGGACTCTTGACCACTGCCTGGCTCTTTCCACTCTCCGTCTTGCCATCTCCTGGCCCCACCAGCGGACCAGGGTGGCAACTCTCTTTTTCAGGTCCTCCCACCACTCACGCTGTGTGTCGTACAGCACCCGCAACCCTCGCCAACCTGTGTACAGATGGCGAAAAATCTCAACAAAGGCAGGGTCCTGCAAGATGGAACAGTTCAATCTCCAACAACCTCGTCCCCTTTGACAACCCTCAACTTCGATGCTGCCGAGCACCATGCAGTGGTCGGAGGCCCAAAAGGGCCTCAGGAAGCACGCGTGCACCTTCACCCCCTCTGGCAAAAACAGGAGGTCGAGCCTAGATGCATCACCCCGTGAGTTCCTCCAAGTCCAGCCCGGAGAATGCGGATCGACCACCCTGTAAACGTCAACCAGGCCTGCTCCTGACATCGTATGGGCCAGCTCCGCCCCCCCCCTCCGACTCTACATCCACATTGAAATCCCCCCCAACCAGCAATACTCTATTTGTGCAGAAAAGAGGCTCCAGCAGGCGGAAGAACCCCCGCCGTTGCCCTCCCCTACACGGTGCGTACACCCCTATAGCCCTGTACTTAGTCCCCCTCCACTTCCCATCCACACAGATAATCCTCCCTGGCACTACCGAAACTACATTTTCCACCTCCCACTCAAAAGATTTGAACAGCACCCCCACTCCATCTCCCCTCCCCTCACCCACACCCCAAACGGCTGGACCGAGATCCCACCCCCTCGTGAACTCAACCGCCTCCCGCTCCGAGCCCAAATGGACTTCCTGCAAAAATAACAGATCAAATGAAACCGAACGCAAACTCGAAAACACGGCCATCCTTTTGAGAGGCTGCTTGATGCCCCGCACATTAAGTGATGCTATTCTAATCATCAAAAAAAACTTTTTCCTTCTTTTTTTTTTTCTAGAAGAATCCGAACCAGTCAACACAATCCCAAGGCACTTTCCCCAAAACCAAGCCTTCCCCAAAAAAAAACCTCCCTCCACCCACCCTCACCAGCCAAACCTTCACTCCCCTCCTTCCCTCCCTCCCCACCCCCCCAAAATCCACAGTCCTCCTCACACCCCAACTGTTGCTCATTCCATTTTCCACTACCCATCTTATTCAATGGTATTACTATCCCCCTCCACCCCTGCCAGCCCCTGTTCTGACCCGTCTTGCCACAACTTGTGTCCACCCCTCCTCCTCCCTTGTCCCTCCATCCCGCTGTAAACAATCCTCCCCCAATGTATGTACAGCCCGCGCCCCCTCCACCTCAATCTCCCTTGTACCTATAATGTCCCCTGCAGTCAGGAGGTCAAACTCCCGTCCTCTCTCCAGACGTGACCTCTTTGTTCTTCTCTCCTCCGTCGCCCCCTCCGCCTCTGTGGTAGCTCCAGACCCGGAGAGTCTGCCGCCCTCCCCCATATCCTGCTCTGGATCTGATCCCACATCCTCCATGCCGTCCGAGAACTCCATTGAGGCCCAATCCGGTCACACCAGGGTCGAGGCCTCCGCTACCCCTTCTGTCGCCTCCGCCCAAATTCCAAACAGCCCGGCCTCCAGCCCCAGACCGGGCCACGAAGCCTGTTCTTCCCCCGACGGCGCTCCCACGGCTGGGGTTACCTGGCCGGCTGTCAGCGACTCTCCCGGGGTCAGGTCCGAAGAACCCCCCTCTGCCTGCGTCAGCCGAACCTCCTTGCCAGATGGCCCTGCTACCTCCTCGCTCACTGGCCCGCTTGATGCCGCAGGCTCTGCTGCCCCTTCGGTGAACACCGCTTCCTCCCCCTTTTCCCGGGCACTTAAGGAAAAAAATTCCTCAGCAAAAAGACTAACATAAGTCCCCTTTCTCGATGGGCACTGGCGATACAGGTGCTCCTCGCTACCACACAGACTGCAGGCCTTTGGCGCACCACACTCGGCCGCGAGGTGGTCCTCCGAACCACAGATGCGGCACCTCCGTCCAGGGCAGACCTCCTTTGCGTGGCCAAGGGCCCCACACTTCCAGCAGTACAACGGCTGGCCAGGGTAGTGGAGGAAACCCCGGTTGGGACCGATAGAAAAATTCCCCGGAGGGTGGACCAGACCACCCGGAGCAGCCGGGTCCGTCTCCAATCTGACGAGAAACCTGCGCTTCCCGTTCCAGACGCCGAAGCGCCCCCGCAGCTTCTCCCCTGCTGAGACAGAAGAGCAGTACCGTGCCAAAAAAGCTCTGATGACCTCATCCGCCACGAAGGGGTTATAAACGTGCACAGTGATGGGGACCTCATCCATGGCGAACAACGGGACCAGCCGAAGACCACGAAGCACCTCCTCTTCCCTGAGCCGCGAGCACCGGTCGAAAAAGGTAGAGCAGTCAGTGAAGGCAGCGAAAGTGATGTCCAGGAACCCCGAAGAGCAAAAATCCTGCAGGCAAAGAACCTTGGAGGGAGCCATTCCGCTAAAGTCCCTGAGCAGCCGGAGCAAAATCCAATCCCAGCAAAATCGCTTCTTCACGTCCTCCGCAGCATCTCTGCAGAGCTCCACCCGAACAGAATGACGAAGCCGTACCACTCGAGCCGGCTGACGTTCAGCTCCTCTCTCCATGGCTACACTTGATCTTAGCCAAAAGGCCGAGAAGCGATACCGAGAACAGCCAACAACAAACGGTGCCATTCTACAGAACTGTAAACCCGAGGACGGAAAATACCGTTCTCGCTTAATATTCTATAATAAACCAGTAGAAATCATGCTGAACATATTCATACTAAAATTAGCGGAGAAAATAGTGATTTAAGCGGCATTTAACAATGAAACAAAAAGGAAACGATAAAGAACGCGCGCGCGCGCACACACACACAGTCCTATCAGATGCGAGCACACACAATCCTCCACACTACAAACTCATAATTTAGTCAGAAAGTAAGTTTCCAAGACAACCATTTAAACTGGATTAAAATCCTTCGATTGCAGCAACCAACACATTACAAATAATATGTAGGGATTTTAAAAAGATTTAAGAAAATTTACATGAGTTTAACAATACTGCCTCTCAGCGGTCAAATTTGGTATTGCAGGGGAGAAAATGTATACCTACAACTTGACCCTCAAATTGCCTACAACTTTGTACAACATTTTTAAAAAGTATTTCTTTGCTAGAAGAAGATAAATTACTGGCAAACTTTTTAATACATGCAATATAAATATACAGTAAGAGGTCAGAATCACCAAACATGTACTAAATACAATTTTAAGCAGAAATACTGATTTATAGTTATTACCTAAAAACACGTTTTATCGTGGTACTGAGGAGGAATACTTTTTTCCAGATAAACTCTCTCAACTATTCTAAGACATGGACAACATTTTCATCAGTCCTAAATTGACTAAAACTGAAAAGAAGCTCGTCTTTATAACTGCGCCACTCATCCGCCATTTTCACTCAGCCCTTCAGAGAGGCCTAATTATATACAAAGCTCTGCTTACCTTAATGTCATTTACTCTGGACACACAATATTTCCCAACAAAATGCATTCAAGTGACACTTTGTGTTTTTAAATAAATAAATAAAACCTTTTTGTTCTTGTTTATCTTACACACACTGTCACGGGTATCTAACGGACAGTCTTGAGCCAGCAATCCAAACTCATGTGACGGTATAAAATTTCCAAACAAACTAATTTTAAACGCGTTTCAAATCATGAAAACAATTATAACACATTAAAGAAATGAGCTTTAATTACTCCAAGTACTTGTCCGGTTAGGTGAAATGTAGGAAAATGTAATCTTTTACCGAAAATTGCAATCACCTGCAGCTGCAAAATCAGCAGTCGGATCTGCAGCAGCGCCACCTAGAGGTCTGATTCAAAAGAGCGGGGCAAAAATAAAGCGTCATCACATGGCCATACTGTGTTATTATTGACGATATAAGATTGTTTTGAATCGTTATTACAAATTAATACACATACTTACAACCCCTGACGGTCCTAGAATACCCCTGTCCCGAACACTTTAACGTTTTCCATTGCTGTAATTTACTCAGATAGTTGTTAACTAGCTGATTAAGTGAATCAGGTGAAGTGGGAGCAGAGAAAACACTAAACTGGGTATAGTTCTGGACCTGTGTTGGGATCCTAGAAGATAATGAATTTGTTCCTATAGTCTGTCTCTCTGTCTGTTCTCTGCAAATGAATGTGTTAAATAGTTTCCTGCAGCAAATATATCTTTTAAAACAATATACTGATAACATATCACGGTGTGTATGAAGAGACCGACACATCATGTACCTGCTAATGCTTGAGCTAATATTGCCAATAAAGCAATAACAATGCTAAACAATTAACTTATTTTTGCAATACTGTGTAACTGTAGCATTTGTAACTAAATACACATCTTTTATTGCCAAAGACACACATTACTCACACTTACAAAATGTAAATTGAACCAGAATCACAGTTCATATTTCTCATAATTAGACAGTAAGTAACTGACAAATATTACAATAGAAAAATGAAATCCATAAAGAGTCGGATCAGCATTAATTCCCAAAACAGGAATGAAACTACAGTGAAACGAACAGAATCAAAGAGCCTTTTCTAACGGCATGTGCAGCACAACAGAACATAACTTATCGCCTTTTACAAGTCTCAAAAGAAGCCATCATTTTCAGGTCAAGAGGTGAAAAACTTCTGCACTAAAGAAATATCGTCAACAGATCATCAATTTGTTATATTCCCAAAGGGCCTATGGGATAATTTGGTAAAACTAAATTTAGTGTGCTCATCATTCAGAAGTATTTTTAAGATTTAAGATTTAAGTAAGATTTTGTTCAGTTAGGGAGAATTATATTTTACTGCTCACCATTTTATAGGTTTGGTTTATGAGTTTCTGCAAACCGATTTTCATTTAGCAATCTCATTATGTTGGCTTGAAAAAGCCGTTCAGTTTTGCTTTATCAGATTATTACTATTATAAATAAACAGGTGGGACCTTGGACACTACTTTATTTGTTTGCTTGTTACATTTACCACTTAACCATTCGACTGCCTGCTAAACCGGGTTTCTTCAGGCACCACCATGCTGTACATAATGAATTTCCAACATAGAATTACTTATCGGTTTTTCAGTAAACAGACACTTCTTAAAGAGGCTTCTTCCCCCATCATAGTCTTTATATCTTGGCTCAACTGTTTGGTGTTGGCCCTGCTTTTTTTAGTTTCTGGACACCATGTAATAAGAAAACAGTCAGCATTAAAGCTCATCATCATCAGGCTGCTGCTGTTGTTTTAAAAGTGTATTTCAGTAGGCTATAGCTTTGTTTATTGATTTAATATTTTCAACTATCTAACTGAGTATCAAACGTTGTGCTTTTTTGTGAAATGTCCGACACGTCTTTCTTTAGCTGTGTGCTTTCACGGTCACGTGACCTGAATACATAAACAGTCATAATGGTGATCAGACAGGATATTCAAATAATGAGCTTGTTTCTTTTTAGGTGTACGTGTTTGTTATTGTTTTATATTGAAACTACACATCTACAAGAACACAGTTGCATCTCATTGTGTAAACTGTCAATACTTTCAATTTTATGACTTTTTATTCTTAATTACTTTCAATAGTTGAATTAAGTTTAATTAAGGTTGATGGCAGACAATGAAATAAATTTATTATTAAAATATAAATCCCAATCTATCTTTCTATATATTATAGAGTTTACACATTTATTTATATATTATTTTATTTTTATATATAGAATATATTATATTACATTTTTATAATTTTTATTTTATACTTTTATATTATATTTACTGTTTATATTTATATTATATATACATGTATATACACACACACACGCATATGCATAGCCGATAACTATTGGTTTTTCACAATTATTTTGTCTTTGATTTCTACGTTTAATTTTACCTATTTTTCTCTCTATATTTTTAACTATATCCCTTTATTTTTCATTTCCACACACTAATTTTTACTCTTTTCTTTCTTTAATGTAGGACAGTCGTAAAAAGCATTTCACTACATGTCATACTGTGTATGATTTCGTATGTGATGAATAAAATTTCAATTTGAATTTGATCATGATACAAGATCCCAGACTTAGACAAAGGAGACAAAGGAGACTAAGCATTCCGCTTAGTATTGCAGCTTTCAAACCAGCTTAAAACAAACCTGCTTGTTTGCAACAGCTACCACACACAACCACTGGGAAACCACTAGCATCGCATTTTACATTAATGAATTAGTAATTTCTATGTAGTAAATTCAGGATGTTTTCAAAATCTGGTAAGCATCATTGTCCTTTCGCAGCATGACCGGCTGTATCTTATTCATAATGAAATCAAATGTGCTTCTTCTGCATGTGGCAGTGCAATGTTACAACATTAAGAAACTCAGCAGAACCTGCACAGGTTAAGCAAACACAACAAAATTGTATCTAACTTTAGTACAGTGGATATCAGGGGAGAGCGCGAACGCAGTCCCCCACTACCAGAAATTATGCAGTCGAGATTCCCACATTTGGGGAATTCGCACGGGTCAGCACAACCGGAGTGCAATGGCTGAGCCTCGCCCTGGGTGAACCACCTTCTTGATCATGGTATCTCCCCTGCCAGGTAAGTATGAATTGCAGAGCCCTCGGCTAGAGACTGCACCACCAAACACACCCTTCACCATCATGGTGAGGAACCTAACACTAATCATTACACAATAATCTGAGACTAAAACACTGCAGTTTACACGTGCTGCAAAAAAATAAAGTCAGTAGAGAAGAAAGAGTGCACTTTTACAGTCAGCAATAAGAGGGAGCAGAAACACTGAATTTTAAGAAGACTGTTTTAAAGAGTGTTTTAAAGCCTGCCTACCATTAACCCCGCCCCTTCGCTTTGCACTCCCACAGCTTGCTAATCAGTTTTAGCCAAAACAAAACAACTCTACAAGAAATCTTGATTCCGTTCGTTGATCTATAACTAGTACTGTAAAAGGTTGTTTTCTATTAAAGAAACTTAAAACATTTATTACTCATAGGTCAATGGAAGACAAGAAATTTCTTCACCTTCTTGATCATGGTATCTCCCCTGCCAGGTAAGTATGAATTGCAGATCCCTCGGCTAGCGACTGCACTACCCTTTACCATCATGGTGAGGAACCTAACACTAATCATTACACAAACATCTGAGACTAAAACACTGCAGTCTACACGTGCTGCTAAAAATAAAACTACATTTATTACATAAAAAACAGTGTGATCGACCATTTTCTAAGCAACTAAACAGTACAATAACCCCACCCCCACGGCTTGCAGCTCAGAGACAATGTTTCTCCAGGACCCTGGTGTTACATAAGAGAACGTAACATATAGCTACAGAACCGAAACACCACCACAGAGCTAAGAACAAAGTCTGTCTGAACTACAGAGCTACATGTTAAATGTTAAGCCACTGTTGAAAACTTTGATTTGAGATTGTTCAGTTAGGGAGAATTATATTTTACTGCTCACCATTTTATAGGTTTGGTTTATGAGTTTGTCGTTTCTGCAAACCGATTTGCATTTAGCAATCTCATTATGTTGGCTTGAAAAAGCCGTTCAGTTTTGCTTTATCAGATTATTACTATTATAAATAAACAGGTGGGACCTTGTACACTACTTTGTTTGCTTGTTACATTTAACACTTAACCATTCGACTGCCTGCTAAACCGAGTTTCTTCAGGCACTACCATGCTGTACATAATGAATTCCCAATGTAGAATTACTTATCGGTTTTTCAGTAAACAGACACAGTTCTTATTGCATATTGCAGTGCTCCAGTCTTCCCAGTATTGTAGCTTTCAAACTAGCTGAAAGCAGCCCACAAACATGCTTGATTGCACCAGTTAATAGCCCACTGTGTCTTATTCCACATAAAACCAGGTGTGGTTCTTCTGCACGCTTTAACGCCATGTCAGAATAGAAACATACTCAGCAGAACCTGTACAGCTTCAGCAAATGCAATAACATTGTATCTAACTTTAGTACAGTGGATATCAGGGGAGAGCGCGAACGCAGTCCCCCACCACCAGAAATTATGCAGTCGAGATTCCCACATTTGGGGAATTCGCACGGGTCAGCACAACCGGAGTGCAATGGCTGAGCCTCGCCCTGGGTGAACCACCTTCTTGATCATGGTATCTCCCCCTGCCAGGTAAGTATGAATTGCAGAGCTCTCGGCTAGAGACTGCACCACCAAACACACCCTTCACCATCATGGTGAGGAACCTAACACTAATCATTACACAATAATCTGAGACTAAAACACTGCAGTTTACACGTGCTGCAAAAAATAAAGTCAGTAGAGAAGAAAGAGTGCAATTTTACAGAGTCAGCAATAAGAGGGAGCAGAAACACTGAATGTTAAGAAGACTGTTTTAAAGAGAATTTTAAAGCCTGCCTACCATTAACCCCGCCCCTTCGCTTTGCACTCCCACAGCTTGCTAATCAGTTTTAGCCAAAACAAAACAACTCTACAAGAAATCTTGATTCCGTTCGTTGATCTATAACTAGTACTGTAAAAGGTTGTTTTCTATTAAAGAAACTTAAAACATTTATTACTCATAGGTCAATGGAAGACAAGAAATTTCTTCATTTGAACAATAAAATTGTTATAACTGGAAAAATAAAGAGCTCAATCACAGGGATTAATACACACAGACACTGAAATAAAAGATCACTAAAGCTCACTGTCATGTATTTTATAGCAACATGTGGCTAAATTCTTGAAGCAAAATGTGTGCATTAGTTTTCTATAAACTACATGACTGACAGTAGGTCTGGCCGTAATAAATGAAAGCTCCATATAATCTAAGGCTAATATAATTTCCTACAGCCGAACATCCAGTCCTGTTATTATTATTTATAAAACCAGATGTGGTACATCTGCATATTGCAGTGCTCCATTCTGCCCAGTATTGTAGCTTTCCAACTTGCTTGATTGCACCAGTTAACAGGCCACTGTAGCTTGTTCCTCATAAAACCAGGTGGGGTTCTTCTGCACACTTTAATGCCATGTCAGAGCAGAAAGACACCCAGCAGAACCTGTACAGCTTCAGCAAATGCAATAACATTGTATCTAACTTTAGTACGCTGAATATCAGGGGAGAGCGCGAACGCAGTCCCCCACTACCAGAAATTATGCAGTCGAGATTCCCACATTTGGGGAATTCGCACGGGTCAGCACAGCCGGAGTGCAATGGCTGAGCCTCGCCCTGGGTGAACCACCTTCTTGATCATGGTATCTCCCCTGCCAGGTAAGTATGAATTGCAGAGCCCTCGGCTAGCGACTGCACCAACAAACACACCCTTTACCATCATGGCGAAGAACACAGAGCTAATCATTACACAAACATCTGAATCTAAAATGCTGCAGTCTATAAATGCTGCTAAAAATAAGGCTACATTTATTACATATAAAACAATGTGATGATTATTTTCTAAGCCACTAAACAGTACAATACTTCCCATGATGCATTGCTGCTGAATATGTAATGAGATCCACAGTGTTCAGGAAAATGCTTTTGTAACCAAAACACTTTACACTAAAAAGTAGTCGGTCCAGAAGAAAGGGCACAAAGCTATACTGCTACATATCACAAAGCTATATCAGCAGCAGGAAACAACTAAACTATTTTCAACAATTTTATTAAGGTTGTTTTACAGTTAGCCCCAACCCCCCCCCTCCCCTCCCTCCCTCGGTTTGCAGGATAGTTGGCGAGTTAGATCTAAGACAAAAACGACTTCTCTACAGGAAAACCTGCTTCAGTTCATTTTAGCACGTAAATGAAAGGACAGAACAGGAAAAGTGCTTTGAACTTGCAATTATAAGTGACTCTAAAATCAAGCAAGAAGTTTGTGTCCGACCGGTAATGTGATCCGGACACAACATTCCCGATAGATAGTTCCGGATGGATAGTTCCGTATGCCGTAAATGATCCGTTTGTTGTACCCAGGCTTACAAATGGAGTTTTAGATTACTAACTATAAATACTATAATTGATACTTTAGAATATTTTATCGACACATTAGGCATCCTTTGAATTCACGAGAAACACCGCTTGATGATTAAGACAAGACATTTAGTAAACGCTATGTGTTTTACAGAAAATAATACGCATTTATTGTGCTTTTATAAGATCAAAAAGTCAGAGTCGGATGTTCATTACAGAGAGAAACCATGATCTAATGGTGTAAAAGCACATGTTAGTTTAAGAGCAGAGTAACTTCTACAGACACACTGACCCTACATAAACACCGTTATAAACCTCTTCTCTGTGGTGAACTGTGAATATAAGGAGATCACAAACAGCTCGGATACAGAGCTCCACAAATAAACCACAGAGAGAGCACCAACATACACCTGGTTTACATTATAACTAAACAAACAGAAACAGTCTATCTTTAACAGTAGAGAGAGGGGTGCACCGTTCCCGGAGGTACTGCAATACCGGGTCGATGCGTGGAGTGGACAGAGCAAGCCCCTATTCCATCTCCCTGCTCCAAAAATCAATTTAATATATGGTCCCCGGATAGGGGACGTATCAGATATTAAACTGATAAGAACAGATACTACACTTGATCTTAGCCAAAAGGCCGAGAAGCGATACCGAGAACAGCCAACAACAAACGGTGCCATTCTACAGAACTGTAAACCCGAGGACGGAAAATACCGTTCTCGCTTAATATTCTATAATAAACCAGTAGAAATCATGCTGAACATATTCATACTAAAATTAGCGGAGAAAATAGTGATTTAAGCGGCATTTAACAATGAAACAAAAGGGAAACGATAAAGAACGCGCGCGCGCGCACACACACACAGTCCTATCAGATGCGAGCACACACAATCCTCCACACTACAAACTCACAATTTAGTCAGAAAGTAAGTTTCCAAGACAACCATTTAAACTGGATTAAAATCCTTCGATTGCAGCAACCAACACATTACAAATAATATGTAGGGATTTTAAAAAGATTTAAGAAAATTTACATGAGTTTAACAATACTGCCTCTCAGCGGTCAAATTTGGTATTGCAGGGGAGAAAATGTATACCTACAACTTGACCCTCAAATTGCCTACAACTTTGTACAACATTTTTAAAAAGTATTTCTTTGCTAGAAGAAGATAAATTACTGGCAAACTTTTTAATACATGCAATATAAATATACAGTAAGAGGTCAGAATCACCAAACATGTACTAAATACAATTTTAAGCAGAAATACTGATTTATAGTTATTACCTAAAAACACGTTTTATCGTGGTACTGAGGAGGAATACTTTTTTCCAGATAAACTCTCTCAACTATTCTAAGACATGGACAACATTTTCATCAGTCCTAAATTGACTAAAACTGAAAAGAAGCTCGTCTTTATAACTGCGCCACTCATCCGCCATTTTCACTCAGCCCTTCAGAGAGGCCTAATTATATACAAAGCTCTGCTTACCTTAATGTCATTTACTCTGGACACACAATATTTCCCAACAAAATGCATTCAAGTGACACTTTGTGTTTTTAAATAAATAAATAAAACCTTTTTGTTCTTGTTTATCTTACACACACTGTCACGGGTATCTAACGGACAGTCTTGAGCCAGCAATCCAAACTCATGTGACGGTATAAAATTTCCAAACAAACTAATTTTAAACGCGTTTCAAATCATGAAAACAATTATAACACATTAAAGAAATGAGCTTTAATTACTCCAAGTACTTGTCCGGTTAGGTGAAATGTAGGAAAATGTAATCTTTTACCGAAAATTGCAATCACCTGCAGCTGCAAAATCAGCAGTCGGATCTGCAGCAGCGCCACCTAGAGGTCTGATTCAAAAGAGCGGGGCAAAAATAAAGCGTCATCACATGGCCATACTGTGTTATTATTGACGATATAAGATTGTTTTGAATCGTTATTACAAATTAATACACATACTTACAACCCCTGACGGTCCTAGAATACCCCTGTCCCGAACACTTTAACGTTTTCCATTGCTGTAATTTACTCAGATAGTTGTTAACTAGCTGATTAAGTGAATCAGGTGAAGTGGGAGCAGAGAAAACACTAAACTGGGTATAGTTCTGGACCTGTGTTGGGATCCTAGAAGATAATGAATTTGTTCCTATAGTCTGTCTCTCTGTCTGTTCTCTGCAAATGAATGTGTTAAATAGTTTCCTGCAGCAAATATATCTTTTAAAACAATATACTGATAACATATCACGGTGTGTATGAAGAGACCGACACATCATGTACCTGCTAATGCTTGAGCTAATATTGCCAATAAAGCAATAACAATGCTAAACAATTAACTTATTTTTGCAATACTGTGTAACTGTAGCATTTGTAACTAAATACACATCTTTTATTGCCAAAGACACACATTACTCACACTTACAAAATGTAAATTGAACCAGAATCACAGTTCATATTTCTCATAATTAGACAGTAAGTAACTGACAAATATTACAATAGAAAAATGAAATCCATAAAGAGTCGGATCAGCATTAATTCCCAAAACAGGAATGAAACTACAGTGAAACGAACAGAATCAAAGAGCCTTTTCTAACGGCATGTGCAGCACAACAGAACATAACTTATCGCCTTTTACAAGTCTCAAAAGAAGCCATCATTTTCAGGTCAAGAGGTGAAAAACTTCTGCACTAAAGAAATATCGTCAACAGATCATCAATTTGTTATATTCCCAAAGGGCCTATGGGATAATTTGGTAAAACTAAATTTAGTGTGCTCATCATTCAGAAGTATTTTTAAGATTTAAGATTTAAGTAAGATTTTGTTCAGTTAGGGAGAATTATATTTTACTGCTCACCATTTTATAGGTTTGGTTTATGAGTTTCTGCAAACCGATTTTCATTTAGCAATCTCATTATGTTGGCTTGAAAAAGCCGTTCAGTTTTGCTTTATCAGATTATTACTATTATAAATAAACAGGTGGGACCTTGGACACTACTTTATTTGTTTGCTTGTTACATTTACCACTTAACCATTCGACTGCCTGCTAAACCGGGTTTCTTCAGGCACCACCATGCTGTACATAATGAATTTCCAACATAGAATTACTTATCGGTTTTTCAGTAAACAGACACTTCTTAAAGAGGCTTCTTCCCCCATCATAGTCTTTATATCTTGGCTCAACTGTTTGGTGTTGGCCCTGCTTTTTTTAGTTTCTGGACACCATGTAATAAGAAAACAGTCAGCATTAAAGCTCATCATCATCAGGCTGCTGCTGTTGTTTTAAAAGTGTATTTCAGTAGGCTATAGCTTTGTTTATTGATTTAATATTTTCAACTATCTAACTGAGTATCAAACGTTGTGCTTTTTTGTGAAATGTCCGACACGTCTTTCTTTAGCTGTGTGCTTTCACGGTCACGTGACCTGAATACATAAACAGTCATAATGGTGATCAGACAGGATATTCAAATAATGAGCTTGTTTCTTTTTAGATGTACGTGTTTGTTATTGTTTTATATTGAAACTACACATCTACAAGAACACAGTTGCATCTCATTGTGTAAACTGTCAATACTTTCAATTTTATGACTTTTTATTCTTAATTACTTTCAATAGTTGAATTAAGTTTAATTAAGGTTGATGGCAGACAATGAAATAAATTTATTATTAAAATATAAATCCCAATCTATCTTTCTATATATTATAGAGTTTACACATTTATTTATATATTATTTTATTTTTATATATAGAATATATTATATTACATTTTTTTAATTTTTATTTTATACTTTTATATTATATTTACTGTTTATATTTATATTATATATACATGTATATACACACACACACGCATATGCATAGCCGATAACTATTGGTTTTTCACAATTATTTTGTCTTTGATTTCTACGTTTAATTTTACCTATTTTTCTCTCTATATTTTTAACTATATCCCTTTATTTTTCATTTCCACACACTAATTTTTACTCTTTTCTTTCTTTAATGTAGGACAGTCGTAAAAAGCATTTCACTACATGTCATACTGTGTATGATTTCGTATGTGATGAATAAAATTTCAATTTGAATTTGATCATGATACAAGATCCCAGACTTAGACAAAGGAGACAAAGGAGACTAAGCATTCCGCTTAGTATTGCAGCTTTCAAACCTGCTTAAAACAAACCTGCTTGTTTGCAACAGCTACCACACACAACCACTGGGAAACCACTAGCATCGCATTTTACATTAATGAATTAGTAATTTCTATGTAGTAAATTCAGGATGTTTTCAAAATCTGGTAAGCATCATTGTCCTTTCGCAGCATGACCGGCTGTATCTTATTCATAATGAAATCAAATGTGCTTCTTCTGCATGTGGCAGTGCAATGTTACAACATTAAGAAACTCAGCAGAACCTGCACAGGTTAAGCAAACACAACAAAATTGTATCTAACTTTAGTACAGTGGATATCAGGGGAGAGCGCGAACGCAGTCCCCCACTACCAGAAATTATGCAGTCGAGATTCCCACATTTGGGGAATTCGCATGGGTCAGCACAACCGGAGTGCAATGGCTGAGCCTCGCCCTGGGTGAACCACCTTCTTGATCATGGTATCTCCCCTGCCAGGTAAGTATGAATTGCAGAGCCCTCGGCTAGAGACTGCACCACCAAACACACCCTTCACCATCATGGTGAGGAACCTAACACTAATCATTACACAATAATCTGAGACTAAAACACTGCAGTTTACACGTGCTGCAAAAAAATAAAGTCAGTAGAGAAGAAAGAGTGCACTTTTACAGTCAGCAATAAGAGGGAGCAGAAACACTGAATTTTAAGAAGACTGTTTTAAAGAGTGTTTTAAAGCCTGCCTACCATTAACCCCGCCCCTTCGCTTTGCACTCCCACAGCTTGCTAATCAGTTTTAGCCAAAACAAAACAACTCTACAAGAAATCTTGATTCCGTTCGTTGATCTATAACTAGTACTGTAAAAGGTTGTTTTCTATTAAAGAAACTTAAAACATTTATTACTCATAGGTCAATGGAAGACAAGAAATTTCTTCACCTTCTTGATCATGGTATCTCCCCTGCCAGGTAAGTATGAATTGCAGATCCCTCGGCTAGCGACTGCACTACCCTTTACCATCATGGTGAGGAACCTAACACTAATCATTACACAAACATCTGAGACTAAAACACTGCAGTCTACACGTGCTGCTAAAAATAAAACTACATTTATTACATAAAAAACAGTGTGATCGACCATTTTCTAAGCAACTAAACAGTACAATAACCCCACCCCCACGGCTTGCAGCTCAGAGACAATGTTTCTCCAGGACCCTGGTGTTACATAAGAGAACGTAACATATAGCTACAGAACCGAAACACCACCACAGAGCTAAGAACAAAGTCTGTCTGAACTACAGAGCTACATGTTAAATGTTAAGCCACTGTTGAAAACTTTGATTTGAGATTGTTCAGTTAGGGAGAATTATATTTTACTGCTCACCATTTTATAGGTTTGGTTTATGAGTTTGTCGTTTCTGCAAACCGATTTGCATTTAGCAATCTCATTATGTTGGCTTGAAAAAGCCGTTCAGTTTTGCTTTATCAGATTATTACTATTATAAATAAACAGGTGGGACCTTGTACACTACTTTGTTTGCTTGTTACATTTAACACTTAACCATTCGACTGCCTGCTAAACCGAGTTTCTTCAGGCACTACCATGCTGTACATAATGAATTCCCAATGTAGAATTACTTATCGGTTTTTCAGTAAACAGACACAGTTCTTATTGCATATTGCAGTGCTCCAGTCTTCCCAGTATTGTAGCTTTCAAACTAGCTGAAAGCAGCCCACAAACATGCTTGATTGCACCAGTTAATAGCCCACTGTGTCTTATTCCACATAAAACCAGGTGTGGTTCTTCTGCACGCTTTAACGCCATGTCAGAATAGAAACATACTCAGCAGAACCTGTACAGCTTCAGCAAATGCAATAACATTGTATCTAACTTTAGTACAGTGAATATCAGGGGAGAGCGCGAACGCAGTCCCCCACCACCAGAAATTATGCAGTCGAGATTCCCACATTTGGGGAATTCGCACGGGTCAGCACAACCGGAGTGCAATGGCTGAGCCTCGCCCTGGGTGAACCACCTTCTTGATCATGGTATCTCCCCCTGCCAGGTAAGTATGAATTGCAGAGCTCTCGGCTAGAGACTGCACCACCAAACACACCCTTCACCATCATGGTGAGGAACCTAACACTAATCATTACACAATAATCTGAGACTAAAACACTGCAGTTTACACGTGCTGCAAAAAATAAAGTCAGTAGAGAAGAAAGAGTGCAATTTTACAGAGTCAGCAATAAGAGGGAGCAGAAACACTGAATTTTAAGAAGACTGTTTTAAAGAGAATTTTAAAGCCTGCCTACCATTAACCCCGCCCCTTCGCTTTGCACTCCCACAGCTTGCTAATCAGTTTTAGCCAAAACAAAACAACTCTACAAGAAATCTTGATTCCGTTCGTTGATCTATAACTAGTACTGTAAAAGGTTGTTTTCTATTAAAGAAACTTAAAACATTTATTACTCATAGGTCAATGGAAGACAAGAAATTTCTTCATTTGAACAATAAAATTGTTATAACTGGAAAAATAAAGAGCTCAATCACAGGGATTAATACACACAGACACTGAAATAAAAGATCACTAAAGCTCACTGTCATGTATTTTATAGCAACATGTGGCTAAATTCTTGAAGCAAAATGTGTGCATTAGTTTTCTATAAACTACATGACTGACAGTAGGTCTGGCCGTAACAAATGAAAGCTCCATATAATCTAAGGCTAATATAATTTCCTACAGCCGAACATCCAGTCCTGTTATTATTATTTATAAAACCAGATGTGGTACATCTGCATATTGCAGTGCTCCATTCTGCCCAGTATTGTAGCTTTCCAACTTGCTTGATTGCACCAGTTAACAGGCCACTGTAGCTTGTTCCTCATAAAACCAGGTGGGGTTCTTCTGCACGCTTTAATGCCATGTCAGAGCAGAAAGATACCCAGCAGAACCTGTACAGCTTCAGCAAATGCAATAACATTGTATCTAACTTTAGTACGCTGAATATCAGGGGAGAGCGCGAACGCAGTCCCCCACTACCAGAAATTATGCAGTCGAGATTCCCACATTTGGGGAATTCGCACGGGTCAGCACAGCCGGAGTGCAATGGCTGAGCCTCGCCCTGGGTGAACCACCTTCTTGATCATGGTATCTCCCCTGCCAGGTAAGTATGAATTGCAGAGCCCTCGGCTAGCGACTGCACCAACAAACACACCCTTTACCATCATGGCGAAGAACACAGAGCTAATCATTACACAAACATCTGAATCTAAAATGCTGCAGTCTATAAATGCTGCTAAAAATAAGGCTACATTTATTACATATAAAACAATGTGATGATTATTTTCTAAGCCACTAAACAGTACAATACTTCCCATGATGCATTGCTGCTGAATATGTAATGAGATCCACAGTGTTCAGGAAAATGCTTTTGTAACCAAAACACTTTACACTAAAAAGTAGTCAGTCCAGAAGAAAGGGCACAAAGCTATACTGCTACATATCACAAAGCTATATCAGCAGCAGGAAACAACTAAACTATTTTCAACAATTTTATTAAGGTTGTTTTACAGTTAGTTACAGTTTGCAATTATAAGTGACTCTAAAATCACAATATTTAAACAAAAGCAAGCAAGAAGTTTGTGTCCGACCGGTAATGTGATCCGGACACAACATTCCCGATAGATAGTTCCGGATGGATAGTTCCGTATGCCGTAAATGATCCGTTTGTTGTACCCAGGCTTACAAATGGAGTTTTAGATTACTAACTATAAATACTATAATTGATACTTTAGAATATTTTATCGACACATCAGGCATCCTTTGAATTCACGAGAAACACCGCTTGATGATTAAGACAAGACATTTAGTAAACGCTACGTGTTTTACAGAAAATAATACGCATTTATGGTGCTTTTATAAGATCAAAAAGTCAGAGTCGGATGTTCATTACAGAGAGAAACCATGATCTAATCTAAGCATCGCATTTTACATTAATGAATTAGTAATTTCTATGTAGTAAATTCAGGATGTTTTCAAAATCTGGTAAGCATCATTGTCCTTTCGCAGCATGACCGGCTGTATCTTATTCATAATGAAATCAAATGTGCTTCTTCTGCATGTGGCAGTGCAATGTTACAACATTAAGAAACTCAGCAGAACCTGCACAGGTTAAGCAAACACAACAAAATTGTATCTAACTTTAGTACAGTGGATATCAGGGGAGAGCGCGAACGCAGTCCCCCACTACCAGAAATTATGCAGTCAAGATTCCCACATTTGGGGAATTCGCATGGGTCAGCACAACCGGAGTGCAATGGCTGAGCCTCGCCCTGGGTGAACCACCTTCTTGATCATGGTATCTCCCCTGCCAGGTAAGTATGAATTGCAGAGCCCTCGGCTAGAGACTGCACCACCAAACACACCCTTCACCATCATGGTGAGGAACCTAACACTAATCATTACACAATAATCTGAGACTAAAACACTGCAGTTTACACGTGCTGCAAAAAAATAAAGTCAGTAGAGAAGAAAGAGTGCACTTTTACAGTCAGCAATAAGAGGGAGCAGAAACACTGAATTTTAAGAAGACTGTTTTAAAGAGTGTTTTAAAGCCTGCCTACCATTAACCCCGCCCCTTCGCTTTGCACTCCCACAGCTTGCTAATCAGTTTTAGCCAAAACAAAACAACTCTACAAGAAATCTTGATTCCGTTCGTTGATCTATAACTAGTACTGTAAAAGGTTGTTTTCTATTAAAGAAACTTAAAACATTTATTACTCATAGGTCAATGGAAGACAAGAAATTTCTTCACCTTCTTGATCATGGTATCTCCCCTGCCAGGTAAGTATGAATTGCAGATCCCTCGGCTAGCGACTGCACTACCCTTTACCATCATGGTGAGGAACCTAACACTAATCATTACACAAACATCTGAGACTAAAACACTGCAGTCTACACGTGCTGCTAAAAATAAAACTACATTTATTACATAAAAAACAGTGTGATCGACCATTTTCTAAGCAACTAAACAGTACAATAACCCCACCCCCACGGCTTGCAGCTCAGAGACAATGTTTCTCCAGGACCCTGGTGTTACATAAGAGAACGTAACATATAGCTACAGAACCGAAACACCACCACAGAGCTAAGAACAAAGTCTGTCTGAACTACAGAGCTACATGTTAAATGTTAAGCCACTGTTGAAAACTTTGATTTGAGATTGTTCAGTTAGGGAGAATTATATTTTACTGCTCACCATTTTATAGGTTTGGTTTATGAGTTTGTCGTTTCTGCAAACCGATTTGCATTTAGCAATCTCATTATGTTGGCTTGAAAAAGCCGTTCAGTTTTGCTTTATCAGATTATTACTATTATAAATAAACAGGTGGGACCTTGTACACTACTTTGTTTGCTTGTTACATTTAACACTTAACCATTCGACTGCCTGCTAAACCGAGTTTCTTCAGGCACTACCATGCTGTACATAATGAATTCCCAATGTAGAATTACTTATCGGTTTTTCAGTAAACAGACACAGTTCTTATTGCATATTGCAGTGCTCCAGTCTTCCCAGTATTGTAGCTTTCAAACTAGCTGAAAGCAGCCCACAAACATGCTTGATTGCACCAGTTAATAGCCCACTGTGTCTTATTCCACATAAAACCAGGTGTGGTTCTTCTGCACGCTTTAACGCCATGTCAGAATAGAAACATACTCAGCAGAACCTGCACAGGTTAAGCAAACACAACAAAATTGTATCTAACTTTAGTACAGTGGATATCAGGGGAGAGCGCGAACGCAGTCCCCCACCACCAGAAATTATGCAGTCGAGATTCCCACATTTGGGGAATTCGCACGGGTCAGCACAACCGGAGTGCAATGGCTGAGCCTCGCCCTGGGTGAACCACCTTCTTGATCATGGTATCTCCCCCTGCCAGGTAAGTATGAATTGCAGAGCTCTCGGCTAGAGACTGCACCACCAAACACACCCTTCACCATCATGGTGAGGAACCTAACACTAATCATTACATAATAATCTGAGACTAAAACACTGCAGTTTACACGTGCTGCAAAAAATAAAGTCAGTAGAGAAGAAAGAGTGCAATTTTACAGAGTCAGCAATAAGAGGGAGCAGAAACACTGAATTTTAAGAAGACTGTTTTAAAGAGAATTTTAAAGCCTGCCTACCATTAACCCCGCCCCTTCGCTTTGCACTCCCACAGCTTGCTAATCAGTTTTAGCCAAAACAAAACAACTCTACAAGAAATCTTGATTCCGTTCGTTGATCTATAACTAGTACTGTAAAAGGTTGTTTTCTATTAAAGAAACTTAAAACATTTATTACTCATAGGTCAATGGAAGACAAGAAATTTCTTCATTTGAACAATAAAATTGTTATAACTGGAAAAATAAAGAGCTCAATCACAGGGATTAATACACACAGACACTGAAATAAAAGATCACTAAAGCTCACTGTCATGTATTTTATAGCAACATGTGGCTAAATTCTTGAAGCAAAATGTGTGCATTAGTTTTCTATAAACTACATGACTGACAGTAGGTCTGGCCGTAATAAATGAAAGCTCCATATAATCTAAGGCTAATATAATTTCCTACAGCCGAACATCCAGTCCTGTTATTATTATTTATAAAACCAGATGTGGTACATCTGCATATTGCAGTGCTCCATTCTGCCCAGTATTGTAGCTTTCCAACTTGCTTGATTGCACCAGTTAACAGGCCACTGTAGCTTGTTCCTCATAAAACCAGGTGGGGTTCTTCTGCACGCTTTAATGCCATGTCAGAGCAGAAAGATACCCAGCAGAACCTGTACAGCTTCAGCAAATGCAATAACATTGTATCTAACTTTAGTACGCTGAATATCAGGGGAGAGCGCGAACGCAGTCCCCCACTACCAGAAATTATGCAGTCGAGATTCCCACATTTGGGGAATTCGCACGGGTCAGCACAGCCGGAGTGCAATGGCTGAGCCTCGCCCTGGGTGAACCACCTTCTTGATCATGGTATCTCCCCTGCCAGGTAAGTATGAATTGCAGAGCCCTCGGCTAGCGACTGCACCAACAAACACACCCTTTACCATCATGGCGAAGAACACAGAGCTAATCATTACACAAACATCTGAATCTAAAATGCTGCAGTCTATAAATGCTGCTAAAAATAAGGCTACATTTATTACATATAAAACAATGTGATGATTATTTTCTAAGCCACTAAACAGTACAATACTTCCCATGATGCATTGCTGCTGAATATGTAATGAGATCCACAGTGTTCAGGAAAATGCTTTTGTAACCAAAACACTTTACACTAAAAAGTAGTCAGTCCAGAAGAAAGGGCACAAAGCTATACTGCTACATATCACAAAGCTATATCAGCAGCAGGAAACAACTAAACTATTTTCAACAATTTTATTAAGGTTGTTTTACAGTTAGTTACAGTTTGCAATTATAAGTGACTCTAAAATCACAATATTTAAACAAAAGCAAGCAAGAAGTTTGTGTCCGACCGGTAATGTGATCCGGACACAACATTCCCGATAGATAGTTCCGGATGGATAGTTCCGTATGCCGTAAATGATCCGTTTGTTGTACCCAGGCTTACAAATGGAGTTTTAGATTACTAACTATAAATACTATAATTGATACTTTAGAATATTTTATCGACACATCAGGCATCCTTTGAATTCACGAGAAACACCGCTTGATGATTAAGACAAGACATTTAGTAAACGCTACGTGTTTTACAGAAAATAATACGCATTTATGGTGCTTTTATAAGATCAAAAAGTCAGAGTCGGATGTTCATTACAGAGAGAAACCATGATCTAATGGTGTAAAAGCACATGTTAGTTTAAGAGCAGAGTAACTTCTACAGACACACTGACCCTACATAAACACCGTTATAAACCTCTTCTCTGTGGTGAACTGTGAATATAAGGAGATCACAAACAGCTCGGATACAGAGCTCCACAAATAAACCACAGAGAGAGCACCAACATACACCTAGTTTACATTATAACTAAACAAACAGAAACAGTCTATCTTTAACAGTAGAGAGAGGGGTGCACCGTTCCCGGAGGTACTGCAATAACGGGTCGATGCGTGGAGTGGACGGAGCAAGCCCCTATTCCATCTCCCTGCTCCAAAAATCAATTTAATATATGGTCCCCGGATAGGGGACGTATCAGATATTAAACTGATAAGAACAGATACTACACTTGATCTTAGCCAAAAGGCCGAGAAGCGATAACTTGTTATTCCCCTTGCTTGGCGGACAGCCCATAGCCCCGCTTTCCGAGGCTTACGGAAGCCCCAATGAAGGAATCGGGGCCACCCCCAGCTGTTGACCTGAATATGGGGGAGGGGGGTGTTGACGAGGAACAGCTGACAGTGGTGAGCACAGCCTGGCGATGATTAGCAAGGGAACATGGGTGGGGACACGTGGACGAGGAGCAGCTGATAGTGGTGAGCACATCGTGCCGATGATAGGCTAGGGGTAAGTGGCATTTGCTGGCCACATGCACTTTCCATATTAGGCTAAGTCAGTCAGTAATAATAATAAGTGAGTAACAAAGTAAGTCAGTCAGTAATAAAATACGTCAGTCAGTAAGTAAGTAATAAGAAAGTAATAAGTGAGTAACAAAGTAAGTCAGTAAATAAGTCAGTCAGTAATAAAGGATGTCAGTCAGTCAGTAAGTAAGAAATAAGAAAGTAAAAAGTGAGCAACAAAGTAAGTGAGTAAGTAAGTAATAAGAACGTAATAAGTGAGTAACAAAGTAAGTCAGTAAATAAGTCAGTCAGTAATAAAGGATGTCAGTCAGTAAGTAAGAAATAAGAAAGTAAAAAGTGAGCAACAAAGTAAGTCAGTAAGTAAGTAATAAGAACGTAATAATTGAGTAACAAAGCAAGTCAATAAATAAGTCAGTCAGTAATAAAGGATGTCAGTCAGTAAGTAAGAAATAAGAAAGTAAAAAGTGAGCAACAAAGTGAATAAGTAAGTAATAAGAACATAAGTGAATAACAAAGCAAGCAAGTCAGTCAGTAATAAGAATACATTAAGTAATGAAGTAAGTAAATAAGTCAGTCAGTAATAAAGGATGTCAGTCAATAAGTAAGAAATAAGAAAGTAAAAAGTGAGCAACAAAGTAAGTGAGTAAGTCAGTAAGTAAGTAATAAGAACGTAATAAGTGAGTAACAAAGCAAGTCAATAAATAAGTCAGTCAGTAATAAAGGATGTCAGTCAGTAAGTAAGAAATAAGTAAGTAAAAAGTGAGCAACAAAGTGAGTAAGTAAGTAATAAGAATGTAATAAGTGAATAACAAAGCAAGCAAGTCAGTCAGTAATAAGAATACATTAAGTAATGAAGTAAGTACGTTTTTTTTTTTTCTACTTTTTTACATCAGAAAATGGTGCACCAAGCCTGGAAGTACTGCAATACCAGGCCAATGCATGGAGCGGACAGAGAAAGCCCTTTTTCCAGCTCCCAGCTCTAAAAAACCATTTAATATAGAGCCCTCATATAGAGGGTGTATCAGATATTAAACTGATAAGAACAGATTATTTTTTTATTAGAACCGGTTCCACACAATAACAAACGATACATCAAATCCAGCAAAACAAAACCAGTCCGTCCCTCTTAAATCCCACCCACTTACCACACATCAATATAAAACCCAAAACAATCAGACCCACAGTCACATTTCTTGTCATAACACAAATCACCTTACACAAAAATTAAATTCACAAAGAAAATTATCACAAATATGTCAGGAGACCAAAATGTTCAAATCCAACAGAATACAGAAATTTAAACGATCCCACCCCCATCACCTCACCGGTCTGGCCACCATGGGGCCCCCAGTACCATGGTTCCCGAAAAGCCTCCCCCCTCCAAAACTCCCACTCCTACCCTCACAAAACCCTCCCCCCCTTGCTCCTCACCCTGCACCTTATGGCGCTTGGCCCTGAATAACCGGAATAGATGTGCCTGACTGACGCGTCGGGACAGGCTCCGAATGCCCTCGCACCTCGCGCCCCAAAGAATGCACTTTGCCACCGAGACGGGCTGCCACAGAGGCCTTGCCATCCCTGGCCCCATGTGCCCCAATCCGCTGCCATACAGCACAAGATCGCGGCCTATCGCTGCCCCCTCTTCAGCGGGCAACCACTCCGACGTGTCTCCAGAAGCGGGCCGCGATGGGACATGACCACAATGCATGGTCAATGGTCTCCTCGCCCCCGCATTTGGACACAGGGGCGTCCGAGTTGAGCCGTGCCTATAGAGCTTCTCCCTCACAGGGAGGCGCCCCAGCTCCCCCAACCAGTGCAGATCCTTGCTGGCCCCATCTAGCCACTTCGGCTGAATCCTTGCCCAATCTACACCCGGCATGCGGGGCAGTGCCTCGCTCATGTGTTCTGCGCAGCAGTCCCTCCACTTCTTATACAGCCTACGGTGTTCCAGGACAAGACTGTCCACCAGGCACCACGGCTGGTCCCGGACGAACTCGACTGCCTTTTGGTAATGCCATGGGCGGTCGACCGACCATGGCGCCGTGCCTCTCCAGGGAATCACCGTTCGCAAAGTGAAACCCAGCCAAAACTTTGCAAACAGGGCCGATATATGTCCCTCCGACCCCCTGGTCAATCTCGCCGCAAAGGACATGAACAAGGCCATGGTCTTGAGGGGGGCACAAATCACAACTCTCCCCCCTTTCTCTCGATCCCTATACATTCGTACGCGGGCGACCTGCTCGTTCCTCCCTCCCCAAATGAACGTAAACACAAAGCGCTCTAGGTGCCGTCCTGTCACAAAGGGGACAGGGAAGACATAGGCAAGATGGTTCAATCTTGTCAACAGGTCGGCATTGACCGCAAGCACCCTCCCTGAAAAAGAGAGATCCCTCCGGTTCCAGCCCTCGCCTGTACTTTCCTGAGGGCAATGTCCCAGTTCTTCTGGGCACTGTCCTCCCTCCAGAAGACGATGCCGAGAATCCTGAGCCCATCCTGGCACAGAGAGAAACCCCCTGGGACCTCAGCCCTTCCAGCCCACATTCCAGCATGAAGTATGGAGGACTTCCCGCGGTTAACTCGGGCACCAGTAGCATCTGAGAACACCTCGATCACCCGCTCCACTGCGCAGAAGTCTTCATCTCGGCCAAGGAACAGCGTAGTGTCCCGGTATAAAGCAGTCTCACCATGGCAGTGAAAACCGGACCAAAGCCCATTCGTTCCAGGAGCGCCAAACAGAAACGCGTGCGACACACGATCGAAGGCCTTCTCCTGGTCCAAATTCAGCAAAGCCAACGGTACCTGGCATTGCATCACCCATGCCAAAGCATCTCTGACCAGCACCAGGTTCATACCACACGTCCGTCTGGGCACCCCACAAGTCTGGTCAGGGTGCACCACCGTGGCCATCACCCTTCTGAGGCGTAGGGCCAGTAACTCGGCAAAGATCTTATAATCTACCGTCAGCAACGTGATCGGCCGCCAGTTTGCCAAGTCCACCCTGTCACCCTTCTTATGTAGGAGGGTGATATGCCCGACTCTCGCTGACTGTGGAAGGAGCCCAGCCCCAAACGCCTCCCTGTAAACGGCCACCAGATCTGGGCCCACGAGGGGCCAAAAGGTCCGGTACCACTCCACAGGGAGACCGTCCCCTCCAGGAGCCACGCCTGTTTTCAGAGAGAGCATAGCACTCTCCACCTCCTCTAGAGACACCTGCTCTTCCAACTCCACTACACATTCCCCAGGCAGTCTATCTGCCACAGAGTCCAGAAACCCGGCTGCCAGTTCACCGCTCGATCCCCTTCGTTGGAAGAGGTCACAGTAGAAGGCACTAGCGCAGCCCAACATGTCCTCGGGCACAGTCAGTACCCGGATACCATCACTCAAACCCTCTATATAAGACCCTCGCTGCCGGCTTCTGACACTATTAAAAAAGAAGTGTCTAGGGCACTCATCCAACTCAAGTGCCTGCCTACCCGCCTGAACAAAGTAGCTGCGGGCCTCTGCCTGAAAGTGAGCTTGTAGGACTTCACTGGCATCCCTGAGCCGCCCGCAATCTCCATCTTTCCAAGCCGAAGCAAGGACTCTTGACCACTGCCTGGCTCTTTCCACTCTCCTTCTTGCCATCTCCTGGCCCTGCCAGCGGACCAGGGTGGCAACTCTCTTTTTCAGGTCCTCCCACCACTCACGCTGTGTGTCGTACAGCACCCGCAACCCTCGCCAACCTGTGTATAGATGGTGAAAAATCTCAACAAAGGCAGGGTCCTGCAAGATAGAACAGTTCAATCTCCAACAACCTCGTCCCCTTTGACAACCCTCAACTTCGATGCTGCCGAGCACCATGCAGTGGTCGGAGGCCCAAAAGGGCCTCAGGAAGCACGCGTGCACCTTCACCCCCTCTGGCAAAAACAGGAGGTCGAGCCTAGATGCATCACCCCGTGAGTTCCTCCAAGTCCAGCCCGGAGAATGCGGATCGACCACCCTGTAAACGTCAACCAGGCCTGCTCCTGACATCGTATGGGCCAGCTCCGCCCCCCCCCCCTCCGACTCTACATCCACATTGAAATCCCCCCCAACCAGCAATACTCTATTTGTGCAGAAAAGAGGCTCCAGCAGGCGGAAGAACCCCCGCCGTTGCCCTCCCCTACACGGTGCGTACATCCCTATAGCCCTGTACTTAGTCCCCCTCCACTTCCCATCCACACAGATAATCCTCCCTGGCACTACCGAAACTACATTTTCCACCTCCCACTCAAAAGATTTGAACAGCACCCCCACTCCATCTCCCCTCCCCTCACCCACACCCCAAACGGCTGGACCGAGATCCCACCCCCTCGTGAACTCAACCGCCTCCCGCTCCGAGCCCAAATGGACTTCCTGCAAAAATAACAGATCAAATGAAACCGAACGCAAACTCGAAAACACGGCCATCCTTTTGAGAGGCTGCTTGATGCCCCGCACATTAAGTGATGCTATTCTAATCATCAAAAAAAACTTTTTCCTTCTTTTTTTTTTTCTAGAAGAATCCGAACCAGTCAACACAATCCCAAGGCACTTTCCCCAAAACCAAGCCTTCCCCAAAAAAAACCTCCCTCCACCCACCCTCACCAGCCAAACCTTCACTCCCCTCCTTCCCTCCCTCCCCACCCCCCCAAAATCCACAGTCCTCCTCACACCCCAACTGTTGCTCATTCCATTTTCCACTACCCATCTTATTCAATGGTATTACTATCCCCCTCCACCTCTGTGGTAGCTCCAGTCCCGGAGAGTCTGCCGCCCTCCCCCATATCCTGCTCTGGATCTGATCCCACATCCTCCATGCCGTCCGAGAACTCCATTGAGGCCCAATCCGGTCGCACCAGGGTCGAGGCCTCCGCTACCCCTTCTGTCGCCTCCGCCAAACTTCCAAACAGCCCGGCCTCCAGCCCCAGACCGGGCCACGAAGCCTGTTCTTCCCCCGACGGCGCTCCCACGGCTGGGGTTACCTGGCCGGCTGTCAGCGACTCTCCCGGGGTCAGGTCCGAAGAACCCCCCTCTGCCTGCGTCAGCCGAACCTCCTTGCCAGATGGCCCTGCTACCTCCTCGCTCACTGGCCCGCTTGATGCCGCAGGCTCTGCTGCCCCTTCGGTGAACACCGCTTCCTCCCCCTTTTCCCGGGCACTTAAGGAAAAAAATTCCTCAGCAAAAAGACTAACATAAGTCCCCTTTCTCGATGGGCACTGGCGATACAGGTGCTCCTCGCTACCACACAGACTGCAGGCCTTTGGCGCACCACACTCGGCCGCGAGGTGGTCCTCCGAACCACAGATGCGGCACCTCCGTCCAGGGCAGACCTCCTTTGCGTGGCCAAGGGCCCCACACTTCCAGCAGTACAACGGCTGGCCAGGGTAGTGGAGGAAACCCCGGTTGGGACCGATAGAAAAATTCCCCGCAGGGTGGACCAGACCACCCGGAGCAGCCGGGTCCGTCTTCAATCTGACGAGAAACCTGCGCTTCCCGTTCCAGACGCCGAAGCGCCCCCGCAGCTTCTCCCCTGCTGAGACAGAAGAGCAGTACCGTGCCAAAAAAGCTCTGATGACCTCATCCGCCACGAAGGGGTTATAAACGTGCACAGTGATGGGGACCTCATCCATGGCGAACAATGGGACCAGCCGAAGACCACGAAGCACCTCCTCTTCCCTGAGCCGCGAGCACCGGTCGAAAAAGGTAGAGCAGTCAGTGAAGGCAGCGAAAGTGATGTCCAGGAACCTCGAAGAGCAAAAATCCTGCAGGCAAAGAACCTTGGAGGGAGCCATTCCGCTAAAGTCCCTGAGCAGCCGGAGCAAAATCCAAACCCAGCAAAATCGCTTCTTCACGTCCTCCGCAGCATCTCTGCAGAGCTCCACCCGAACAGAATGACGAAGCCGCACCACTCGAGCCGGCTGACGTTCAGCTCCTCTCTCCATGGCTACACTTGATCTTAGCCAAAAGGCCGAGAAGCGATACCGAGAACAGCCAACAACAAACGGTGCCATTCTACAGAACTGTAAACCCGAGGACGGAAAATACCGTTCTCGCTTAATATTCTATAATAAACCAGTAGAAATCATGCTGAACATATTCATACTAAAATTAGCGGAGAAAATAGTGATTTAAGCGGCATTTAACAATGAAACAAAAGGGAAACGATAAAGAACGCGCGCGCGCGCACACACACACAGTCCTATCAGATGCGAGCACACACAATCCTCCACACTACAAACTCACAATTTAGTCAGAAAGTAAGTTTCCAAGACAACCATTTAAACTGGATTAAAATCCTTCGATTGCAGCAACCAACACATTACAAATAATATGTAGGGATTTTAAAAAGATTTAAGAAAATTTACATGAGTTTAACAATACTGCCTCTCAGCGGTCAAATTTGGTATTGCAGGGGAGAAAATGTATACCTACAACTTGACCCTCAAATTGCCTACAACTTTGTACAACATTTTTAAAAAGTATTTCTTTGCTAGAAGAAGATAAATTACTGGCAAACTTTTTAATACATGCAATATAAATATACAGTAAGAGGTCAGAATCACCAAACATGTACTAAATACAATTTTAAGCAGAAATACTGATTTATAGTTATTACCTAAAAACACGTTTTATCGTGGTACTGAGGAGGAATACTTTTTTCCAGATAAACTCTCTCAACTATTCTAAGACATGGACAACATTTTCATCAGTCCTAAATTGACTAAAACTGAAAAGAAGCTCGTCTTTATAACTGCGCCACTCATCCGCCATTTTCACTCAGCCCTTCAGAGAGGCCTAATTATATACAAAGCTCTGCTTACCTTAATGTCATTTACTCTGGACACACAATATTTCCCAACAAAATGCATTCAAGTGACACTTTGTGTTTTTAAATAAATAAATAAAACCTTTTTGTTCTTGTTTATCTTACACACACTGTCACGGGTATCTAACGGACAGTCTTGAGCCAGCAATCCAAACTCATGTGACGGTATAAAATTTCCAAACAAACTAATTTTAAACGCGTTTCAAATCATGAAAACAATTATAACACATTAAAGAAATGAGCTTTAATTACTCCAAGTACTTGTCCGGTTAGGTGAAATGTAGGAAAATGTAATCTTTTACCGAAAATTGCAATCACCTGCAGCTGCAAAATCAGCAGTCGGATCTGCAGCAGCGCCACCTAGAGGTCTGATTCAAAAGAGCGGGGCAAAAATAAAGCGTCATCACATGGCCATACTGTGTTATTATTGACGATATAAGATTGTTTTGAATCGTTATTACAAATTAATACACATACTTACAACCCCTGACGGTCCTAGAATACCCCTGTCCCGAACACTTTAACGTTTTCCATTGCTGTAATTTACTCAGATAGTTGTTAACTAGCTGATTAAGTGAATCAGGTGAAGTGGGAGCAGAGAAAACACTAAACTGGGTATAGTTCTGGACCTGTGTTGGGATCCTAGAAGATAATGAATTTGTTCCTATAGTCTGTCTCTCTGTCTGTTCTCTGCAAATGAATGTGTTAAATAGTTTCCTGCAGCAAATATATCTTTTAAAACAATATACTGATAACATATCACGGTGTGTATGAAGAGACCGACACATCATGTACCTGCTAATGCTTGAGCTAATATTGCCAATAAAGCAATAACAATGCTAAACAATTAACTTATTTTTGCAATACTGTGTAACTGTAGCATTTGTAACTAAATACACATCTTTTATTGCCAAAGACACACATTACTCACACTTACAAAATGTAAATTGAACCAGAATCACAGTTCATATTTCTCATAATTAGACAGTAAGTAACTGACAAATATTACAATAGAAAAATGAAATCCATAAAGAGTCGGATCAGCATTAATTCCCAAAACAGGAATGAAACTACAGTGAAACGAACAGAATCAAAGAGCCTTTTCTAACGGCATGTGCAGCACAACAGAACATAACTTATCGCCTTTTACAAGTCTCAAAAGAAGCCATCATTTTCAGGTCAAGAGGTGAAAAACTTCTGCACTAAAGAAATATCGTCAACAGATCATCAATTTGTTATATTCCCAAAGGGCCTATGGGATAATTTGGTAAAACTAAATTTAGTGTGCTCATCATTCAGAAGTATTTTTAAGATTTAAGATTTAAGTAAGATTTTGTTCAGTTAGGGAGAATTATATTTTACTGCTCACCATTTTATAGGTTTGGTTTATGAGTTTCTGCAAACCGATTTTCATTTAGCAATCTCATTATGTTGGCTTGAAAAAGCCGTTCAGTTTTGCTTTATCAGATTATTACTATTATAAATAAACAGGTGGGACCTTGGACACTACTTTATTTGTTTGCTTGTTACATTTACCACTTAACCATTCGACTGCCTGCTAAACCGGGTTTCTTCAGGCACCACCATGCTGTACATAATGAATTTCCAACATAGAATTACTTATCGGTTTTTCAGTAAACAGACACTTCTTAAAGAGGCTTCTTCCCCCATCATAGTCTTTATATCTTGGCTCAACTGTTTGGTGTTGGCCCTGCTTTTTTTAGTTTCTGGACACCATGTAATAAGAAAACAGTCAGCATTAAAGCTCATCATCATCAGGCTGCTGCTGTTGTTTTAAAAGTGTATTTCAGTAGGCTATAGCTTTGTTTATTGATTTAATATTTTCAACTATCTAACTGAGTATCAAACGTTGTGCTTTTTTGTGAAATGTCCGACACGTCTTTCTTTAGCTGTGTGCTTTCACGGTCACGTGACCTGAATACATAAACAGTCATAATGGTGATCAGACAGGATATTCAAATAATGAGCTTGTTTCTTTTTAGGTGTACGTGTTTGTTATTGTTTTATATTGAAACTACACATCTACAAGAACACAGTTGCATCTCATTGTGTAAACTGTCAATACTTTCAATTTTATGACTTTTTATTCTTAATTACTTTCAATAGTTGAATTAAGTTTAATTAAGGTTGATGGCAGACAATGAAATAAATTTATTATTAAAATATAAATCCCAATCTATCTTTCTATATATTATAGAGTTTACACATTTATTTATATATTATTTTATTTTTATATATAGAATATATTATATTACATTTTTATAATTTTTATTTTATACTTTTATATTATATTTACTGTTTATATTTATATTATATATACATGGATATACACACACACGCATATGCATAGCCGATAACTATTGGTTTTTCACAATTATTTTGTCTTTGATTTCTACGTTTAATTTTACCTATTTTTCTCTCTATATTTTTAACTATATCCCTTTATTTTTCATTTCCACACACTAATTTTTACTCTTTTCTTTCTTTAATGTAGGACAGTCGTAAAAAGCATTTCACTACATGTCATACTGTGTATGATTTCGTATGTGATGAATAAAATTTCAATTTGAATTTGATCATGATACAAGATCCCAGACTTAGACAAAGGAGACAAAGGAGACTAAGCATTCCGCTTAGTATTGCAGCTTTCAAACCAGCTTAAAACAAACCTGCTTGTTTGCAACAGCTACCACACACAACCACTGGGAAACCACTAGCATCGCATTTTACATTAATGAATTAGTAATTTCTATGTAGTAAATTCAGGATGTTTTCAAAATCTGGTAAGCATCATTGTCCTTTCGCAGCATGACCGGCTGTATCTTATTCATAATGAAATCAAATGTGCTTCTTCTGCATGTGGCAGTGCAATGTTACAACATTAAGAAACTCAGCAGAACCTGCACAGGTTAAGCAAACACAACAAAATTGTATCTAACTTTAGTACAGTGGATATCAGGGGAGAGCGCGAACGCAGTCCCCCACTACCAGAAATTATGCAGTCGAGATTCCCACATTTGGGGAATTCGCACGGGTCAGCACAACCGGAGTGCAATGGCTGAGCCTCGCCCTGGGTGAACCACCTTCTTGATCATGGTATCTCCCCTGCCAGGTAAGTATGAATTGCAGAGCCCTCGGCTAGAGACTGCACCACCAAACACACCCTTCACCATCATGGTGAGGAACCTAACACTAATCATTACACAATAATCTGAGACTAAAACACTGCAGTTTACACGTGCTGCAAAAAAATAAAGTCAGTAGAGAAGAAAGAGTGCACTTTTACAGTCAGCAATAAGAGGGAGCAGAAACACTGAATTTTAAGAAGACTGTTTTAAAGAGTGTTTTAAAGCCTGCCTACCATTAACCCCGCCCCTTCGCTTTGCACTCCCACAGCTTGCTAATCAGTTTTAGCCAAAACAAAACAACTCTACAAGAAATCTTGATTCCGTTCGTTGATCTATAACTAGTACTGTAAAAGGTTGTTTTCTATTAAAGAAACTTAAAACATTTATTACTCATAGGTCAATGGAAGACAAGAAATTTCTTCACCTTCTTGATCATGGTATCTCCCCTGCCAGGTAAGTATGAATTGCAGATCCCTCGGCTAGCGACTGCACTACCCTTTACCATCATGGTGAGGAACCTAACACTAATCATTACACAAACATCTGAGACTAAAACACTGCAGTCTACACGTGCTGCTAAAAATAAAACTACATTTATTACATATAAAACAGTGTGATCGACCATTTTCTAAGCAACTAAACAGTACAATAACCCCACCCCCACGGCTTGCAGCTCAGAGACAATGTTTCTCCAGGACCCTGGTGTTACATAAGAGAACGTAACATATAGCTACAGAACCGAAACACCACCACAGAGCTAAGAACAAAGTCTGTCTGAACTACAGAGCTACATGTTAAATGTTAAGCCACTGTTGAAAACTTTGATTTGAGATTGTTCAGTTAGGGAGAATTATATTTTACTGCTCACCATTTTATAGGTTTGGTTTATGAGTTTGTCGTTTCTGCAAACCGATTTGCATTTAGCAATCTCATTATGTTGGCTTGAAAAAGCCGTTCAGTTTTGCTTTATCAGATTATTACTATTATAAATAAACAGGTGGGACCTTGTACACTACTTTGTTTGCTTGTTACATTTAACACTTAACCATTCGACTGCCTGCTAAACCGAGTTTCTTCAGGCACTACCATGCTGTACATAATGAATTCCCAATGTAGAATTACTTATCGGTTTTTCAGTAAACAGACACAGTTCTTATTGCATATTGCAGTGCTCCAGTCTTCCCAGTATTGTAGCTTTCAAACTAGCTGAAAGCAGCCCACAAACATGCTTGATTGCACCAGTTAATAGCCCACTGTGTCTTATTCCACATAAAACCAGGTGTGGTTCTTCTGCACGCTTTAACGCCATGTCAGAATAGAAACATACTCAGCAGAACCTGTACAGCTTCAGCAAATGCAATAACATTGTATCTAACTTTAGTACGCTGAATATCAGGGGAGAGCGCGAACGCAGTCCCCCACCACCAGAAATTATGCAGTCGAGATTCCCACATTTGGGGAATTCGCACGGGTCAGCACAACCGGAGTGCAATGGCTGAGCCTCGCCCTGGGTGAACCACCTTCTTGATCATGGTATCTCCCCCTGCCAGGTAAGTATGAATTGCAGAGCTCTCGGCTAGAGACTGCACCACCAAACACACCCTTCACCATCATGGTGAGGAACCTAACACTAATCATTACACAATAATCTGAGACTAAAACACTGCAGTTTACACGTGCTGCAAAAAATAAAGTCAGTAGAGAAGAAAGAGTGCAATTTTACAGAGTCAGCAATAAGAGGGAGCAGAAACACTGAATTTTAAGAAGACTGTTTTAAAGAGAATTTTAAAGCCTGCCTACCATTAACCCCGCCCCTTCGCTTTGCACTCCCACAGCTTGCTAATCAGTTTTAGCCAAAACAAAACAACTCTACAAGAAATCTTGATTCCGTTCGTTGATCTATAACTAGTACTGTAAAAGGTTGTTTTCTATTAAAGAAACTTAAAACATTTATTACTCATAGGTCAATGGAAGACAAGAAATTTCTTCATTTGAACAATAAAATTGTTATAACTGGAAAAATAAAGAGCTCAATCACAGGGATTAATACACACAGACACTGAAATAAAAGATCACTAAAGCTCACTGTCATGTATTTTATAGCAACATGTGGCTAAATTCTTGAAGCAAAATGTGTGCATTAGTTTTCTATAAACTACATGACTGACAGTAGGTCTGGCCGTAATAAATGAAAGCTCCATATAATCTAAGGCTAATATAATTTCCTACAGCCGAACATCCAGTCCTGTTATTATTATTTATAAAACCAGATGTGGTACATCTGCATATTGCAGTGCTCCATTCTGCCCAGTATTGTAGCTTTCCAACTTGCTTGATTGCACCAGTTAACAGGCCACTGTAGCTTGTTCCTCATAAAACCAGGTGGGGTTCTTCTGCACGCTTTAATGCCATGTCAGAGCAGAAAGATACCCAGCAGAACCTGTACAGCTTCAGCAAATGCAATAACATTGTATCTAACTTTAGTACGCTGAATATCAGGGGAGAGCGCGAACGCAGTCCCCCACTACCAGAAATTATGCAGTCGAGATTCCCACATTTGGGGAATTCGCACGGGTCAGCACAGCCGGAGTGCAATGGCTGAGCCTCGCCCTGGGTGAACCACCTTCTTGATCATGGTATCTCCCCTGCCAGGTAAGTATGAATTGCAGAGCCCTCGGCTAGCGACTGCACCAACAAACACACCCTTTACCATCATGGCGAAGAACACAGAGCTAATCATTACACAAACATCTGAATCTAAAATGCTGCAGTCTATAAATGCTGCTAAAAATAAGGCTACATTTATTACATATAAAACAATGTGATGATTATTTTCTAAGCCACTAAACAGTACAATACTTCCCATGATGCATTGCTGCTGAATATGTAATGAGATCCACAGTGTTCAGGAAAATGCTTTTGTAACCAAAACACTTTACACTAAAAAGTAGTCAGTCCAGAAGAAAGGGCACAAAGCTATACTGCTACATATCACAAAGCTATATCAGCAGCAGGAAACAACTAAACTATTTTCAACAATTTTATTAAGGTTGTTTTACAGTTAGTTACAGTTTGCAATTATAAGTGACTCTAAAATCACAATATTTAAACAAAAGCAAGCAAGAAGTTTGTGTCCGACCGGTAATGTGATCCGGACACAACATTCCCGATAGATAGTTCCGGATGGATAGTTCCGTATGCCGTAAATGATCCGTTTGTTGTACCCAGGCTTACAAATGGAGTTTTAGATTACTAACTATAAATACTATAATTGATACTTTAGAATATTTTATCGACACATCAGGCATCCTTTGAATTCACGAGAAACACCGCTTGATGATTAAGACAAGACATTTAGTAAACGCTACGTGTTTTACAGAAAATAATACGCATTTATGGTGCTTTTATAAGATCAAAAAGTCAGAGTCGGATGTTCATTACAGAGAGAAACCATGATCTAATGGTGTAAAAGCACATGTTAGTTTAAGAGCAGAGTAACTTCTACAGACACACTGACCCTACATAAACACCGTTATAAACCTCTTCTCTGTGGTGAACTGTGAATATAAGGAGATCACAAACAGCTCGGATACAGAGCTCCACAAATAAACCACAGAGAGAGCACCAACATACACCTAGTTTACATTATAACTAAACAAACAGAAACAGTCTATCTTTAACAGTAGAGAGAGGGGTGCACCGTTCCCGGAGGTACTGCAATAACGGGTCGATGCGTGGAGTGGACGGAGCAAGCCCCTATTCCATCTCCCTGCTCCAAAAATCAATTTAATATATGGTCCCCGGATAGGGGACGTATCAGATATTAAACTGATAAGAACAGATACTACACTTGATCTTAGCCAAAAGGCCGAGAAGCGATAACTTGTTATTCCCCTTGCTTGGCGGACAGCCCATAGCCCCGCTTTCCGAGGCTTACGGAAGCCCCAATGAAGGAATCGGGGCCACCCCCAGCTGTTGACCTGAATATGGGGGAGGGGGGTGTTGACGAGGAACAGCTGACAGTGGTGAGCACAGCCTGGCGATGATTAGCAAGGGAACATGGGTGGGGACACGTGGACGAGGAGCAGCTGATAGTGGTGAGCACATCGTGGCGATGATAGGCTAGGGGTAAGTGGCATTTGCTGGCCACATGCACTTTCCATATTACGCTAAGTCAGTCAGTAATAATAATAAGTGAGTAACAAAGTAAGTCAGTAAGTCAGTCAGTAATAAAATACGTCAGTCAGTAAGTAAGTAATAAGAAAGTAATAAGTGAGTAACAAAGTAAGTCAGTAAATAAGTCAGTCAGTAATAAAGGATGTCAGTCAGTCAGTAAGTAAGTAATAAGAAAGTAATAAGTGAGCAACAAAGTGAGTAAGTAAGTAATAAGAACGTAATAAGTGAGTAACAAAGTAAGTCAGTAAATAAGTCAGTCAGTAATAAAGGATGTCAGTCAATAAGTAAGAAATAAGAAAGTAAAAAGTGAGCAACAAATTAAGTGAGTAAGTCAGTAAGTAAGTAATAAGAACGTAATAAGTGAGTAACAAAGTAAGTCAATAAATAAGTCAGTCAGTAATAAAGGATGTCAGTCAGTAAGTAAGAAATAAGAAAAAAAGTGAGCAACAAAGTGAGCAAGTAAGAAATAAGAACGTAATAAGTGAATAACAAAGCAAGCAAGTCAGTCAGTAATAAGAATACATTAAGTAATTAAGTAAGTAAGTTTTTTTTTTTTCTACTTTTTTACATTAGAAAACGGTGCACCAAGCCTGGAAGTACTGCAATACCAGGCCGATGCGTGGATCGGACGGAGCAAGCCCCTTTTCCAGCTCCCAGCTCTAAAAATCCGTTTAATATAGAGCCCTCATATAGAGGGCGTATCAGATATTAAACTGATAAGAACAGATTTTTTTTTTTTTTTTTTATTAGAACCAGTTCCACACAACAATAAACGATACATCAAATCCAGCAAAACAAAACCAGTCCGTCCCTCTTAAATCCCTCCCACTTACCACACATCAATATAAAACCCAAAACAATCAGATCCACAGTCACATTTCTTGTCATAACACAAACCACCTTACACAAAAATTTAATTCACAAAGAAAATGATCACAAATACGTCAGGAGACCAAAATGTTCAAATCCAACAGAATACAGAAATTTAAACGATCCCACCCCCATCACCTCACCGGTCTGGCCACCATGGGGCCCCCAGTACCGTGGTTCCCAAAAAACCTCCCCCCTCCAAAACTCCCACTCCTACCCTCACAAAGCCCTCCCCCCCTTGCTCCTCACCTTGCACCTTACGGAGCTTGGCCCTGAATAACCGGAATAGACGTGCCTGACTGACGCATCGGGACAGGCTCCGAATGCCCTCGCACCTCGCGCCCCAAAGAATGCACTTTGCCACCGAGACGGCCTGCCACAGAGGCCTTGCCATCCCTGGCCCCATGAGCCCCAATCCGCTGCCATACAGCACAAGATCGCGGCCTATCGCTGCCCCCCTCTTCAGCGGGCAACCACTCCGACACGTGTCTCCAGAAGAGGGCCGCGATGGGACATGACCACAATGCATGGTCAATGGTCTCCTCGCCCCCGCACCCATTTGGACACAGGGGCGTCCGAGTTGAGCCGTGCCTATAGAGCCTCTCCCTCACAGGGAGGCGCCCCAGCGCCCCCCAACCAGTGCAGATCCTTGCTGGCCCCATCTAGCCACTTCGGCTGAATCCTCGCCCAATCTACACCCGGCATGCGGGTCAATGCCTCGCTCATATGTTCTGCGCAACAGTCCTTCCACTTCTTATACAGCCTACGGTGTTCCAGGACGAGACTGTCCACCAGGCACCACGGCTGGTCCCGGACGAACTCGACCGCCTTTTGGTAATGCCATGGGCGGTCGACCGACCACGGTGCCGTGCCTCTCCAGGGAATCACCGTTCGCAAAGTGAAACCCAGCCAAAACTTTGCAAACAGGGCCGATATATGTCCCTCCGACCCCCTGGTCAATCTCGCCGCAAAGGACATGAACAAGGCCATGGTCTTGAGGGGGGCACAAATCACACCTCTACCCCCTTTCTCTCAATCCCTATACATTCGTACGCGGGCGACCTGCTCGTTCCTCCCTCCCCAAATGAACGTAAACACAAGGCGCTCTAGGCGCCGTCCTGTCACAAAGGGGACAGGGAAGACATAGGCAAGATGGTTCAATCTTGCCAACAGGTCGGCATTGACCGCAAGCACCCTCCCCGAAAGAGAGAGATCCCTCCGGTTCCAGCTTTCAGCCCTCGCCTGTACTTTCCTGAGGGCAACGTCCCAGTTCTTCTGGGCGTTGTCCTCCCTCCAGAAGACGATGCCCAGAATCCTGAGCCCATCCTGGCACAGAGAGAAACCCCCCGGGACCTCAGACCTTCCAGCCCACGTTCCAGCATAAAGTACGGAGGACTTCCCGCGGTTAACCCGTGCACCAGTAGCATCTGAGAACGCCTCGATCACCCGCTCCAATGCGCGGAAGTCCTCATCTCGGCCGAGGAACAGCGTAGTGTCGTCGGCATACGCCGACACCTTGGCCCTAACCCCGTTCGCGCCCGGGATATGAAGTCCCTGAAATGGATCTCTTCTCAGCCTCTCCACCAGAGGCTCTAGGAACAGCACATAGAGCATCGGCGAGAGCGGGCACCCCTGCCTGACCCCCCCTTTCTGCTCGATCAACGCGGAAAGATGTCCGTTAATGGTGACACGGCTCACTGCCCCGGTATAAAGCAGTCGCACCATGGCAGTGAAAACCGGACCAAAGCCCATTCGCTCCAGGAGCGCAAACAGAAACGCGTTCGACACACGATCGAAGGCCTTCTCCTGGTCCAAATTCAGCAAAGCCAACGGTACCTGGCGTTGCGTCGCCCATGCCAAAGCATCTCTGACCAGCGCCAGGTTCATACCACACGTCCATCCGGGCACCCCACAAGTCTGGTCAGGGTGCACCACCGTGGCCATCACCCTTCTGAGGCGTAGGGCCAGTAACTTGGCAACGATCTTATAATCCGCCGTCAGCAACGTGATCGGCCGCCAGTTTGCCAAGTCCGCCCTGTCACCCTTCTTGTGTAGAAGGGCGATATGCCCGACTCTCGCTGACTGTGGAAGGAGCCCAGCCCCAAATGCCTCCCTGTAAACGGCCATCAGATCTGGGCCCACGAGGGGCCAAAAGGTCCGGTACCACTCCACAGGGAGACCGTCCCCTCCAGGAGCCACGCCTGTCTCCAGAGAGAGCATAGCGCTCTCCATCTCCTCTAGAGACACCTGCTCTTCCAACTCCACTACGCTTTCCCCAGGCAGTCTATCTACCACAGAGTCCAGAAACCCGGCTGCCAGTTCACTGCTCGATCCCCTTCGTTGGAAGAGGTCACAGTAAAAGGCACTAGCGCAGCCCAACATGTCCTCGGGCACGGTCAGTACCCGGGTACCATCACTTAAACCCTCTATATAAGACCCTCGCTGCCGGCTTCTGACACTATTAAAAAAGAAGCGTGTAGGGCGCTCGTCCAACTCAAGTGCCTGCCTACCCGCCTGAACAAAGTAGTTGCGGGCCTCCGCCTCAAAGTGAGCTCGTAGGGCTTCACTGGCATCCCTGAGCCGCCCGCAATCTCCATCTATCCAAGCCGAAGCAAGGACTCTCGACCACTGCCTGGCTCTTTCCACTCTCCGTCTTGCCATCTCCTGGCCCCACCAGCGGACCAGGGTGGCAACTCTCTTTTTCAGGTCCTCCCACCACTCACGCTGTGTGTCGTACAGCACCCGCAACCCTCGCCAACCTGTGTACAGATGGCGAAAAATCTCAACAAAGGCAGGGTCCTGCAAGATGGAACAGTTCAATCTCCAACAACCTCGTCCCCTTTGACAACCCTCAACTTCGATGCTGCCGAGCACCATGCAGTGGTCGGAGGCCCAAAAGGGCCTCAGGAAGCACGCGTGCACCTTCACCCCCTCTGGCAAAAACAGGAGGTCGAGCCTAGATGCATCACCCCGTGAGTTCCTCCAAGTCCAGCCCGGAGAATGCGGATCGACCACCCTGTAAACGTCAACCAGGCCTGCTCCTGACATCGTATGGGCCAGCTCCGCCCCCCCCCTCCGACTCTACATCCACATTGAAATCCCCCCCAACCAGCAATACTCTATTTGTGCAGAAAAGAGGCTCCAGCAGGCGGAAGAACCCCCGCCGTTGCCCTCCCCTACACGGTGCGTACACCCCTATAGCCCTGTACTTAGTCCCCCTCCACTTCCCATCCACACAGATAATCCTCCCTGGCACTACCGAAACTACATTTTCCACCTCCCACTCAAAAGATTTGAACAGCACCCCCACTCCATCTCCCCTCCCCTCACCCACACCCCAAACGGCTGGACCGAGATCCCACCCCCTCGTGAACTCAACCGCCTCCCGCTCCGAGCCCAAATGGACTTCCTGCAAAAATAACAGATCAAATGAAACCGAACGCAAACTCGAAAACACGGCCATCCTTTTGAGAGGCTGCTTGATGCCCCGCACATTAAGTGATGCTATTCTAATCATCAAAAAAAACTTTTTCCTTCTTTTTTTTTTTCTAGAAGAATCCGAACCAGTCAACACAATCCCAAGGCACTTTCCCCAAAACCAAGCCTTCAACAAAAAAAAACCTCCCTCCACCCACCCTCACCAGCCAAACCTTCACTCCCCTCCTTCCCTCCCTCCCCACCCCCCCAAAATCCACAGTCCTCCTCACACCCCAACTGTTGCTCATTCCATTTTCCACTACCCATCTTATTCAATGGTATTACTATCCCCCTCCACCCCTGCCAGCCCCTGTTCTGACCCGTCTTGCCACAACTTGTGTCCACCCCTCCTCCTCCCTTGTCCCTCCATCCCGCTGTAAACAATCCTCCCCCAATGTATGTACAGCCCGCGCCCCCTCCACCTCAATCTCCCTTGTACCTATAATGTCCCCTGCAGTCAGGAGGTCAAACTCCCGTCCTCTCTCCAGACGTGACCTCTTTGTTCTTCTCTCCTCCGTCGCCCCCTCCGCCTCTGTGGTAGCTCCAGACCCGGAGAGTCTGCCGCCCTCCCCCATATCCTGCTCTGGATCTGATCCCACATCCTCCATGCCGTCCGAGAACTCCATTGAGGCCCAATCCGGTCACACCAGGGTCGAGGCCTCCGCTACCCCTTCTGTCGCCTCCGCCCAAATTCCAAACAGCCCGGCCTCCAGCCCCAGACCGGGCCACGAAGCCTGTTCTTCCCCCGACGGCGCTCCCACGGCTGGGGTTACCTGGCCGGCTGTCAGCGACTCTCCCGGGGTCAGGTCCGAAGAACCCCCCTCTGCCTGCGTCAGCCGAACCTCCTTGCCAGATGGCCCTGCTACCTCCTCGCTCACTGGCCCGCTTGATGCCGCAGGCTCTGCTGCCCCTTCGGTGAACACCGCTTCCTCCCCCTTTTCCCGGGCACTTAAGGAAAAAAATTCCTCAGCAAAAAGACTAACATAAGTCCCCTTTCTCGATGGGCACTGGCGATACAGGTGCTCCTCGCTACCACACAGACTGCAGGCCTTTGGCGCACCACACTCGGCCGCGAGGTGGTCCTCCGAACCACAGATGCGGCACCTCCGTCCAGGGCAGACCTCCTTTGCGTGGCCAAGGGCCCCACACTTCCAGCAGTACAACGGCTGGCCAGGGTAGTGGAGGAAACCCCGGTTGGGACCGATAGAAAAATTCCCCGGAGGGTGGACCAGACCACCCGGAGCAGCCGGGTCCGTCTCCAATCTGACGAGAAACCTGCGCTTCCCGTTCCAGATGCCGAAGCGCCCCCGCAGCTTCTCCCCTGCTGAGACAGAAGAGCAGTACCGCGCCAAAAAAGCTCTGATGACCTCATCCGCCACGAAGGGGTTATAAACGTGCACAGTGATGGGGACCTCATCCATGGCGAACAACGGGACCAGCCGAAGACCACGAAGCACCTCCTCTTCCCTGAGCCGCGAGCACCGGTCGAAAAAGGTAGAGCAGTCAGTGAAGGCAGCGAAAGTGATGTCCAGGAACCCCGAAGAGCAAAAATCCTGCAGGCAAAGAACCTTGGAGGGAGCCATTCCGCTAAAGTCCCTGAGCAGCCGGAGCAAAATCCAATCCCAGCAAAATCGCTTCTTCACGTCCTCCGCAGCATCTCTGCAGAGCTCCACCCGAACAGAATGACGAAGCCGTACCACTCGAGCCGGCTGACGTTCAGCTCCTCTCTCCATGGCCACACTTGATCTTAGCCAAAAGGCCGAGAAGCGATACCGAGAACAGCCAACAACAAACGGTGCCATTCTACAGAACTGTAAACCCGAGGACGGAAAATACCGTTCTCGCTTAATATTCTATAATAAACCAGTAGAAATCATGCTGAACATATTCATACTAAAATTAGCGGAGAAAATAGTGATTTAAGCGGCATTTAACAATGAACCAAAAGGGAAACGATAAAGAACGCGCGCGCGCGCACACACACAGTCCTATCAGATGCGAGCACACACAATCCTCCACACTACAAACTCATAATTTAGTCAGAAAGTAAGTTTCCAAGACAACCATTTAAACTGGATTAAAATCCTTCGATTGCAGCAACCAACACATTACAAATAATATGTAGGGATTTTAAAAAGATTTAAGAAAATTTACATGAGTTTAACAATACTGCCTCTCAGCGGTCAAATTTGGTATTGCAGGGGAGAAAATGTATACCTACAACTTGACCCTCAAATTGCCTACAACTTTGTACAACATTTTTAAAAAGTATTTCTTTGCTAGAAGAAGATAAATTACTGGCAAACTTTTTAATACATGCAATATAAATATACAGTAAGAGATCAGAATCACCAAACATGTACTAAATACAATTTTAAGCAGAAATACTGATTTATAGTTATTACCTAAAAACACGTTTTATCGTGGTACTGAGGAGGAATACTTTTTTCCAGATAAACTCTCTCAACTATTCTAAGACATGGACAACATTTTCATCAGTCCTAAATTGACTAAAACTGAAAAGAAGCTCGTCTTTATAACTGCGCCACTCATCCGCCATTTTCACTCAGCCCTTCAGAGAGGCCTAATTATATACAAAGCTCTGCTTACCTTAATGTCATTTACTCTGGACACACAATATTTCCCAACAAAATGCATTCAAGTGACACTTTGTGTTTTTAAATAAATAAATAAAACCTTTTTGTTCTTGTTTATCTTACACACACTGTCACGGGTATCTAACGGACAGTCTTGAGCCAGCAATCCAAACTCATGTGACGGTATAAAATTTCCAAACAAACTAATTTTAAACGCGTTTCAAATCATGAAAACAATTATAACACATTAAAGAAATGAGCTTTAATTACTCCAAGTACTTGTCCGGTTAGGTGAAATGTAGGAAAATGTAATCTTTTACCGAAAATTGCAATCACCTGCAGCTGCAAAATCAGCAGTCGGATCTGCAGCAGCGCCACCTAGAGGTCTGATTCAAAAGAGCGGGGCAAAAATAAAGCGTCATCACATGGCCATACTGTGTTATTATTGACGATATAAGATTGTTTTGAATCGTTATTACAAATTAATACACATACTTACAACCCCTGACGGTCCTAGAATACCCCTGTCCCGAACACTTTAACGTTTTCCATTGCTGTAATTTACTCAGATAGTTGTTAACTAGCTGATTAAGTGAATCAGGTGAAGTGGGAGCAGAGAAAACACTAAACTGGGTATAGTTCTGGACCTGTGTTGGGATCCTAGAAGATAATGAATTTGTTCCTATAGTCTGTCTCTCTGTCTGTTCTCTGCAAATGAATGTGTTAAATAGTTTCCTGCAGCAAATATATCTTTTAAAACAATATACTGATAACATATCACGGTGTGTATGAAGAGACCGACACATCATGTACCTGCTAATGCTTGAGCTAATATTGCCAATAAAGCAATAACAATGCTAAACAATTAACTTATTTTTGCAATACTGTGTAACTGTAGCATTTGTAACTAAATACACATCTTTTATTGCCAAAGACACACATTACTCACACTTACAAAATGTAAATTGAACCAGAATCACAGTTCATATTTCTCATAATTAGACAGTAAGTAACTGACAAATATTACAATAGAAAAATGAAATCCATAAAGAGTCGGAGCAGCATTAATTCCCAAAACAGGAATGAAACTACAGTGAAACGAACAGAATCAAAGAGCCTTTTCTAACGGCATGTGCAGCACAACAGAACATAACTTATCGCCTTTTACAAGTCTCAAAAGAAGCCATCATTTTCAGGTCAAGAGGTGAAAAACTTCTGCACTAAAGAAATATCGTCAACAGATCATCAATTTGTTATATTCCCAAAGGGCCTATGGGATAATTTGGTAAAACTAAATTTAGTGTGCTCATCATTCAGAAGTATTTTTAAGATTTAAGATTTAAGTAAGATTTTGTTCAGTTAGGGAGAATTATATTTTACTGCTCACCATTTTATAGGTTTGGTTTATGAGTTTCTGCAAACCGATTTTCATTTAGCAATCTCATTATGTTGGCTTGAAAAAGCCGTTCAGTTTTGCTTTATCAGATTATTACTATTATAAATAAACAGGTGGGACCTTGGACACTACTTTATTTGTTTGCTTGTTACATTTACCACTTAACCATTCGACTGCCTGCTAAACCGGGTTTCTTCAGGCACCACCATGCTGTACATAATGAATTTCCAACATAGAATTACTTATCGGTTTTTCAGTAAACAGACACTTCTTAAAGAGGCTTCTTCCCCCATCATAGTCTTTATATCTTGGCTCAACTGTTTGGTGTTGGCCCTGCTTTTTTTAGTTTCTGGACACCATGTAATAAGAAAACAGTCAGCATTAAAGCTCATCATCATCAGGCTGCTGCTGTTGTTTTAAAAGTGTATTTCAGTAGGCTATAGCTTTGTTTATTGATTTAATATTTTCAACTATCTAACTGAGTATCAAACGTTGTGCTTTTTTGTGAAATGTCCGACACGTCTTTCTTTAGCTGTGTGCTTTCACGGTCACGTGACCTGAATACATAAACAGTCATAATGGTGATCAGACAGGATATTCAAATAATGAGCTTGTTTCTTTTCAGGTGTACGTGTTTGTTATTGTTTTATATTGAAACTACACATCTACAAGAACACAGTTGCATCTCATTGTGTAAACTGTCAATACTTTCAATTTTATGACTTTTTATTCTTAATTACTTTCAATAGTTGAATTAAGTTTAATTAAGGTTGATGGCAGACAATGAAATAAATTTATTATTAAAATATAAATCCCAATCTATCTTTCTATATATTATAGAGTTTACACATTTATTTATATATTATTTTATTTTTATATATAGAATATATTATATTACATTTTTTTAATTTTTATTTTATACTTTTATATTATATTTACTGTTTATATTTATATTATATATACATGTATATACACACACACACGCATATGCATAGCCGATAACTATTGGTTTTTCACAATTATTTTGTCTTTGATTTCTACGTTTAATTTTACCTATTTTTCTCTCTATATTTTTAACTATATCCCTTTATTTTTCATTTCCACACACTAATTTTTACTCTTTTCTTTCTTTAATGTAGGACAGTCGTAAAAAGCATTTCACTACATGTCATACTGTGTATGATTTCGTATGTGATGAATAAAATTTCAATTTGAATTTGATCATGATACAAGATCCCAGACTTAGACAAAGGAGACAAAGGAGACTAAGCATTCCGCTTAGTATTGCAGCTTTCAAACCTGCTTAAAACAAACCTGCTTGTTTGCAACAGCTACCACACACAACCACTGGGAAACCACTAGCATCGCATTTTACATTAATGAATTAGTAATTTCTATGTAGTAAATTCAGGATGTTTTCAAAATCTGGTAAGCATCATTGTCCTTTCGCAGCATGACCGGCTGTATCTTATTCATAATGAAATCAAATGTGCTTCTTCTGCATGTGGCAGTGCAATGTTACAACATTAAGAAACTCAGCAGAACCTGCACAGGTTCAGCAAACACAACAAAATTGTATCTAACTTTAGTACAGTGGATATCAGGGGAGAGCGCGAACGCAGTCCCCCACTACCAGAAATTATGCAGTCGAGATTCCCACATTTGGGGAATTCGCACGGGTCAGCACAACCGGAGTGCAATGGCTGAGCCTCGCCCTGGGTGAACCACCTTCTTGATCATGGTATCTCCCCTGCCAGGTAAGTATGAATTGCAGAGCCCTCGGCTAGAGACTGCACCACCAAACACACCCTTCACCATCATGGTGAGGAACCTAACACTAATCATTACACAATAATCTGAGACTAAAACACTGCAGTTTACACGTGCTGCAAAAAAATAAAGTCAGTAGAGAAGAAAGAGTGCACTTTTACAGTCAGCAATAAGAGGGAGCAGAAACACTGAATTTTAAGAAGACTGTTTTAAAGAGTGTTTTAAAGCCTGCCTACCATTAACCCCGCCCCTTCGCTTTGCACTCCCACAGCTTGCTAATCAGTTTTAGCCAAAACAAAACAACTCTACAAGAAATCTTGATTCCGTTCGTTGATCTATAACTAGTACTGTAAAAGGTTGTTTTCTATTAAAGAAACTTAAAACATTTATTACTCATAGGTCAATGGAAGACAAGAAATTTCTTCACCTTCTTGATCATGGTATCTCCCCTGCCAGGTAAGTATGAATTGCAGATCCCTCGGCTAGCGACTGCACTACCCTTTACCATCATGGTGAGGAACCTAACACTAATCATTACACAAACATCTGAGACTAAAACACTGCAGTCTACACGTGCTGCTAAAAATAAAACTACATTTATTACATAAAAAACAGTGTGATCGACCATTTTCTAAGCAACTAAACAGTACAATAACCCCACCCCCACGGCTTGCAGCTCAGAGACAATGTTTCTCCAGGACCCTGGTGTTACATAAGAGAACGTAACATATAGCTACAGAACCGAAACACCACCACAGAGCTAAGAACAAAGTCTGTCTGAACTACAGAGCTACATGTTAAATGTTAAGCCACTGTTGAAAACTTTGATTTGAGATTGTTCAGTTAGGGAGAATTATATTTTACTGCTCACCATTTTATAGGTTTGGTTTATGAGTTTGTCGTTTCTGCAAACCGATTTGCATTTAGCAATCTCATTATGTTGGCTTGAAAAAGCCGTTCAGTTTTGCTTTATCAGATTATTACTATTATAAATAAACAGGTGGGACCTTGTACACTACTTTGTTTGCTTGTTACATTTAACACTTAACCATTCGACTGCCTGCTAAACCGAGTTTCTTCAGGCACTACCATGCTGTACATAATGAATTCCCAATGTAGAATTACTTATCGGTTTTTCAGTAAACAGACACAGTTCTTATTGCATATTGCAGTGCTCCAGTCTTCCCAGTATTGTAGCTTTCAAACTAGCTGAAAGCAGCCCACAAACATGCTTGATTGCACCAGTTAATAGCCCACTGTGTCTTATTCCACATAAAACCAGGTGTGGTTCTTCTGCACGCTTTAACGCCATGTCAGAATAGAAACATACTCAGCAGAACCTGTACAGCTTCAGCAAATGCAATAACATTGTATCTAACTTTAGTACAGTGAATATCAGGGGAGAGCGCGAACGCAGTCCCCCACCACCAGAAATTATGCAGTCGAGATTCCCACATTTGGGGAATTCGCACGGGTCAGCACAACCGGAGTGCAATGGCTGAGCCTCGCCCTGGGTGAACCACCTTCTTGATCATGGTATCTCCCCCTGCCAGGTAAGTATGAATTGCAGAGCTCTCGGCTAGAGACTGCACCACCAAACACACCCTTCACCATCATGGTGAGGAACCTAACACTAATCATTACACAATAATCTGAGACTAAAACACTGCAGTTTACACGTGCTGCAAAAAATAAAGTCAGTAGAGAAGAAAGAGTGCAATTTTACAGAGTCAGCAATAAGAGGGAGCAGAAACACTGAATTTTAAGAAGACTGTTTTAAAGAGAATTTTAAAGCCTGCCTACCATTAACCCCGCCCCTTCGCTTTGCACTCCCACAGCTTGCTAATCAGTTTTAGCCAAAACAAAACAACTCTACAAGAAATCTTGATTCCGTTCGTTGATCTATAACTAGTACTGTAAAAGGTTGTTTTCTATTAAAGAAACTTAAAACATTTATTACTCATAGGTCAATGGAAGACAAGAAATTTCTTCATTTGAACAATAAAATTGTTATAACTGGAAAAATAAAGAGCTCAATCACAGGGATTAATACACACAGACACTGAAATAAAAGATCACTAAAGCTCACTGTCATGTATTTTATAGCAACATGTGGCTAAATTCTTGAAGCAAAATGTGTGCATTAGTTTTCTATAAACTACATGACTGACAGTAGGTCTGGCCGTAACAAATGAAAGCTCCATATAATCTAAGGCTAATATAATTTCCTACAGCCGAACATCCAGTCCTGTTATTATTATTTATAAAACCAGATGTGGTACATCTGCATATTGCAGTGCTCCATTCTGCCCAGTATTGTAGCTTTCCAACTTGCTTGATTGCACCAGTTAACAGGCCACTGTAGCTTGTTCCTCATAAAACCAGGTGGGGTTCTTCTGCACGCTTTAATGCCATGTCAGAGCAGAAAGATACCCAGCAGAACCTGTACAGCTTCAGCAAATGCAATAACATTGTATCTAACTTTAGTACGCTGAATATCAGGGGAGAGCGCGAACGCAGTCCCCCACTACCAGAAATTATGCAATCGAGATTCCCACATTTGAGGAATTCGCACGGGTCAGCACAGCCGGAGTGCAATGGCTGAGCCTCGCCCTGGGTGAACCACCTTCTTGATCATGGTATCTCCCCTGCCAGGTAAGTATGAATTGCAGATCCCTCGGCTAGCGACTGCACCAACAAACACACCCTTTACCATCATGGCGAAGAACACAGAGCTAATCATTACACAAACATCTGAATCTAAAATGCTGCAGTCTATAAATGCTGCTAAAAATAAGGCTACATTTATTACATATAAAACAATGTGATGATTATTTTCTAAGCCACTAAACAGTACAATACTTCCCATGATGCATTGCTGCTGAATATGTAATGAGATCCACAGTGTTCAGGAAAATGCTTTTGTAACCAAAACACTTTACACTAAAAAGTAGTCAGTCCAGAAGAAAGGGCACAAAGCTATACTGCTACATATCACAAAGCTATATCAGCAGCAGGAAACAACTAAACTATTTTCAACAATTTTATTAAGGTTGTTTTACAGTTAGTTACAGTTTGCAATTATAAGTGACTCTAAAATCACAATATTTAAACAAAAGCAAGCAAGAAGTTTGTGTCCGACCGGTAATGTGATCCGGACACAACATTCCCGATAGATAGTTCCGGATGGATAGTTCCGTATGCCGTAAATGATCCGTTTGTTGTACCCAGGCTTACAAATGGAGTTTTAGATTACTAACTATAAATACTATAATTGATACTTTAGAATATTTTATCGACACATCAGGCATCCTTTGAATTCACGAGAAACACCGCTTGATGATTAAGACAAGACATTTAGTAAACGCTACGTGTTTTACAGAAAATAATACGCATTTATGGTGCTTTTATAAGATCAAAAAGTCAGAGTCGGATGTTCATTACAGAGAGAAACCATGATCTAATGGTGTAAAAGCACATGTTAGTTTAAGAGCAGAGTAACTTCTACAGACACACTGACCCTACATAAACACCGTTATAAACCTCTTCTCTGTGGTGAACTGTGAATATAAGGAGATCACAAACAGCTCGGATACAGAGCTCCACAAATAAACCACAGAGAGAGCACCAACATACACCTAGCTTACATTATAACTAAACAAACAGAAACAGTCTATCTTTAACAGTAGAGAGAGGGGTGCACCGTTCCCGGAAGTACTGCAATAACGGGTCGATGCGTGGAGTGGACGGAGCAAGCCCCTATTCCATCTCTTTGCTCCAAAAATCAATTTAATATAGGGTCCCCGGATAGGGGACGTATCAGATATTAAACTGATAAGAACAGATACTACACTTGATCTTAGCCAAAAGGCCGAGAAGCGATAACTTGTTATTCCCCTTGCTTGGCGGACAGCCCATAGCCCCGCTTTCCGAGGCTTACGGAAGCCCCAATGAAGGAATCGGGGCCACCCCCAGCTGTTGACCTGAATATGGGGGAGGGGGGTGTTGACGAGGAACAGCTGACAGTGGTGAGCACAGCCTGGCGATGATTAGCAAGGGAACATGGGTGGGGACACGTGGACGAGGAGCAGCTGATAGTGGTGAGCACATCGTGCCGATGATAGGCTAGGGGTAAGTGGCATTTGCTGGCCACATGCACTTTCCATATTAGGCTAAGTCAGTCAGTAATAATAATAAGTGAGTAACAAAGTAAGTCAGTAAGTCAGTCAGTAATAAAATACGTCAGTCAGTAAGTAAGTAATAAGAAAGTAATAAGTGAGTAACAAAGTAAGTCAGTAAATAAGTCAGTCAGTAATAAAGGATGTCAGTCAGTCAGTAAGTAAGTAATAAGAAAGTAATAAGTGAGCAACAAAGTAAGTGAGTAAGTAAGTAATAAGAAAGTAATAAGTGAGTAACAAAGTAAGTCAGTAAATAAGTCAGTCAGTAATAAAGGATGTCAGTCAATAAGTAAGAAATAAGAAAGTAAAAAGTGAGCAACAAAGTAAGTGAGTAAGTCAGTAATAAGAAAGTAATAAGTGAGTAACAAAGTAAGTGAGTAAGTAAGTAATAAGAACGTAATAAGTGAGTAACAAAGTAAGTCAGTAAATAAGTCAGTCAGTAATAAAGGATGTCAGTCAGTAAGTAAGAAATAAGAAAGAAAAAAGTGAGCAACAAAGTGAATAAGTAAGTAATAAGGACATAATAAGTGAATAACAAAGCAAGCAAGTAAGTCAGTAATAAGAATACATTAAGTAATGAAGTAAGTAAGTTTTTTTTTTTTCTACTTTTTTACATTAGAAAACGGTGCACCAAGCCTGGAAGTACTGCAATACCAGGCCGATGCGTGGATCGGACGGAGCAAGCCCCTTTTCCAGCTCCCAGCTCTAAAAATCCGTTTAATATAGAGCCCTCATATAGAGGGCGTATCAGATATTAAACTGATGAGAACAGATTTTTTTTTTTTTTTTTTTTATTAGAACCAGTTCAACACAACAATAAACGATACATCAAATCCAGCAAAACAAAACCAGTCCGTCCCTCTTAAATCCCTCCCACTTACCACACATCAATATAAAACCCAAAACAATCAGATCCACAGTCACATTTCTTGTCATAACACAAACCACCTTACACAAAAATTTAATTCACAAAGAAAATGATCACAAATACGTCAGGAGACCAAAATGTTCAAATCCAACAGAATACAGAAATTTAAACGATCCCACCCCCATCACCTCACCGGTCTGGCCACCATGGGGCCCCCAGTACCGTGGTTCCCAAAAAACCTCCCCCCTCCAAAACTCCCACTCCTACCCTCACAAAGCCCTCCCCCCCTTGCTCCTCACCTTGCACCTTACGGAGCTTGGCCCTGAATAACCGGAATAGACGTGCCTGACTGACGCATCGGGACAGGCTCCGAATGCCCTCGCACCTCGCGCCCCAAAGAATGCACTTTGCCACCGAGACGGCCTGCCACAGAGGCCTTGCCATCCCTGGCCCCATGAGCCCCAATCCGCTGCCATACAGCACAAGATCGCGGCCTATCGCTGCCCCCTCTTCAGCGGGCAACCACTCCGACACGTGTCTCCAGAAGAGGGCCGCGATGGGACATGACCACAATGCATGGTCAATGGTCTCCTCGCCCCCGCACCCATTTGGACACAGGGGCGTCCGAGTTGAGCCGTGCCTATAGAGCCTCTCCCTCACAGGGAGGCGCCCCAGCGCCCCCAACCAGTGCAGATCCTTGCTGGCCCCATCTAGCCACTTCGGCTGAATCCTCGCCCAATCTACACCCGGCATGCGGGTCAATGCCTCGCTCATATGTTCTGCGCAACAGTCCTTCCACTTCTTATACAGCCTACGGTGTTCCAGGACGAGACTGTCCACCAGGCACCACGGCTGGTCCCGGACGAACTCGACCGCCTTTTGGTAATGCCATGGGCGGTCGACCGACCACGGTGCCGTGCCTCTCCAGGGAATCACCGTTCGCAAAGTGAAACCCAGCCAAAACTTTGCAAACAGGGCCGATATATGTCCCTCCGACCCCCTGGTCAATCTCGCCGCAAAGGACATGAACAAGGCCATGGTCTTGAGGGGGGCACAAATCACACCTCTACCCCCTTTCTCTCAATCCCTATACATTCGTACGCGGGCGACCTGCTCGTTCCTCCCTCCCCAAATGAACGTAAACACAAGGCGCTCTAGGCGCCGTCCTGTCACAAAGGGGACAGGGAAGACATAGGCAAGATGGTTCAATCTTGCCAACAGGTCGGCATTGACCGCAAGCACCCTCCCCGAAAGAGAGAGATCCCTCCGGTTCCAGCTTTCAGCCCTCGCCTGTACTTTCCTGAGGGCAACGTCCCAGTTCTTCTGGGCGTTGTCCTCCCTCCAGAAGACGATGCCCAGAATCCTGAGCCCATCCTGGCACAGAGAGAAACCCCCCGGGACCTCAGACCTTCCAGCCCACGTTCCAGCATAAAGTACGGAGGACTTCCCGCGGTTAACCCGTGCACCAGTAGCATCTGAGAACGCCTCGATCACCCGCTCCAATGCGCGGAAGTCCTCATCTCGGCCGAGGAACAGCGTAGTGTCGTCGGCATACGCCGACACCTTGGCCCTAACCCCGTTCGCGCCCGGGATATGAAGTCCCTGAAATGGATCTCTTCTCAGCCTCTCCACCAGAGGCTCTAGGAACAGCACATAGAGCATCGGCGAGAGCGGGCACCCCTGCCTGACCCCCCCTTTCTGCTCGATCAACGCGGAAAGATGTCCGTTAATGGTGACACGGCTCACTGCCCCGGTATAAAGCAGTCGCACCATGGCAGTGAAAACCGGACCAAAGCCCATTCGCTCCAGGAGCGCAAACAGAAACGCGTTCGACACACGATCGAAGGCCTTCTCCTGGTCCAAATTCAGCAAAGCCAACGGTACCTGGCGTTGCGTCGCCCATGCCAAAGCATCTCTGACCAGCGCCAGGTTCATACCACACGTCCATCCGGGCACCCCACAAGTCTGGTCAGGGTGCACCACCGTGGCCATCACCCTTCTGAGGCGTAGGGCCAGTAACTTGGCAACGATCTTATAATCCGCCGTCAGCAACGTGATCGGCCGCCAGTTTGCCAAGTCCGCCCTGTCACCCTTCTTGTGTAGAAGGGCGATATGCCCGACTCTCGCTGACTGTGGAAGGAGCCCAGCCCCAAATGCCTCCCTGTAAACGGCCATCAGATCTGGGCCCACGAGGGGCCAAAAGGTCCGGTACCACTCCACAGGGAGACCGTCCCCTCCAGGAGCCACGCCTGTCTCCAGAGAGAGCATAGCGCTCTCCATCTCCTCTAGAGACACCTGCTCTTCCAACTCCACTACGCTTTCCCCAGGCAGTCTATCTACCACAGAGTCCAGAAACCCGGCTGCCAGTTCACTGCTCGATCCCCTTCGTTGGAAGAGGTCACAGTAAAAGGCACTAGCGCAGCCCAACATGTCCTCGGGCACGGTCAGTACCCGGGTACCATCACTTAAACCCTCTATATAAGACCCTCGCTGCCGGCTTCTGACACTATTAAAAAAGAAGCGTGTAGGGCGCTCGTCCAACTCAAGTGCCTGCCTACCCGCCTGAACAAAGTAGTTGCGGGCCTCCGCCTCAAAGTGAGCTCGTAGGGCTTCACTGGCATCCCTGAGCCGCCCGCAATCTCCATCTATCCAAGCCGAAGCAAGGACTCTCGACCACTGCCTGGCTCTTTCCACTCTCCGTCTTGCCATCTCCTGGCCCCACCAGCGGACCAGGGTGGCAACTCTCTTTTTCAGGTCCTCCCACCACTCACGCTGTGTGTCGTACAGCACCCGCAACCCTCGCCAACCTGTGTACAGATGGCGAAAAATCTCAACAAAGGCAGGGTCCTGCAAGATGGAACAGTTCAATCTCCAACAACCTCGTCCCCTTTGACAACCCTCAACTTCGATGCTGCCGAGCACCATGCAGTGGTCGGAGGCCCAAAAGGGCCTCAGGAAGCACGCGTGCACCTTCACCCCCTCTGGCAAAAACAGGAGGTCGAGCCTAGATGCATCACCCCGTGAGTTCCTCCAAGTCCAGCCCGGAGAATGCGGATCGACCACCCTGTAAACGTCAACCAGGCCTGCTCCTGACATCGTATGGGCCAGCTCCGCCCCCCCCCTCCGACTCTACATCCACATTGAAATCCCCCCCAACCAGCAATACTCTATTTGTGCAGAAAAGAGGCTCCAGCAGGCGGAAGAACCCCCGCCGTTGCCCTCCCCTACACGGTGCGTACACCCCTATAGCCCTGTACTTAGTCCCCCTCCACTTCCCATCCACACAGATAATCCTCCCTGGCACTACCGAAACTACATTTTCCACCTCCCACTCAAAAGATTTGAACAGCACCCCCACTCCATCTCCCCTCCCCTCACCCACACCCCAAACGGCTGGACCGAGATCCCACCCCCTCGTGAACTCAACCGCCTCCCGCTCCGAGCCCAAATGGACTTCCTGCAAAAATAACAGATCAAATGAAACCGAACGCAAACTCGAAAACACGGCCATCCTTTTGAGAGGCTGCTTGATGCCCCGCACATTAAGTGATGCTATTCTAATCATCAAAAAAAACTTTTTCCTTCTTTTTTTTTTTCTAGAAGAATCCGAACCAGTCAACACAATCCCAAGGCACTTTCCCCAAAACCAAGCCTTCAACAAAAAAAAACCTCCCTCCACCCACCCTCACCAGCCAAACCTTCACTCCCCTCCTTCCCTCCCTCCCCACCCCCCCAAAATCCACAGTCCTCCTCACACCCCAACTGTTGCTCATTCCATTTTCCACTACCCATCTTATTCAATGGTATTACTATCCCCCTCCACCCCTGCCAGCCCCTGTTCTGACCCGTCTTGCCACAACTTGTGTCCACCCCTCCTCCTCCCTTGTCCCTCCATCCCGCTGTAAACAATCCTCCCCCAATGTATGTACAGCCCGCGCCCCCTCCACCTCAATCTCCCTTGTACCTATAATGTCCCCTGCAGTCAGGAGGTCAAACTCCCGTCCTCTCTCCAGACGTGACCTCTTTGTTCTTCTCTCCTCCGTCGCCCCCTCCGCCTCTGTGGTAGCTCCAGACCCGGAGAGTCTGCCGCCCTCCCCCATATCCTGCTCTGGATCTGATCCCACATCCTCCATGCCGTCCGAGAACTCCATTGAGGCCCAATCCGGTCACACCAGGGTCGAGGCCTCCGCTACCCCTTCTGTCGCCTCCGCCCAAATTCCAAACAGCCCGGCCTCCAGCCCCAGACCGGGCCACGAAGCCTGTTCTTCCCCCGACGGCGCTCCCACGGCTGGGGTTACCTGGCCGGCTGTCAGCGACTCTCCCGGGGTCAGGTCCGAAGAACCCCCCTCTGCCTGCGTCAGCCGAACCTCCTTGCCAGATGGCCCTGCTACCTCCTCGCTCACTGGCCCGCTTGATGCCGCAGGCTCTGCTGCCCCTTCGGTGAACACCGCTTCCTCCCCCTTTTCCCGGGCACTTAAGGAAAAAAATTCCTCAGCAAAAAGACTAACATAAGTCCCCTTTCTCGATGGGCACTGGCGATACAGGTGCTCCTCGCTACCACACAGACTGCAGGCCTTTGGCGCACCACACTCGGCCGCGAGGTGGTCCTCCGAACCACAGATGCGGCACCTCCGTCCAGGGCAGACCTCCTTTGCGTGGCCAAGGGCCCCACACTTCCAGCAGTACAACGGCTGGCCAGGGTAGTGGAGGAAACCCCGGTTGGGACCGATAGAAAAATTCCCCGGAGGGTGGACCAGACCACCCGGAGCAGCCGGGTCCGTCTCCAATCTGACGAGAAACCTGCGCTTCCCGTTCCAGATGCCGAAGCGCCCCCGCAGCTTCTCCCCTGCTGAGACAGAAGAGCAGTACCGCGCCAAAAAAGCTCTGATGACCTCATCCGCCACGAAGGGGTTATAAACGTGCACAGTGATGGGGACCTCATCCATGGCGAACAACGGGACCAGCCGAAGACCACGAAGCACCTCCTCTTCCCTGAGCCGCGAGCACCGGTCGAAAAAGGTAGAGCAGTCAGTGAAGGCAGCGAAAGTGATGTCCAGGAACCCCGAAGAGCAAAAATCCTGCAGGCAAAGAACCTTGGAGGGAGCCATTCCGCTAAAGTCCCTGAGCAGCCGGAGCAAAATCCAATCCCAGCAAAATCGCTTCTTCACGTCCTCCGCAGCATCTCTGCAGAGCTCCACCCGAACAGAATGACGAAGCCGTACCACTCGAGCCGGCTGACGTTCAGCTCCTCTCTCCATGGCCACACTTGATCTTAGCCAAAAGGCCGAGAAGCGATACCGAGAACAGCCAACAACAAACGGTGCCATTCTACAGAACTGTAAACCCGAGGACGGAAAATACCGTTCTCGCTTAATATTCTATAATAAACCAGTAGAAATCATGCTGAACATATTCATACTAAAATTAGCGGAGAAAATAGTGATTTAAGCGGCATTTAACAATGAACCAAAAGGGAAACGATAAAGAACGCGCGCGCGCGCACACACACAGTCCTATCAGATGCGAGCACACACAATCCTCCACACTACAAACTCATAATTTAGTCAGAAAGTAAGTTTCCAAGACAACCATTTAAACTGGATTAAAATCCTTCGATTGCAGCAACCAACACATTACAAATAATATGTAGGGATTTTAAAAAGATTTAAGAAAATTTACATGAGTTTAACAATACTGCCTCTCAGCGGTCAAATTTGGTATTGCAGGGGAGAAAATGTATACCTACAACTTGACCCTCAAATTGCCTACAACTTTGTACAACATTTTTAAAAAGTATTTCTTTGCTAGAAGAAGATAAATTACTGGCAAACTTTTTAATACATGCAATATAAATATACAGTAAGAGATCAGAATCACCAAACATGTACTAAATACAATTTTAAGCAGAAATACTGATTTATAGTTATTACCTAAAAACACGTTTTATCGTGGTACTGAGGAGGAATACTTTTTTCCAGATAAACTCTCTCAACTATTCTAAGACATGGACAACATTTTCATCAGTCCTAAATTGACTAAAACTGAAAAGAAGCTCGTCTTTATAACTGCGCCACTCATCCGCCATTTTCACTCAGCCCTTCAGAGAGGCCTAATTATATACAAAGCTCTGCTTACCTTAATGTCATTTACTCTGGACACACAATATTTCCCAACAAAATGCATTCAAGTGACACTTTGTGTTTTTAAATAAATAAATAAAACCTTTTTGTTCTTGTTTATCTTACACACACTGTCACGGGTATCTAACGGACAGTCTTGAGCCAGCAATCCAAACTCATGTGACGGTATAAAATTTCCAAACAAACTAATTTTAAACGCGTTTCAAATCATGAAAACAATTATAACACATTAAAGAAATGAGCTTTAATTACTCCAAGTACTTGTCCGGTTAGGTGAAATGTAGGAAAATGTAATCTTTTACCGAAAATTGCAATCACCTGCAGCTGCAAAATCAGCAGTCGGATCTGCAGCAGCGCCACCTAGAGGTCTGATTCAAAAGAGCGGGGCAAAAATAAAGCGTCATCACATGGCCATACTGTGTTATTATTGACGATATAAGATTGTTTTGAATCGTTATTACAAATTAATACACATACTTACAACCCCTGACGGTCCTAGAATACCCCTGTCCCGAACACTTTAACGTTTTCCATTGCTGTAATTTACTCAGATAGTTGTTAACTAGCTGATTAAGTGAATCAGGTGAAGTGGGAGCAGAGAAAACACTAAACTGGGTATAGTTCTGGACCTGTGTTGGGATCCTAGAAGATAATGAATTTGTTCCTATAGTCTGTCTCTCTGTCTGTTCTCTGCAAATGAATGTGTTAAATAGTTTCCTGCAGCAAATATATCTTTTAAAACAATATACTGATAACATATCACGGTGTGTATGAAGAGACCGACACATCATGTACCTGCTAATGCTTGAGCTAATATTGCCAATAAAGCAATAACAATGCTAAACAATTAACTTATTTTTGCAATACTGTGTAACTGTAGCATTTGTAACTAAATACACATCTTTTATTGCCAAAGACACACATTACTCACACTTACAAAATGTAAATTGAACCAGAATCACAGTTCATATTTCTCATAATTAGACAGTAAGTAACTGACAAATATTACAATAGAAAAATGAAATCCATAAAGAGTCGGAGCAGCATTAATTCCCAAAACAGGAATGAAACTACAGTGAAACGAACAGAATCAAAGAGCCTTTTCTAACGGCATGTGCAGCACAACAGAACATAACTTATCGCCTTTTACAAGTCTCAAAAGAAGCCATCATTTTCAGGTCAAGAGGTGAAAAACTTCTGCACTAAAGAAATATCGTCAACAGATCATCAATTTGTTATATTCCCAAAGGGCCTATGGGATAATTTGGTAAAACTAAATTTAGTGTGCTCATCATTCAGAAGTATTTTTAAGATTTAAGATTTAAGTAAGATTTTGTTCAGTTAGGGAGAATTATATTTTACTGCTCACCATTTTATAGGTTTGGTTTATGAGTTTCTGCAAACCGATTTTCATTTAGCAATCTCATTATGTTGGCTTGAAAAAGCCGTTCAGTTTTGCTTTATCAGATTATTACTATTATAAATAAACAGGTGGGACCTTGGACACTACTTTATTTGTTTGCTTGTTACATTTACCACTTAACCATTCGACTGCCTGCTAAACCGGGTTTCTTCAGGCACCACCATGCTGTACATAATGAATTTCCAACATAGAATTACTTATCGGTTTTTCAGTAAACAGACACTTCTTAAAGAGGCTTCTTCCCCCATCATAGTCTTTATATCTTGGCTCAACTGTTTGGTGTTGGCCCTGCTTTTTTTAGTTTCTGGACACCATGTAATAAGAAAACAGTCAGCATTAAAGCTCATCATCATCAGGCTGCTGCTGTTGTTTTAAAAGTGTATTTCAGTAGGCTATAGCTTTGTTTATTGATTTAATATTTTCAACTATCTAACTGAGTATCAAACGTTGTGCTTTTTTGTGAAATGTCCGACACGTCTTTCTTTAGCTGTGTGCTTTCACGGTCACGTGACCTGAATACATAAACAGTCATAATGGTGATCAGACAGGATATTCAAATAATGAGCTTGTTTCTTTTTAGGTGTACGTGTTTGTTATTGTTTTATATTGAAACTACACATCTACAAGAACACAGTTGCATCTCATTGTGTAAACTGTCAATACTTTCAATTTTATGACTTTTTATTCTTAATTACTTTCAGTAGTTGAATTAAGTTTAATTAAGGTTGATGGCAGACAATGAAATAAATTTATTATTAAAATATAAATCCCAATCTATCTTTCTATATATTATAGAGTTTACACATTTATTTATATATTATTTTATTTTTATATATAGAATATATTATATTACATTTTTTTAATTTTTATTTTATACTTTTATATTATATTTACTGTTTATATTTATATTATATATACATGTATATACACACACACACGCATATGCATAGCCGATAACTATTGGTTTTTCACAATTATTTTGTCTTTGATTTCTACGTTTAATTTTACCTATTTTTCTCTCTATATTTTTAACTATATCCCTTTATTTTTCATTTCCACACACTAATTTTTACTCTTTTCTTTCTTTAATGTAGGACAGTCGTAAAAAGCATTTCACTACATGTCATACTGTGTATGATTTCGTATGTGATGAATAAAATTTCAATTTGAATTTGATCATGATACAAGATCCCAGACTTAGACAAAGGAGACAAAGGAGACTAAGCATTCCGCTTAGTATTGCAGCTTTCAAACCTGCTTAAAACAAACCTGCTTGTTTGCAACAGCTACCACACACAACCACTGGGAAACCACTAGCATCGCATTTTACATTAATGAATTAGTCATTTCTATGTAGTAAATTCAGGATGTTTTCAAAATCTGGTAAGCATCATTGTCCTTTCGCAGCATGACCGGCTGTATCTTATTCATAATGAAATCAAATGTGCTTCTTCTGCATGTGGCAGTGCAATGTTACAACATTAAGAAACTCAGCAGAACCTGCACAGGTTCAGCAAACACAACAAAATTGTATCTAACTTTAGTACAGTGGATATCAGGGGAGAGCGCGAAAGCAGTCCCCCACTACCAGAAATTATGCAGTCGAGATTCCCACGTTTGGGGAATTCGCACGGGTCAGCACAACCGGAGTGCAAAGGCTGAGCCTCGCCCTGGGTGAACCACCGTCTTGATCATGGTATCTCCCCTGCCAGGTAAGTATGAATTGCAGAGCCCTCGGCTAGAGACTGCACCACCAAACACACCCTTCACCATCATGGTGAGGAACCTAACACTAATCATTACACAATAATCTGAGACTAAAACACTGCAGTTTACACGTGCTGCAAAAAAATAAAGTCAGTAGAGAAGAAAGAGTGCACTTTTACAGTCAGCAATAAGAGGGAGCAGAAACACTGAATTTTAAGAAGACTGTTTTAAAGAGTGTTTTAAAGCCTGCCTACCATTAACCCCGCCCCTTCGCTTTGCACTCCCACAGCTTGCTAATCAGTTTTAGCCAAAACAAAACAACTCTACAAGAAATCTTGATTCCGTTCGTTGATCTATAACTAGTACTGTAAAAGGTTGTTTTCTATTAAAGAAACTTAAAACATTTATTACTCATAGGTCAATGGAAGACAAGAAATTTCTTCACCTTCTTGATCATGGTACACTATATTGCCAAAAGTATTCGCTCACCTGCCTTGACTCGCATATGAACTTAAGTGACATCCCATTCCTAATCCATAGGGTTCAATATGAGGTCAGTCCACCCTTTGCAGCTATAACAGCTTCAACTCTTCTGGGAAGGCTGTCCACAAGGTTTAGGAGTGTGTTTATGGGAATTTTTGACCATTCTTCCAGAAGCGCATTTGTGAGGTCACACACTGATGTTGGACGAGAAGGACTGGCTCACAGTCTCCGCTCTAATTCATCCCAAAGGTGTTCTATCGGGTTGAGGTCAGGACTCTGTGCAGGCCAGTCAAGTTCATCCACACCAGACTCTGTCATCCATGTCTTTATGGACCTTGCTTTGTGCACTGGTGCAAAGTCATGTTGGAAGAGGAAGGGGCCAGCTCCAAACTGTTCCCACAAAGTTGGGAGCATGGAATTGTCCAAAATGTCTTGGTATGCTGAAGCATTCAGAGTTCCTTTCACTGGAACTAAGGGGCCAAGCCCAGCTCCTTTAAAACAACCCCACACCATAATCCCCCCTCCACCAAACTTTACACTTGGCACAATGCAGTCAGACAAGTACCGTTCTCCTGGCAACCACCAAACCCAGACTCGTCCATCAGATTGCCAGATGGAGAAGCACGATTCGTCACTCCAGAGAACGCGTCTCCACTGCTCTAGAGTCCAGTGGCGGTGTGCTTTACACCACTGCATCCGACGCTTTGCATTGCACTTGGTGATGTATGGCTTGGATGCAGCTGCTCAGCCATGGAAACCCATTCCATGAAGCTCTCTGCGCACTGTTCTTGAGCTAATCTGAAGGCCACATGAAGTTTGGAGGTCTGTAGCGATTGACTCTGCAGAAAGTTGGCGACCTCTTCGCACTATGCGCCTCAGCATCCGCTGACCCCGCTCCGTCAGTTTACGTGGCCTACCACTTCGTGGCTGAGTTGCTGTCATTCCCAAACACTTCCACATTCTTATAATACAGCTGACAGTTGACTGTGGAATATTTAGGAGCAAGGAAATTTCACGACTGGATTTGTTGCACCGGTGGCATCCTATCACAGTTCCATGCTAGAATTCACTGAGCTCCTGAGAGCGACCCATTCTTTCACAAATGTTTGTAAAAACAGTCTGCATGCCTAGGTGCTTGATTTTATACACCTGTGGCCATGGAAGTGATTGGAACACCTGATTTTGATTATTTGGATGGGTGAGCAAATACTTTTGGCAATATAGTGTATCTCCCCTGCCAGGTAAGTATGAATTGCAGATCCCTCGGCTAGCGACTGCACTACCCTTTACCATCATGGTGAGGAACCTAACACTAATCATTACACAAACATCTGAGACTAAAACACTGCAGTCTACACGTGCTGCTAAAAATAAAACTACATTTATTACATAAAAAACAGTGTGATCGACCATTTTCTAAGCAACTAAACAGTACAATAACCCCACCCCCACGGCTTGCAGCTCAGAGACAATGTTTCTCCAGGACCCTGGTGTTACATAAGAGAACGTAACATATAGCTACAGAACCGAAACACCACCACAGAGCTGAGAACAAAGTCTGTCTGAACTACAGAGCTACATGTTAAATGTTAAGCCACTGTTGAAAACTTTGATTTGAGATTGTTCAGTTAGGGAGAATTATATTTTACTGCTCACCATTTTATAGGTTTGGTTTATGAGTTTGTCGTTTCTGCAAACCGATTTGCATTTAGCAATCTCATTATGTTGGCTTGAAAAAGCCGTTCAGTTTTGCTTTATCAGATTATTACTATTATAAATAAACAGGTGGGACCTTGTACACTACTTTGTTTGCTTGTTACATTTAACACTTAACCATTCGACTGCCTGCTAAACCGAGTTTCTTCAGGCACTACCATGCTGTACATAATGAATTCCCAATGTAGAATTACTTATCGGTTTTTCAGTAAACAGACACAGTTCTTATTGCATATTGCAGTGCTCCAGTCTTCCCAGTATTGTAGCTTTCAAACTAGCTGAAAGCAGCCCACAAACATGCTTGATTGCACCAGTTAATAACCCACTGTGTCTTATTCCACATAAAACCAGGTGTGGTTCTTCTGCACGCTTTAACGCCATGTCAGAATAGAAACATACTCAGCAGAACCTGCACAGGTTAAGCAAACACAACAAAATTGTATCTAACTTTAGTACAGTGGATATCAGGGGAGAGCGCGAACGCAGTCCCCCACTACCAGAAATTATGCAGTCGAGATTCCCACGTTTGGGGAATTCGCACGGGTCAGCACAACCGGAGTGCAAAGGCTGAGCCTCGCCCTGGGTGAACCACCGTCTTGATCATGGTATCTCCCCTGCCAGGTAAGTATGAATTGCAGAGCTCTCGGCTAGAGACTGCACCACCAAACACACCCTTCACCATCATGGTGAGGAACCTAACACTAATCATTACACAATAATCTGAGACTAAAACACTGCAGTTTACACGTGCTGCAAAAAAATAAAGTCAGTAGAGAAGAAAGAGTGCACTTTTACAGTCAGCAATAAGAGGGAGCAGAAACACTGAATTTTAAGAAGACTGTTTTAAAGAGTGTTTTAAAGCCTGCCTACCATTAACCCCGCCCCTTCGCTTTGCACTCCCACAGCTTGCTAATCAGTTTTAGCCAAAACAAAACAACTCTACAAGAAATCTTGATTCCGTTCGTTGATCTATAACTAGTACTGTAAAAGGTTGTTTTCTATTAAAGAAACTTAAAACATTTATTACTCATAGGTCAATGGAAGACAAGAAATTTCTTCATTTGAACAATAAAATTGTTATAACTGGAAAAATAAAGAGCTCAATCACAGGGATTAATACACACAGACACTGAAATAAAAGATCACTAAAGCTCACTGTCATGTATTTAATAGCAACATGTGGCTAAATTCTTGAAGCAAAATGTGTGCATTAGTTTTCTATAAACTACATGACTGACAGTAGGTCTGGCCGTAACAAATGAAAGCTCCATATAATCTAAGGCTAATATAATTTCCTACAGCCGAACAGCCAGTCCTGTTATTATTATTTATAAAACCAGATGTGGTACATCTGCATATTGCAGTGCTCCATTCTGCCCAGTATTGTAGCTTTCCAACTTGCTTGATTGCACCAGTTAACAGGCCACTGTAGCTTGTTCCTCATAAAACCAGGTGGGGTTCTTCTACACACTTTAATGCCATGTCAGAGCAGAAAGATACCCAGCAGAACCTGTACAGCTTCAGCAAATGCAATAACATTGTATCTAACTTTAGTACGCTGAATATCAGGGGAGAGCGCGAACGCAGTCCCCCACTACCAGAAATTATGCAGTCGAGATTCCCACATTTGGGGCTTACAAATGGAGTTTTAGATTACTAACTATAAATACTATAATTGATACTTTAGAATATTTTATCGACACATCAGGCTTCCTTTGAATTCACGAGAAACACCGCTTGATGATTAAGACAAGACATTTAGTAAACGCTACGTGTTTTACAGAAAATAATACGCATTTATTGTGCTTTTATAAGATCAAAAAGTCAGAGTCGGATGTTCATTACAGAGAGAAACCATGATCCAATGGTGTAAAAGCACGTTAGTTTAAGAGCAGAGTAACTTCTACAGACACACTGACCCTACATAAACACCGTTATAAACCTCTTCTCTGTGGTGAACTGTGATTATAAGGATATCACAAACAGCTCAGATACAGAGCTCCACAAATAAACCACAGAGAGAGCACCAACATACACCTGGTTTACATTATAACTAAACAAACAGAAATAATCTATCTTTAACAGTAGAGAGAGGGGTGCACCGTTCCCGGAGGTACTGCAATACCGGGTCGATGCGTGGAGTGGACGGAGGAAGCCCCTATTCCATCTCCCTGCTCCAAAAATCAATTTAATATATGGTCCCCGGGTAGGGGACGTATCAGATATTAAACTGAAAAGAACAGATTTTTTTTTATTTTTTTTATTAGAACCAGTTCCACACAATAATAAACGATACATCAAATCCAGCAAAACAAAACCAGTCCGTCCCTCTTAAATCCCACCCACTTACCACACATCAATATAAAACCCAAAACAATCAGATCCACAGTCACATTTCTTGTCATAACACAAACCACCTTACACAAAAATTAAATTCACAAAGAAAATTATCACAAATATGTCAGGAGACCAAAATGTTCAAATCCAACAGAATACAGAAATTTAAACGATCCCACCCCCATCACCTCACCGGTCTGGCCACCATGGGGCCCCCAGTACCGTGGTTCCCGAAAAGCCTCCCCCCTCCAAAACTCCCACTGCTACCCTCACAAAACCCTCCCCCCCTTGCTCCTCACCTTGCACCTTACGGAGCTTGGCCCTGAATAACCGGAATAGACGTGCCTGACTGACGCGTCGGGACAGGCTCCGAATGCCCTCGCACCTCACGCCCCAAAGAATGCACTTTGCCACCGAGACGGCCTGCCACAGAGGCCTTGCCATCCCTGGCCCCAAGTGCCCCAATCCGCTGCCATACAGCACAAGATCGTGGCCTATCGCTGCCCCCTCTTCAGCGGGCAACCACTCCGACACGTGTCTCCAGAAGAGGGCCGCGATGGGACATGACCACAATGCATGGTCAATGGTCTCCTCGCCCCCGCACCCACTTGGACACAGGGGCGTCCGAGTTGAGCCGTGCCTATAGAGCCTCTCCCTCACAGGGAGGCGCCCCAGCGCCCCCAACCAGTGCAGATCCTTGCTGGCCCCATCTAGCCACTTCGACTGAATCCTCGCCCAATCTACACCCGGCATGCGGGGCAGTGCCTCGCTCATGTGTTCTGCGCAGCAGTCCCTCCACTTCTTATACAGCCTACGGTGTTCCAGAACGAGACTGTCCACCAGGCACCACGGCTGGTCCCGGACGAATTCGACCGCCTTTTGGTAATGCCATGGGCGGTCGACCGACCACGGTGCCGTGCCTCTCCAGGGAATCACCGTTCGCAAAGTGAAACCCAGCCAAAACTTTGCAAACAGGGCCGATATATGTCCCTCCGACCCCCTGGTCAATCTCGCCGCAAAGGACATGAACAAGGCCATGGTCTTGAGGGGGGCACAAATCACACCTCTGCCCCCTTTCTCTCGATCCCTATACATTTGTACGCGGGCGACCTGCTCGTTCCTCCCTCCCCAAATGAACGTAAACACAAGGCGCTCTAGGTGCCGTCCTGTCACAAAGGGGACAGGGAAGACATAGGCAAGATGGTTCAATCTTGCCAACAGGTCGGCATTGACCGCAAGCACCCTCCCCAAAAGAGAGAGATCCCTCCGGTTCCAGCTTTCAGCCCTCGCCTGTACTTTCCCGAGGGCAATGTCCCAGTTCTTCTGGGAAAATCCGGATCTCTTCTCAGCCTCTCCACCACAGGCTCTAGGAACAGCACATAGAGCATCGGCGAGAGCGGGCACCCCTGCCTGACCCCCCCCCCCTTTCTGCTCGATCAACTCGGAAAGATGTCCGTTAATGGTGACACGGCTCACTGCCCCGGTATAAAGCAGTCGCACCATGGCAGTGAAAACCGGACCAAAGCCCATTCGTTCCAGGAGCGCAAACAGAAACGCGTGCGACACACGATCGAAGGCCTTCTCCTGGTCCAAATTCAGCAAAGCCAACGGTACCTGGCGTTGCGTCGCCCATGCCAAAGCATCTCTGACCAGCGCCAGGTTCAAACCACACGTCCGTCCGGGCACCCCACAAGTCTGGTCAGGGTGCACCACCGTGGCCATCACCCTTCTGAGGCGTAGGGCCAGTAACTTGGCAACGATCTTATAATCTGCCGTCAGCAACGTGATCGGCCGCCAGTTTGCCAAGTCCGCCCTGTCACCCTTCTTGTGTAGGAGGGCGATATGCCCGACTCTCGCTGACTGTGGAAGGAGCCCAGCCCCAAACGCCTCCCTGTAAACGGCCACCAGATCTGGGCCCACGAGGGGCCAAAAGGTCCGGTACCACTCCACAGGGAGACCGTCCCCTCCAGGAGCCACGCCTGTTGTCAGAGAGAACATAGCACTCTCCACCTCCTCTAGAGACACCTGCTCTTCCAACTCCACTACGCTTTCCCCAGGCAGTCTATCTGCCACAGAGTCCAGAAACACGGCTGCCAGTTCACCGCTCGATCCCCTTCGTTGGAAGAGGTCACAGTAGAAGGCACTAGCGCAGCCCAACATGTCCTCGGGCACAGTCAGTACCCGGGTACCATCACTCAAAGCCTCTATATAAGACCCTCGCTGCCGGCTTCTGACACTATTAAAAAGGAAGCGTGTAGGGCGCTCATCCAACTCAAGTGCCTGCCTACCCGCCTGAACAAAGTAGTTGCGGGCCTCCGCCTCAAAGTGAGCTCGTAGGGCTTCACTGGCATCCCTGAGCCGCCCACAATCTCCATCTTTCCAAGCCGAAGCAAGGACTCTTGACCACTGCCTGGCTCTTTCCACCCTCCTTCTTGCCATCTCCTGGCCCCACCAGCGGACCAGGGTGGCAACTCTCCTTTTCAGGTCCTCCCACCACTCACGCTGTGTGTCGTACAGCACCCGCAACCCTCGCCAACCTGTGTATAGATGGCGAAAAATCTCAACAAAGGCAGGGTCCTGCAAGATAGAACAGTTCAATCTCCAACAACCTCGTCCCCTTTGACAACCCTCAACTTCGATGCTGCCGAGCACCATGCAGTGGTCGGAGGCCCAAAAGGGCCTCAGAAAGCACGCGTGCACCTTCACCCTCTCCGGCACAAACAGGAGGTCGAGCCTAGATGTATCACCCCGCGAGTTCCTCCAAGTCCAGCCCGGGGAATGCGGATCGACCACCCTGTAAACGTCAACCAGGCCTGCTCCTGACATCGTATGGGCCAGCTCCACCCCCTCCACCCTCCGACTCTACATCCACATTAAAATCCCCCCCAACCAGCAATACTCTATTTGTGCAGAAAAGAGGCTCCAGCAGGCGGAAGAACCCCCGCCGTTGCCCTCCCCTACACGGTGCGTACACCCCTATAGCCCTGTACTTAATCCCCCTCCACTTCCCATCTACACAGACAATCCTCCCTGGCACTACCGAAACTACATTTTCCACCTCCCACTCAAAAGATTTGAACAGCACCCCCACTCCATCTCCCCTCCCCTCACCCACACCCCAAACGGCTGGACCGAGATCCCACCCTTTCGTGAACTCAACCACCTCCCACTCCGAGCTTAAATGGACTTCCTGCAAAAATAACAGATCAAAAGAAACTGAACGCAAACTCAAAAACACGGCTGTCCTTTTGAGAGGCTGCTTGATGCCCCGCACATTAAGTGATGCTATTCTAATCATCAACAAAAATTTTAGAAGAATCCGAACCAGTCAACACAATCTCAAGGCACTTTCCCCAAAACCAAGCCTTCCCCAAAAAAACCTCCCTCCACCCACCCTCACCAGCCAAACCTTCACTCCCCTCCCTCCCTCCCTCCCTCCCCACCTCCCCAAAATCCACAGTCCTCCTCACACCCCAACTGTTGCTCATTCCATTTTCCACTACCCATCTTATTCAATGGTATTACTATCCCCCTCCACCCCTGCCAGCCCCTGTTCTGACCCGTCTTGCCACAACTTGTGTCCACCCCTCCTCCTCCCTTGTCCCTCCATCCCGCTGTAAACAATCCTCCCCCAATGTATGTACAGCCCGCGCTCCCTCCACCTCAATCTCCCTTGTACCTATAATGTCCCCTGCGGTCAGGAGGTCTAACTCCCGTCCTCTCTCCAGACGTGACCTCTTTGTTCTTCTCTCCTCCGTCGCCCCCTCCGCCTCTGTGGTAGCTCCAGACCCGGAGAGTCTGCCGCCCTCCCCCATATCCTGCTCTGGATCTGATCCCACATCCTCCATGCCGTCCGAGAACTCCATTGAGGCCCAATCCGGTCGCACCAGGGTCGAGGCCTCCGCTACCCCTTCTGTCGCCTCCGCCTAACTTCCAAACAGCCCAGCCTCCAGCCCCAGACCGGGCCACGAAGCCTGTTCTTCCCCCGACGGCGCTCCCACGGCTGGCGTTACCTGGCCGGCTGTCAGCGACTCTCCCGGGGTCAGGTCCGAAGAACCTCCTTGCCAGATGGCCCTGCTACCTCCTCGCTCACTGGCCCGCTTGATGCCGCAGGCTCTGCTGCCCCTTCGGTGAACACCGCTTCCTCCCCCTTTTCCCGGGCACTTAAGGAAAAAAATTCCTCAGCAAAAAGACTAGCATAAGTCCCCTTTCTCGATGGGCACTGGCGATACAGGTGCTCCTCGCTACCACACAGACTGCAGGCCTTTGGCGCACCACACTCGGCCGCGAGGTGGTCCTCCGAACCACAGATGCGGCACCTCCGTCCAGGGCAGACCTCCTTTGCGTGGCCAAGGGCCCCACACTTCCAGCAGTACAACGGCTGGCCAGGGTAGTGGAGGAAGCCCCGGTTGGGACCGATGGAAAAATTCCCCGGAGGGTGGACCAGACCACCCGGAGCAGCCGGGTCCGTCTTCAACCTGACGAGAAACCTGCGCTTCCCGTTCCAGACGCCGAAGCGCCCCCGCAGCTTCTCCCCTGCTGAGACAGAAGAGCATTACCGTGCCAAAAAAAGCTCTGCGGCCAAAAAAAGCTCATCCGCCACAAAGGGGTTATAAACGTGCACAGTGATGGGGACCTCATCCATGGCGAACAACGGGACCAGCCGAAGACCACGAAGCACCTCCTCTTCCCTGAGCCGCGAGCACCGGTCGAAAAAGGTAGAGCAGTCAGTGAAGGCAGCGAAAGTGATGTCCAGGAACCCCGAAGAGCAAAAATCCTGCAGGCAAAGAACCTTGGAGGGAGCCATTCCGCTAAAGTCCCTGAGCAGCCGGAGCAAAATCCAATCCCAGCAAAATCGCTTCTTCACGTCCTCCGCAGCATCTCTGCAGAGCACCACCCGAACAGAATGACGAAGCCGCACCACTCGAGCCGGCTGACGTTCAGCTCCTCTCTCCATGGCTACACTTGATCTTAGCCAAAAGGCCGAGAAGCGATACCGAGAACAGCCAACAACAAACGGTGCCATTCTACAGAACTGTAAACCCGAGGACGGAAAATATCGTTCTCGCTTAATATTCTATAATAAACCAGTAGAAATCATGCTGAACATATTCATACTAAAATTAGCGGAGAAAATAGTGATTTAAGCGGCATTTAACAATGAAACAAAAGGGAAACGATAAAGAACGCGCGCGCACACACACAGTCCTATCAGATGCGAGCACACACAATCCTCCACACTACAAACTCACAATTTAGTCAGAAAGTAAGTTTCCAAGACAAACATTTAAACTGGATTAAAATCCTTCGATTGCAGCAACCAACACATTACAAATAATATGTAGGGATTTTAAAAAGATGTTCAAATTTACATGAGTTTAACAATACTGCCTCTCAGCGGTCAAATTTGGTATTGCAGGGGAAAAAATGTATACCTACAACTTGACCCTTAAATTGCCTACAACTTTGTACAACATTTTTAAAAAGTATTTCTTTGCTAGAAGAAGATAAATTACTGGCAAACGTTTTAATACATGCAATATAAATATACAGTAAGAGATCAGAATCACCAAACGTACTAAATACAATTTTAAGCAGAAATACTGATTTATAGTTATTACCTAAAAACACGTTTTATCGTGGTACTGAGGAGGAATATTTTTTTCCAGATAAACTCTCTCAACTATTCTAAGACATGGACAACATTTTCATCAGTCCTAAATTGACTAAAACTGAAAAGAAGCTCGTCTTTATAACTGCGCCACTCATCCGCCATTTTCACTCAGCCCTTCAGAGAGGCCTAATTATATACAAAGCTCTGCTTACCTTAATATCATTTACTCTGGACACACAATATTTCCCAACAAAATGCATTCAAGTGACACTTTGTGTTTTTAAATAAATAAATAAAACCTTTTTGTTCTTGTTTATCTTACACACACTGTCACGGGTATCTAACGGACAGTCTTGAGCCAGCAATCCAAACTCATGTGACGGTATAAAATTTCCAAACAAACTAATTTTAAACGCGTTTCAAATCATGAAAACAATTATAACACATTAAAGAAGTGAGCTTTGATTACTCCAAGTACTTGTCCGGTTAGGTGAAATGTAGGAAAATGTAATCTTTTACCGAAAATTGCAATCACCTGCAGCTGCAAAATCAGCAGTCAGATCTGCAGCAGCGCCACCTAGAGGTCTGATTCAAAACAGCGGGGCACAAATAAAGCGTCATCACATGGCCATACTGTGTTATTATTGACGATATAAGATTGTTTTAAATCGTTATTACAAATTAATACACATAGTTACAACCCCTGACGGTCCTAGAATACCCCTGTCCCGAACACTTTAACGTTTTCCATTGCTGTAATTTACTCAGATAGTTGTTAACTAGCTGATTAAGTGAATCAGGTGAAGTGGGAGCAGAGAAAACACTAAACTGGGTATAGTTCTGGACCTGTGTTGGGATCCTAGAAGATAATGAATTTGTTCCTATAGTCTGTCTCTCTGTCTGTTCTCTGCAAATGAATGTGTTAAATAGTTTCCTGCAGCAAATATATCTTTTAAAACAATATACTGATAACATATCACGGTGTGCATGAAGAGACCGACACATCATGTACCTGCTAATGCTTGAGCTAATATTGCCAATAAAGCAATAACAATGCTAAACAATTAACTTATTTTTGCAATACTGTGTCAACTGTAGCATTTGTAACTAAATACACATCTTTTATTGCCAAAGACACACATTACTCACACTTACAAAATGTAAATTGAACCAGAATCACAGTTCATATTTCTCATAATTAGACAGTAAGTAACTGACAAATATTACAATAGAAAAAAGAAATCCATAAAGAGTCGGATCAGCATTAATTCCCAAAACAGGAATGAAACTACAGTGAAACGAACAGAATCAAAGAGCCTTTTCTAACGGCATGTGCAGCACAACAGAACATAACCTATCGCCTTTTACAAGCCTCAAAAGAAGCCATCATACAAGCCATGTACAAACACTTTCAATCACTTGAATATAACAGTTGATTATCAGCCTATAGTTTACAAAATTGTAATTCATTTTACAGTTTTTGTGCTTGAATTGCATATCGTGTGACAACTCTTTCCTCTCATTTATTCCAGACACCACTAAACTAAACAGCAGCTACTATGTAGAAACCTTATATGTATCCTGATTTCATGCTAGGTGAGATTCTCCAAAAGCATGTAAACAGACCATTTTAATTACAATATAAACAACAAATTTATAACATATCAAAATGTGTCATAAAAAAAAAGCAGGGGAAATAAGCAATTTGGGTCAAACTCTGAATCCAGTGTCCATCACTATACTGTATAATAATCTGAAGGAAAATGCATAAACCATAAATCTTTTATTTTCATAGATCCTCTGGGATGGAAATATTTACAAAGTGATCAGAAATTAACTACATTGTCAAACCAAATACCCCCACAGACAAAATCTCCTTTAAACTACAAGAACACCCAGTTGCCACCTCTGTGAACACGATTTCTTCATATATTTCGTTTAGCAACATCACCTTGTTGTTTTTAGAAAATTTCTTTTACCCAATCACATTAAACTTGTGCCCATCCTCTGAATATTTGAATAGACATTGGTCAGTTTCCAGATAAGAACATTACTGTCTAACCCTGCACTGAAATCAAATGTTCGAGTGACGAGTAAAAGGCACGTCCTTATTACGTCAGGAAGTGATTGGTTAAAATAAATTATTTTAGCAACAACAAAGGGAAAAAAACAGGAAATATCCTAGCTGAAGAAATCACATTCACCTGACCTCTGGGTTGTGCTCTTTTTGACATGGTCATAGCACTATTGGTATTGATGTGCTCTTAGTGGGGTTTTTAGCATGTGTGTAATCACAGCGATGTCTCCAGACTGTGCATGGGACTTATTATTAAAAACAAACAGGTGGGACCTCGCACACTACTTTATTTGTTTGCTTGTTATATTTATCACTTTACCATTCAACTGTCTGCTAAGCCAGGTTTCTTTAGGCACCACCATGCTGTGCATAATGAATTTCCAATATAGAATTACTTAGCGTTTTTCAGGAAACAAACACTGTTTTTAAAGAGGGCTTCTTCCCCATCTTAGACTTTATAGTTCAGCTTCAACTGTTTGGTCTTGGCCCTGCTTTTTTATTTTCTGGGCACCATTTAATAAGAAAACAGTCAGCATTAAAGTTTATTCAGGGAAAGAAGGATGGGCTTTCCTATGCCTCCAGTAGGGTTGCTAAACCAGTCGACTGCCCTGGCCCATGCCGAAAATCTCCTTGTGGAATAGGGAATCTCCACACCGAGACGTCAGCAGTGTCTGGGAAAGCCGGTCCTGCCATTTGGACAATATGAAAATGCATCGTTCCAGTGGCTTGTTTCAAATGATGCCGGATACATGAAATAGTAATCATGTTACATTTAATACCGTTATAGTCGATGCATATTTATGACATGTTTAAAAAAATACCTGTACATTTGTGCAAAAACGTGGGTATGATCAGTGTTTAACTTTGCAAAATTTGTAAATCCCATTATTACAATCACAGATATATTAATGTTAACTGTACCAAGTTGATGTCCTGTATGTGATTGCAGCATACTTCACAAGCACAGAGCTGAGGTGACAAATATAAAAATGCAGTTACAGCGAGCCAGTCGGTGAAAGACTACCTTTTACTGAGTATACACAGAGCTTCCCATAAGTCTCCATTCTCCTCGGGGACAACATGGATAGATGTATCTATGGTCATAAAGGTTTTGAGAATCAGTACCATCAGCACTTCACTATAAACAAGCCAGTGCTTTACCACTGAGCAGAGGGAGATCATTCAGAAAGCATACACCCCTATGAGTAGATGGTTACACACACCTCTCACCCACATCATAAACATGCAGATGAGGCTAAAATAGTACATTAACGACAAGAAGCCAGTAACTAACAAAGAGGAGAACAGCATACAGCAATAAAAAAAAAGGAAGGCTCCAAACAAAGGAAGACGCAGTTGGAATTCCTTCGAAATAAGGGTGACTGGCACCATAATCTGAAGGTTTCGGAAGAAGGACATGGGGAAATAGTAACATGGAAACAGCCCTCTGAGAAGGCTTTAGTTCAGGACTACCTACCATGCCAACACTGCTATGCAATGTTCAAGAAGACTGAACTCTGGAGACATGAGAATCATGAGACATGAAAAACGATGAGATGATATGTACATATGGAGATGCATTATTTGCGAGAAAAGGCTGTGAACAATCTCAGCATAGATACATTGCCCAATAGATGAAAGAACTGGGGCGGTTTGTGTTGACTGCCAAGAAACTGACATCCGGGTCAAAACACAAAGATTTTAACTGGTAATTAAAGTAGCCAGGAGTGTGTCAAACTATAGTGCAAACAATTGAATATGGAAAGCCTTCTACTGCAGTCAAAATTGGATTTTCTCTTAAAGGGGCAACAGAAACCTGGATTGGCCATTGTTTGAGGACGTCCGATGTTTTGGCTGAAAAGAAAGCTAAAAAAATTCAAGGAATTGCTAGATAATTCCTGGTCCAGTGACGGCTAATGTTCATAGTACAATAGAACAACGAAGGCTGTGTTCCATTCACAGAGAATATTGTTCCTCTTCAGAACTACTTAAGGAAAGTGGTGGATGAGGCCAAGGCAGAGTTAAGTAAGAATGTGAGCACCACAGCATACAAAATGTTAAGTGAGAGCCTTCTCGCACAAATAATAGGTTTTAATACGAAGCATGAAGGAGAAGCATCACGTGTAAGCTTAGAGACGTATCTTAAAGCAGATACAGGCCCTGTTAACAAGGACATATATGAAACCCTATCACCAGTGGAAAAGCAGCTGAGCCACAGGCTGACACGAATAGTGACACGTGGAAAAAGAGGTATAAAAGTGGAAATTTGAGGAAATTTTCTGAAGAGTGCAAGGCCAAAAATCCAGAGCTCCTTAGATCAACAAAACTGAGAAAGCATGTTGCTACCTTATGCCAACTTCTGGACCTTGACAATCAAGAACTGGAACAAGTAGCTCGTTCTGTTTCATTCCTACTGACCACCAGAGGCAGTATGAATACTTTGGATTATCACAGCACTAGCCAGATAGGTCGAGAGAATATACCAAAGTCACGTGGTGACGTATGCCGAGCTCTGGAGCATTATAACTCAGCACTCCGTCTCTTTCGCTTTCTCGCTTGGTCGAGATAGGTCGTTTTTGGTTGAATTATATATTCGTGCTGTTAAGTACAGCTTACTAGAGCAGCGAAATATCGTCCTCACAAGCTGTGTCAGCGTATTTCTATGTCTTTTCAAAGGTTTTGGAACACTTCAGATGTACTTCTGGTGAGTTTTCATTTTAGTTTTCCATTATTTTTCGTTGGTAACACCCTGTCTCTCTCGGTGCAATCCGGTGACTGGCGTTAACCAGTTTTATCTGCGGCAGCCGGTGCTAGTCACCCGTCTAAGAAAAAGGCCACATCACGAAGTGATAAACATTCGCGTGTGGAGGAAAATTCGCTTTCTAAAACGGTTTCCATGCTTTCTTCAGAAATGGCGGAACTGAAACGCCTGCTTCATTCACTTCAGCCTGCCCAATCTGCTCAAACCAGCATTTTTTCCCCAGACAGCCCTCAGCTGCGAATTCCTTTGCCATACCACCATGTAAGGATTTTGCGACTGAATTTTTTAACGCTCTCACAGGTTTTGGTCCGCCTAAGCGGCGCCTTAAAGGTTGCTCGAGTTCTTGCGACTATGACTGAAGCTGATTCCATTGGGATGGGTTGTGCTCCAGAAATAGAGCAGCCTGTTGCAGCCTTGGTGGTGTCCCCTGACGAGGCTTTACGAGGTAATGTGCAAAGTCCCAGTGCGCAATGTGGTCGCACAGATTCATTACTGAAAAAGGCAAACGAGTCTGTCGCCTACATAGCTCATACAGAACACACAATCTGTCAATTATTTCTTGCTGCCACCAGTACTCTGGAAACCGCAAATGGCTGTTTTGGTCAGGGGCCATGTAACCTGTGAGCTGGGTAACCTTACAGCCACACTTTTGGCAGCCTGCCACCAAGTGTGACTTGCCCAAGCACGACTACCTGAGGACTGTAAGAAAACCTTGAGAGCTTCCATTTGTTCCTGGACATCTTTTTGGACCTAATGTTTCAGAACTGTTGGAAAAGAGGGTAAAATTGTCTGAAGCCACTCGCCAACTGACCCAGGTATAGAGCAACTCTACTTTTAAGATGCCAGCAGTTCAGAATAGTCATCACTATGCCACAATACACACCCGTTTCCGCTAACATGCTGCATCTCAGTCACAGCTCCATCAAAGGCCTCGTGTTAATGACATAAGGGCTTCTCGGCCACCTCAACGACAGTTGCCAGGAGGACCCAGTCAGCGTCCCTCCACGGCCACTAAAAGCTGTATACATAAAGCCTGAGATATCCAGGCCGGTGGTCGATCGTTTTTCAATAGAACAGCTAAAGTACTGGAAGACCAACACAGCAGACCCCTGGGTCTTGTCAACTCAAACAGAGGATATACTTTACAGTTTCGATGCCGGCCTCCCAGATTTTCAGGAATTGTTCCAATGGTTGTCAGAGACACAGTTCATTCAATGGCTCTCTCTCTGGAAATTCGTTGTCTGATAGAGAAGGGAGCCACAGAAAAAGTTCATCCCCTCGTTCAGAAAGACCGGTTTTATTCAACACGTTTATTTGTTCCGAAAAAGGACGGTGGGTTCCGCCCAATTCTCGATTTGAGGGGTCTGAATTTGTTCCTGCCGATGTTCTTTGGTCTGTGGCAGCAGACGATTGGTTTGGGAATGTCGACCTGAAAGATGCATATTTTCACGTTCCAACTGCTGTTCATCAAAGGAAGTTTCTGCGTTTCAGTTTCCAAAATCAAGCCTACCAGTTCAAGGTTCTACCTTTCGGCCTTTCCCTTGCTCTCTGCATCTTCATAAGGTGTCTCTGGATGAAAGGCATGCGTGTCCTGCCATATCTGGATGACTGGCTGCTTTGTGCACGCACAAGACAGCAGACCATGCAAGACTCCAAACTGCTTTTGAGGCACGTGCAGAAGTTGGGTTTCCTGTGAACGAGAAAAAGAGCTGTCTGATTCCAGCACAGACCACTACGTTCATAGGAATGACTCTGAACTCCCGTCTGACGTCTGCCTCCCTGTCTCAGGGATGTGTGACAAACATTCTGCAACTCTTGGCTGTGTGTGTTTGTTCCCCAGAATGAAGAAATAAAGTGACTTGATTCTGGTGTACACAAATTTGTGTGTTAAGACAAAGCATATTCATTTTATGTATTGTAAGTATATTTTGTGAATGTTAATTAGAATTAAAATTTGTTTTTGTTTTTTTTGATTCAGTCAACTATAACAACATATATATATAGTTCACAGTTGCATCTCATTGCATAAATTGTTAATACTTTTCATTTTTATGACTTTTTGTTCTTACCCCCTTCTTGTTTGTACCCCCCCCTCGGTTTGCAGGATAGGTGGCGAGTTAGATCTAAGACAAAAACGACTTCTCTACAGGAAAACCTGCTTCAGTTCATTTTAGCACGTAAATAAAAGGACGGAACAGGAAAAGTGCTTTGAACTTGCAATTATAAGTGAATATTTTATCGACACATCAGGCTTCCTTTGAATTCACGACAAACACCGCTTGATTAAGACAAGACATTTAGTAAATGCTACGTGTTTTACAGTAAATAATACGCATTTATTGTGCTTTTATAAGATCAAAAAGTCAGAGTCGGATGTTCATTACAGAGAGAAACCATGATCTAATGGTGTAAAAGCACATGTTAGTTTAAGAGCAGAGTAACTTCTACAGACACACTGACCCTACATAAACACCGTTATAAACCTCTTCTCTGTGGTGAACTGTGAATATAAGGAGATCACAAACAGCTCGGATACAGAGCTCCACAAATAAACCACAGAGAGAGCACCAACATACACCTGGTTTACATTATAACTAAACAAACAGAAACAGTCTATCTTTAACAGTAGAGAGAGGGGTGCACCGTTCCCGGAGGTACTGCAATACCGGGTCGATGCGTGGAGTGGACGGAGCAAGCCCCTATTCCATCTCCCTGCTCCAAAAATCAATTTAATATATGGTCCCCGGGTAGGGGACGTATCAGATATTAAACTGATAAGAACAGATACTACACTTGATCTTAGCCAAAAGGCCGAGAAGCGATACCGAGAACAGCCAACAACAAACGGTGCCATTCTACAGAACTGTAAACCCGAGGACGGTTAATATTCTCGCTTAATATTCTATAATAAACCAGTAGAAATCATGCTGAACATATTCATACTAAAATTAGCGGAGAAAATAGTGATTTAAGCGGCATTTAACAATGAACCAAAAGGGAAACGATAAAGAACGCGCGCGCGCACACACACACAGTCCTATCAGATGCGAGCACACACAATCCTCCACACTACAAACTCACAATTTAGTCAGAAAGTAAGTTTCCAAGACAACCATTTAAACTGGATTAAAATCCTTCGATTGCAGCAACCAACACATTACAAATAATATGTAGGGATTTTAAAAAGATTTAAGAAAATTTACATGAGTTTAACAATACTGCCTCTCAGCGGTCAAATTTGGTATTGCAGGGGAGAAAATGTATACCTACAACTTGACCCTCAAATTGCCTACAACTTTGTACAACATTTTTAAAAAGTATTTCTTTGCTAGAAGAAGATAAATTACTGGCAAACTTTTTAATACATGCAATATAAATATACAGTAAGAGGTCAGAATCACCAAACATGTACTAAATACAATTTTAAGCAGAAATACTGATTTATAGTTATTACCTAAAAACACGTTTTATCGTGGTACTGAGGAGGAATATTTTTTTCCAGATAAACTCTCTCAACTATTCTAAGACATGGACAACATTTTCATCAGTCCTAAATTGACTAAAACTGAAAAGAAGCTCGTCTTTATAACTGCGCCACTCATCCGCCATTTTCACTCAGCCCTTCAGAGAGGCCTAATTATATACAAAGCTCTGCTTACCTTAATGTCATTTACTCTGGACACACAATATTTCCCAACAAAATGCATTCAAGTGACACTTTGTGTTTTTAAATAAATAAATAAAACCTTTTTGTTCTTGTTTATCTTACACACACTGTCACGGGTATCTAACGGACAGTCTTGAGCCAGCAATCCAAACTCATGTGACGGTATAAAATTTCCAAACAAACTAATTTTAAACGCGTTTCAAATCATGAAAACAATTATAACACATTAAAGAAATGAGCTTTAATTACTCCAAGTACTTGTCCGGTTAGGTGAAATGTAGGAAAATGTAATCTTTTACCGAAAATTGCAATCACCTGCAGCTGCAAAATCAGCAGTCAGATCTGCAGCAGCGCCACCTAGAGGTCTGATTCAAAAGAGCGGGGCAAAAATAAAGCGTCATCACATGGCCATACTGTGTTATTATTGACGATATAAGATTGTTTTGAATCGTTATTACAAATTAATACACATACTTACAACCCCTGACGGTCCTAGAATACCCCTGTCCCGAACACTTTAACGTTTTCCATTGCTGTAATTTACTCAGATAGTTGTTAACTAGCTGATTAAGTGAATCAGGTGAAGTGGGAGCAGAGAAAACACTAAACTGGGTATAGTTCTGGACCTGTGTTGGGATCCTAGAAGATAATGAATTTGTTCCTATAGTCTGTCTCTCTGTCTGTTCTCTGCAAATGAATGTGTTAAATAGTTTCCTGCAGCAAATATATCTTTTAAAACAATATACTGATAACATATCACGGTGTGTATGAAGAGACCGACACATCATGTACCTGCTAATGCTTGAGCTAATATTGCCAATAAAGCAATAACAATGCTAAACAATTAACTTATTTTTGCAATACTGTGTAACTGTAGCATTTGTAACTAAATACACATCTTTTATTGCCAAAGACACACATTACTCACACTTACAAAATGTAAATTGAACCAGAATCACAGTTCATATTTCTCATAATTAGACAGTAAGTAACTGACAAATATTACAATAGAAAAATGAAATCCATAAAGAGTCGGATCAGCATTAATTCCCAAAACAGGAATGAAACTACAGTGAAACGAACAGAATCAAAGAGCCTTTTCTAACGGCATGTGCAGCACAACAGAACATAACTTATCGCCTTTTACAAGTCTCAAAAGAAGCCATCATTTTCAGGTCAAGAGGTGAAAAACTTCTGCACTAAAGAAATATCGTCAACAGATCATCAATTTGTTATATTCCCAAAGGGCCTATGGGATAATTTGGTAAAACTAAATTTAGTGTGCTCATCATTCAGAAGTATTTTTAAGATTTAAGATTTAAGTAAGATTTTGTTCAGTTAGGGAGAATTATATTTTACTGCTCACCATTTTATAGGTTTGGTTTATGAGTTTCTGCAAACCGATTTTCATTTAGCAATCTCATTATGTTGGCTTGAAAAAGCCGTTCAGTTTTGCTTTATCAGATTATTACTATTATAAATAAACAGGTGGGACCTTGGACACTACTTTATTTGTTTGCTTGTTACATTTACCACTTAACCATTCGACTGCCTGCTAAACCGGGTTTCTTCAGGCACCACCATGCTGTACATAATGAATTTCCAACATAGAATTACTTATCGGTTTTTCAGTAAACAGACACTTCTTAAAGAGGCTTCTTCCCCCATCATAGTCTTTATATCTTGGCTCAACTGTTTGGTGTTGGCCCTGCTTTTTTTAGTTTCTGGACACCATGTAATAAGAAAACAGTCAGCATTAAAGCTCATCATCATCAGGCTGCTGCTGTTGTTTTAAAAGTGTATTTCAGTAGGCTATAGCTTTGTTTATTGATTTAATATTTTCAACTATCTAACTGAGTATCAAACGTTGTGCTTTTTTGTGAAATGTCCGACACGTCTTTCTTTAGCTGTGTGCTTTCACGGTCACGTGACCTGAATACATAAACAGTCATAATGGTGATCAGACAGGATATTCAAATAATGAGCTTGTTTCTTTTTAGGTGTACGTGTTTGTTATTGTTTTATATTGAAACTACACATCTACAAGAACACAGTTGCATCTCATTGTGTAAACTGTCAATACTTTCAATTTTATGACTTTTTATTCTTAATTACTTTCAATAGTTGAATTAAGTTTAATTAAGGTTGATGGCAGACAATGAAATAAATTTATTATTAAAATATAAATCCCAATCTATCTTTCTATATATTATAGAGTTTACACATTTATTTATATATTATTTTATTTTTATATATAGAATATATTATATTACATTTTTTTAATTTTTATTTTATACTTTTATATTATATTTACTGTTTATATTTATATTATATATACATGTATATACACACACACACGCATATGCATAGCCGATAACTATTGGTTTTTCACAATTATTTTGTCTTTGATTTCTACGTTTAATTTTACCTATTTTTCTCTCTATATTTTTAACTATATCCCTTTATTTTTCATTTCCACACACTAATTTTTACTCTTTTCTTTCTTTAATGTAGGACAGTCGTAAAAAGCATTTCACTACATGTCATACTGTGTATGATTTCGTATGTGATGAATAAAATTTCAATTTGAATTTGATCATGATACAAGATCCCAGACTTAGACAAAGGAGACTAAGCATTCCGCTTAGTATTGCAGCTTTCAAACCAGCTTAAAACAAACCTGCTTGTTTGCAACAGCTACCACACACAACCACTGGGAAACCACTAGCATCGCATTTTACATTAATGAATTAGTAATTTCTATGTAGTAAATTCAGGATGTTTTCAAAATCTGGTAAGCATCATTGTCCTTTCGCAGCATGACCGGCTGTATCTTATTCATAATGAAATCAAATGTGCTTCTTCTGCATGTGGCAGTGCAATGTTACAACATTAAGAAACTCAGCAGAACCTGCACAGGTTCAGCAAACACAACAAAATTGTATCTAACTTTAGTACAGTGGATATCAGGGGAGAGCGCGAACGCAGTCCCCCACTACCAGAAATTATGCAGTCGAGATTCCCACGTTTGGGGAATTCGCACGGGTCAGCACAACCGGAGTGCAAAGGCTGAGCCTCGCCCTGGGTGAACCACCGTCTTGATCATGGTATCTCCCCTGCCAGGTAAGTATGAATTGCAGAGCCCTCGGCTAGAGACTGCACCACCAAACACACCCTTCACCATCATGGTGAGGAACCTAACACTAATCATTACACAATAATCTGAGACTAAAACACTGCAGTTTACACGTGCTGCAAAAAAATAAAGTCAGTAGAGAAGAAAGAGTGCACTTTTACAGTCAGCAATAAGAGGGAGCAGAAACACTGAATTTTAAGAAGACTGTTTTAAAGAGTGTTTTAAAGCCTGCCTACCATTAACCCCGCCCCTTCGCTTTGCACTCCCACAGCTTGCTAATCAGTTTTAGCCAAAACAAAACAACTCTACAAGAAATCTTGATTCCGTTCGTTGATCTATAACTAGTACTGTAAAAGGTTGTTTTCTATTAAAGAAACTTAAAACATTTATTACTCATAGGTCAATGGAAGACAAGAAATTTCTTCACCTTCTTGATCATGGTATCTCCCCTGCCAGGTAAGTATGAATTGCAGATCCCTCGGCTAGCGACTGCACTACCCTTTACCATCATGGTGAGGAACCTAACACTAATCATTACACAAACATCTGAGACTAAAACACTGCAGTCTACACGTGCTGCTAAAAATAAAACTACATTTATTACATATAAAACAGTGTGATCGACCATTTTCTAAGCAACTAAACAGTACAATAACCCCACCCCCACGGCTTGCAGCTCAGAGACAATGTTTCTCCAGGACCCTGGTGTTACATAAGAGAACGTAACATATAGCTACAGAACCGAAACACCACCACAGAGCTAAGAACAAAGTCTGTCTGAACTACAGAGCTACATGTTAAATGTTAAGCCACTGTTGAAAACTTTGATTTGAGATTGTTCAGTTAGGGAGAATTATATTTTACTGCTCACCATTTTATAGGTTTGGTTTATGAGTTTGTCGTTTCTGCAAACCGATTTGCATTTAGCAATCTCATTATGTTGGCTTGAAAAAGCCGTTCAGTTTTGCTTTATCAGATTATTACTATTATAAATAAACAGGTGGGACCTTGTACACTACTTTGTTTGCTTGTTACATTTAACACTTAACCATTCGACTGCCTGCTAAACCGAGTTTCTTCAGGCACTACCATGCTGTACATAATGAATTCCCAATGTAGAATTACTTATCGGTTTTTCAGTAAACAGACACAGTTCTTATTGCATATTGCAGTGCTCCAGTCTTCCCAGTATTGTAGCTTTCAAACTAGCTGAAAGCAGCCCACAAACATGCTTGATTGCACCAGTTAATAGCCCACTGTGTCTTATTCCACATAAAACCAGGTGTGGTTCTTCTGCACGCTTTAACGCCATGTCAGAATAGAAACATACTCAGCAGAACCTGTACAGCTTCAGCAAATGCAATAACATTGTATCTAACTTTAGTACGCTGAATATCAGGGGAGAGCGCGAACGCAGTCCCCCACTACCAGAAATTATGCAGTCGAGATTCCCACATTTGGGGAATTCGCACGGGTCAGCACAGCCGGAGTGCAATGGCTGAGCCTCGCCCTGGGTGAACCACCTTCTTGATCATGGTATCTCCCCTGCCAGGTAAGTATGAATTGCAGAGCCCTCGGCTAGCGACTGCACCAACAAACACACCCTTTACCATCATGGCGAAGAACACAGAGCTAATCATTACACAAACATCTGAATCTAAAATGCTGCAGTCTATAAATGCTGCTAAAAATAAGGCTACATTTATTACATATAAAACAATGTGATGATTATTTTCTAAGCCACTAAACAGTACAATACTTCCCATGATGCATTGCTGCTGAATATGTAATGAGATCCACAGTGTTCAGGAAAATGCTTTTGTAACCAAAACACTTTACACTAAAAAGTAGTCAGTCCAGAAGAAAGGGCACAAAGCTATACTGCTACATATCACAAAGCTATATCAGCAGCAGGAAACAACTAAACTATTTTCAACAATTTTATTAAGGTTGTTTTACAGTTAGCCCCAACCCCCCCCCCTCCCCTCCCTCCCTCGGTTTGCAGGATAGTTGGCGAGTTAGATCTAAGACAAAAACGACTTCTCTACAGGAAAACCTGCTTCAGTTCATTTTAGCACGTAAATGAAAGGACAGAACAGGAAAAGTGCTTTGAACTTGCAATTATAAGTGACTCTAAAATCACAATATTTAAACAAAAGCAAGCAAGAAGTTTGTGTCCGACCGGTAATGTGATCCGGACACAACATTCCCGATAGATAGTTCCGGATGGATAGTTCCGTATGCCGTAAATGATCCGTTTGTTGTACCCAGGCTTACAAATGGAGTTTTAGATTACTAACTATAAATACTATAATTGATACTTTAGAATATTTTATCGACACATCAGGCATCCTTTGAATTCACGAGAAACACCGCTTGATGATTAAGACAAGACATTTAGTAAACGCTACGTGTTTTACAGAAAATAATACGCATTTATGGTGCTTTTATAAGATCAAAAAGTCAGAGTCGGATGTTCATTACAGAGAGAAACCATGATCTAATGGTGTAAAAGCACATGTTAGTTTAAGAGCAGAGTAACTTCTACAGACACACTGACCCTACATAAACACCGTTATAAACCTCTTCTCTGTGGTGAACTGTGAATATAAGGAGATCACAAACAGCTCGGATACAGAGCTCCACAAATAAACCACAGAGAGAGCACCAACATACACCTGGTTTACATTATAACTAAACAAACAGAAACAGTCTATCTTTAACAGTAGAGAGAGGGGTACACCGTTCCCGGAGGTACTGCAATACCGGGTCGATGCGTGGAGTGGACGGAGCAAGCCCCTATTCCATCTCCCTGCTCCAAAAATCAATTTAATATATGGTCCCCGGATAGGGGACGTATCAGATATTAAACTGATAAGAACAGATACTACACTTGATCTTAGCCAAAAGGCCGAGAAGCGATACCGAGAACAGCCAACAACAAACGGTGCCATTCTACAGAACTGTAAACCCGAGGACGGAAAATACCGTTCTCGCTTAATATTCTATAATAAACCAGTAGAAATCATGCTGAACATATTCATACTAAAATTAGCGGAGAAAATAGTGATTTAAGCGGCATTTAACAATGAAACAAAAGGGAAACGATAAAGAACGCGCGCGCACACACACACACACACAGTCCTATCAGATGCGAGCACACACAATCCTCCACACTACAAACTCACAATTTAGTCAGAAAGTAAGTTTCCAAGACAAACATTTAAACTGGATTAAAATCCTTCGATTGCAGCAACCAACACATTACAAATAATATGTAGGGATTTTAAAAAGATGTTCAAATTTACACGAGTTTAACAATACTGCCTCCCAGCGGTCAAATTTGGTATTGCAGGGGAAAAATGTATACCTACAACTTGACCCTCAAATTGCCTACAACTTTGTACAACTTTTTTAAAAAGTATTTCTTTGCTAGAAGAAGATAAATTACTGGCAAACTTTTTAATACATGCAATATAAATATACAGTAAGAGGTCAGAATCACCAAACATGTACTAAATACAATTTTAAGCAGAAATACTGATTTATATTTATTACCTAAAAACACGTTGTATCGTGGTACTGAGGAGGAATATTTTTTTCCAGATAAACTCTCTCAACTATTCTAAGACATGGACAACATTTTCATCAGTCCTAAATTGACTAAAACTGAAAAGAAGCTCGTCTTTATAACTGCGCCACTCATCCGCGATTTTCACTCAGCCCTTCAGAGAGGCCTAATTATATATAAAGCTCTGCTTACCTTAATGTCATTTACTCTGGACACACAATATTTCCCAACAAAATGCATTCAAGTGACACTTTGTGTTTTTAAATAAATAAATAAAACCTTTTTGTTCTTGTTTATCTTACACACACTGTCACGGGTATCTAACGGACAGTCTTGAGCCAGCAATCCAAACTCATGTGACGGTATAAAATTTCCAAACAAACTAATTTTAAACGCGTTTCAAATCATGAAAACAATTATAACACATTAAAGAAATGAGCTTTGATTACTCCAAGTACTTGTCCGGTTAGGTGAAATGTAGGAAAATGTAATCTTTTACCGAAAATTGCAATCACCTGCAGCTGCAAAATCAGCAGTCGGATCTGCAGCAGCGCCACCTAGAGGTCTGATTCAAAAGAGCGGGGCAAAAATAAAGCGTCATCACATGGCCATACTGTGTTATTATTGACGATATAAGATTGTTTTAAATCGTTATTACAAATTAATACACATACTTACAACCCCTGACGGTCCTAGAATACCCCTGTCCTGAACACTTTAACGTTTTCCATTGCTGTAATTTACTCAGATAGTTGTTAACTAGCTGATTAAGTGAATCAGGTGAAGTGGGAGCAGAGAAAACACTAAACTGGGTATAGATCTGGACCTGTGTTGGGATCCTAGAAGATAATGAATTTGTTCCTATAGTCTGTCTCTCTGTCTGTTCTCTGCAAATGAATGTGTTAAATAGTTTCCTGCAGCAAATATATCTTTTAAAACAATATACTTTTAACATATCACGGCGTGCATGAAGAGACCGACACATCATGTACCTGCTAATGCTTGAGCTAATATTGCCAATAAAGCAATAACAATGCTAAACAATTAACTTATTTTTGCAATACTGTGTCAACTGTAGCATTTGTAACTAAATACACATCTTTTATTGCCAAAGACACACATTACTCACACTTACAAAATGTAAATTGAACCACAATCACAGTTTATATTTCTCATAATTAGACAGTAAGTAACTGACAAATATTACAATAGAAAAAAGAAATCCATAAAGAGTCGGATCAGCATTAATTCCCAAAACAGGAATGAAACTACAGTGAAACGAACAGAATCAAAGAGCCTTTTCTAACGGCATGTGCAGCACAACAGAACATAACCTATCGCCTTTTACAAGTCTCAAAAGAAGCCATCATTTTCAGGTCAAGAGGTGAAAAACTTCTGCACTAAAGAAATATCATCAACAGATCATCAATTTGTTATATTCCCAAAGGGCCTATGGGATAATTTGGCAAAACTAAATTTAGTGTGCTCATCATTCAGAAGTATAGAATATCTCAGTGTAACAATAGAAAAAAAAAAGTCTAAACTGCATTAAATATTGCTTGAATATCCTAAATTTAAAACTCTCATAACTTCAAGTTCATGTGTAGTGCAGCTACTGTAATTTGGCAGCATTGTGTCGAATGTGTGTATAACCAAGGGCTGCTGAGACAACTCAACCAACATAAGCCTGAGACAAAGATCGATGCAATGATCAAAAGGCAGGTGGTAACGTGTTAGTGTACAAACACTTTCAATCACTTGAATATAACAGTTGATTATCAGCCTATAGTTTACAAAACTGTAATTCATTTTACAGTTTTTGTGCTTGAATTGCATATCGTGTGACAACTCTTTCCTCTCATTTATTCCAGACACCACTAAACTAAACAGCAGCTACTATGTAGAAACCTTATATGTATCCTGATTTCATGCTAGGTGAGATTCTCCAAAAGCATGTAAACAGACCATTTTAATTACAATATAAACAACAAATTTATAACATATCAAAATGTGTCAAAAAAAAAGCAGGGGAAATAAGCAATTTGGGTCAAACTCTGAATCCAGTGTCCATCACTATACTGTATAATAATCTGAAGGAAAATGCATAAACCATAAATCTTTTATTTTCATAGATCTTCTGGGATGGAAATATTTACAAAGTGATCAGAAATTAACTACATTGTCAAACCAAATACCCCCACAGACAAAATCTCCTTTAAACTACAAGAACACCCAGTTGCCACCTCTGTGAACACGATTTCTTCATATATTTTGTTTAGCAACATCACCTTGTTGTTTTTAGAAAATTTCTTTTACCCAATCACATTAAACTTGTGCCCATCCTCTGAATATTTGAATAGACATTGGTCAGTTTCCAGATAAGAACATTACTGTCTAACCCTGCACTGAAATCAAATGTTCGAGTGACGAGTAAAAGGCACGTCCTTATTACGTCAGGAAGTGATTGGTTAAAATAAATTATTTTAGCAACAACAAAGGGAAAAAAACAGGAAATATCCTAGCTGAAGAAATCACATTCACCTGACCTCTGGGTTGTGCTCTTTTTGACATGGTCATAGCATTATTGGTATTGATGTGCTCTTAGTGGGGTTTTTAGCATGTGTGTAATCACAGCGATGTCTCCAGACTGTGCATGGGACTACCAGGAGTTTGAGGGCTGGCAGTCTTTGTTAAGTCCTTGTAGTGATGAAATGTTCTGCTGTTGGCAGAATTGTTGTTCTGGTTCGGTGAAGATATGCCAGAAGGAATGGCTGATGGTACAAAACTGCGTTTTGTTGGTCTGTCTTCTTCAGACTCAGTTTCATCAATTAGGGGGATGGCCAGATCGGAGTCTTCGATGCGGAACTCTGGGTGGCTCATGAAGTTGTGGATGGAGCTTCGCGATTCTGGAGTCTCCAAGCCTTCATAAGGGGACAATGCTTCCCGGAAGGCATTTACCACACGGATCTGTTTAAAAAAAAAAAAAAAGGTAAAAAAAATACAAGGATTTGGAAAGAAAGTCAAAGAAAGTAAAATTGGGAAAGAAAATCAAGCAATATGTCCCAATATGTTATTTTGTTTTATATGACACAGCTGTCACTTACTTGTGTCTGGATTCTGTTTAGGCCCCTGCACCAGAGGACCTGCCCTCTTCTTAGTTCCATCTCAGCGTGGTCGATCTCATCCAGGTCCTCCATCTCTTCCAGTTCCTCCTCTGGGATCTCCTCCTTCTGGGTACCATGGCCAGCAGTCTTCAGGAATTTCAGCCGACTTGTGGGAATGGTGGTTATCAGCTGTGAATTGTTAATACAAAGAATGAGGACCATAAAATCCACAAAAGAAACAAAGATACAGAGACAAGGTGTCTTTAGGCTCACCTGACCCCAGATAAGGCATCCAAAGCCAAGAAAGACACACCAAAGCCACTGTTCAATACTAAGTCCAACGCAGCTGAAGGGCTTTCCACCAAATTGTACAATCACAATCTGCAAAAGAGAGCGCTTGTGTATAAATTATTAGTGGAAGAATGAATTATGATGATAACACAACCCTATTATCACCTAATAGGGGACAGAAATGAGAAGGAAACATAAAGCCTAATCCCTACCCTAGCTGTGATCCAAAAAAATGATATTACTAGAATTCTGCTGTCTTACTTTACCTGGATAACAAATGTGCCAAAAACAATGAAACAGAAGATCAGGTTGTTGAAAATGCCATCAAACACATTCCTCTCGCCATGGATCTTGCGAGCATTGAACTCGTTGAAGAGTTGCATCATGACAAAGGTGTTAAAGACAATTGTGTAGTGTTCTGAAGGAGGGGCGTGTAAAGGAGCATTCCTGCCGCTGTCAATATCAAAGATCTTCTCACCTGTTTGGGGATAAATCATAAGCCAAACAATTATTTAGATTTACCAAAAGGAAGATTCACATTTTTGGCTTCAATTTTTTACTTCATGTTGCGGTTTTTGCACAAAGAGTTTACTTATTAATATACACTTTTCACACATGTAAAACGGCTGCTAACCGTTCAAAAATGCACTTCTTACCAGCAAACAACAGAATAAAGATGATAGTGAGTTGGTATACAGCATGACCCAAAATGTTTTTCATCATGGTTCTGGAGATGAGGGGCTTGTTGCGACCGTAGGGTTTCCTCAGCAGTAAAGCCTCAGTAGGTGGCTCAGTGGCTAGAGCCAGTGATGCAAATGTGTCCATGATCAGGTTCACCCACAACATCTGGACTGCTTTTAGTGGAGAGTCCTGTGGAGGGGGGAACTCTGTGAACTCTGCCATGTACATAAAATATCTCCAGTAGAGGAGGACTATTTTGAGGAAACACTGACCTGTGTGATACAGGCGCCAGTGAATGCCACGACTACAGCCACTACATTGACTGTCAGTTGAAATTGCAGGAACTTTGAGATGCTGTCATAGACATTTCGCCCCCACATGACAGCTTTCACAATGCTGGTGAAGTTGTCATCTGTCAAGATAATGTCTGAGGCCTCTTTGGCCACATCTGTTCCTGCAATGCCCTAAAGAAACATGACAAATCAACATGACAAATATCTAAGTTTTCATTGTGTCAAAATCCATCACAGAGTGTATTTTCTTTCTTTAATTATATATCGTGTTAATTCACATCCTATAAATAAAAAAAAATCATATGCATCATTTCTTTTTTTCCACTTTTTGCATTGTTTCACAAATAAAATTAACGTACATACCATTGCAAAGCCAACATCAGCTTTCTTCAAGGCAGGGCCGTCATTTGTCCCATCTCCTGTTACAGCTACTACTTGTCTTCGCTCTACAGCAGTACTATCAATTATACCTGAAATGGTAAAAATTACACAAGGATTAATACTGCTGGCTTGGGTATCCAGATCTATAAATAGGATACAACTTGCTAGTTCCAAAATCTTACCTTTTACTAGCGTATGCTTATCAGTCGGAGAGGATCTTGCTAGCACGCGTAGTTTAGGCCAAATTTTGTCAATACGCTCTTGTTCAATCTGAAATCACGACATATTTTATTAATCACTGCAGCATTTATTGGATAAATATCCAAAGTTCTTAGTGAAGCAGTAGCAGCTTATATTTTTTTCTTCTAATTTTACACATTGTTTATTTATACAAATTCATAAAAAATTATAGAATGTGGTGTAATCTTTTAATACATCTTGATTATAGATGCATCTACATTGTTGGTAACTTGCCTCTCCTAGTTCATTGCGTATTCGCCTGTTGAATTCTTTGCCCTCAAGGCACAGAAAATCATCTCCAGGATGAAGGATGCCACACTTATTGGCAATAGCGCGGGCAGTGTTAATGTTGTCCCCGGTGACCATACGCACTGTGATTCCTGCTCGCTGACATTTCTTAATGGCCTCAGGGACCTAAGACAGTACAAGCACCCACAAGTTAGAAGCTAACAATACAATATACATATAAATAGTAATAAGGAGTCATGTGGGTAAGACAGTTGGTTATTTTCAGTGTTTGAAATAAGATCATTTTCATCAGGTCCATTTAAAATTGTAGGACACCAACCTCAGGTCGAACAGGATCTTCAATGCCCACAACACAGATGCAGGTGAGGCTAGTGAGGATGTCAGCCTCATTGTCCCAGTCTGGTTCCCCCTCTGAGACAGGAAAGTCCCTGTAGGCCAGGCAGATTGTCCTCAAACCCTCTAAAGCCATGGGCTCAATCACATTATTCAGCATGTCGTCTCGATCTCTGGCCTTGAAGACCTTGGGCTCACCGCTAGCTGTTAAGATTTTACAACACCTGCAAACACAGAACAAATGCTAGGTGATGTGCTCATTATCCATACAGTATAAATTGGTTAGTTTACCATATCCCAATAGGTCAAAAGAGAGGTTAGGTTTCTAACAGAATCTTGAGTCAACAGTTTCAGAGCATCATAGAAACATTTCAAGTTGCCGTTTAAAAACATTTGTGGACTTATACAAGTCAATAAATAATGACATGTATAGAGCTACACTATATGTCCAAAGGTTTGTACTAATATGGAAAACATAGACTTCTGCAGATGCTATCACACCCAGATGTTGTATAAACTGCAACACTGAATGTTTAGTTCAAATGGTCCATAGTACTGGCAAAACAATTACACTTGTTCTGAGTCCAAAATATCTCAAATGCAGACCTACTTCTTCAGAAGTATTTCAGAGGCTCCTTTGCTGAACATCCGGTAACTTCCATCAAAATTTTTCAGCACTGTGCTCATGGATTTTCTCACAGAGTTGAAGGTGTATACTTTGAAAAGCCTCTCTTCTGGATATTCTTTGCGGATGATTTGGTAGTCTCTACCCAAGTCAAGCGTAAACCCCAGCAAGGCACATTCAGTTTTGTTCCCCACCTGACGAGGCAGTCCACCTTCCTTCTCAGGTGGCTACAAATAAACAAATAAAGCAGAAATATAACCCATTACATACAGTAACCAATGTAACACTGAAGTTAAATACATTTGTATTAAGAGTAGATTTTATTCATCAGTACACAAAACAACAATATATCTTTTTACATTAAGCATTAATACTTTTCAAGATAACAAATGGAAAATAAGTCAGGTTACTGTACTAGTCATGATTTCTTACCATGATCTTAGTAGTGTATGCACAGTTAACGCTAATGCCAATGACCAGCAGATCCAAGATCTTGTCTTCAATGAGATCAGGTTCAGGCACCCTCCTATAGTGTCTGTCTCCCACATACATCTGCACCACAGTCATTCTGTTCATGGTTAATGTGCCCGTTTTATCTGAGCAGATGGCAGTGGCATTGCCCATTGTCTCACACGCATCCAAGTGTCTGACCAAGTTGTTATCTTTCATCATTTTCTGAAAGACCAAAATGAAGAGAATAGTTGCAGAGCACCGCAGCCAAATAAAGAGACAAGCATAGTAAATCATTTCAAGTTGGCATTCAAAAAGAATTAATTGGTGGACTTATATAAGTAAATGCATAACGGCATTGATAAAGCTACACTATCTAGTCAAAGGTTTGTGGACACCTGACCATCACACCCATATGTGAGATAACTGTTGCCACAAAATTTAAATCACACAATTGTATTGGATGTCTATGTGTGCTGTAGCATTAAAATTTCCCATTGGGATGAATTAGAACTGCACCAAAGGCCTTTTTTCCCCAAGATATCAGTGCATGAGGTCTAATGGAAATGCTTCCCAGTGGAGTGGAGGAACTACATCTGGAATGACATTTTCAGTAGCATGCGATTATTATAGGCAGATGTCCACAAACCTGTAGCTATATCTTAAGTGGAGGTGCTCCTTTAGATATATTGTTAACCCTTCTATACATTGTATGAACAAAGTTTATGTACATGCTCGTAGACTCATACTTTGACAGAATACGCTAATGAGATGGTAACAGCGAGAGGAAGTCCCTCAGGCACAGCAACGACCAATACAGTAACTCCAATGATGAAGAACTTGACAAAGAACTGGATGTAGACAGGGGTGCAGTCTTTAAGCCATGGAAGCCCTTGGATGCAGAAAGTGTCCACCAAAAAGAGCACCACCAAGATAATTACTGTGATGGCCGACATGAAAAGGCCTGGTGAGTAAAATACAACGTAAATTATTTTCATGCAGCTGTTCAGAAGCGAATGTAAAATACAATGATCTTCCAATATCAGCAAATAAACATATAACTTAAATATTAACACACCACTTTACATCAATTCTGACCTGCTTTTCCAATTTGCACGGCTAGTTTGGTAAGCTTCCCTTGAAGTACAGATTTTTCTTTCTTTGGCAGACTGGATTTCTTTTTCTCCTCAACCATTCTCCCATCCTCACTGCTGAAAAGCTGGCCTTCAGCACTTACTCCATCTTTATCTGCACAGCCAATACCAGCAGCAGTGAGAACATCAGTACACGTACCAAGTGCGTCAAACATTGGATTATTTTTGTCAGTCAAAGCCTGAGGAGATGCCATCTTCGCCTTGATTGCACCTAGTGCTACATACTGCACATAACTGAAGTCAGTTCACATGTCACCTTCAATAGGGTTATTTCATCATCAAGCTTATATCTGTAACATGACATATTTACATACATTACATGCATATTTTGCATTGTATGTAGTATTTTAATAACCCTTATATATTATGCTTATGAAAAATCACACCAGACCATCACATCAGATATACTGTATATAATGTAATGCTTAACACTCTTTAATCCTTCACAAGGGATTACTCTAACCTGGCCAAGGTATATGACAATAATTCAGTTCAGTAGTTCTGAGTACATGCAACTACATTTGACAAATTCACACCTTACCAGTTATGCAGTTATTGCAAACAATCAATTACAATGCAAAATGATAACAAGATCAACACATATTTTCTAACATATTTACTCTGTATGTGTGTGCCTGTGCACTATATGTAGGATGAAAAAGCAGTGTTGTAGCATCAGTAAGCTCTTTGTTACTATCACTATAAAAAAGGTAAATTACATGTGGTCAGTGGAGCACTATATGTCTAGGGCAAACAGTACTAACAATCAGAGTAACATAATGACATCAGATGATTCGTGAAGCCATAAAGTCTTACCGTTGTATTTTTCCGATACATCTTGCTGTTTGTCTGTTGGGAAAATGCACATTTACGTGAGATATTAAATGCGACACCAGATTTTGTCAAATGATTTGTGTAGGTTTTGTGCATTGTGTGGTATCATAGTTATAAATTATTTTAGGCCACACTCAAGAACAGCAAATGGACATAAGCTGCTTAGTGCCATTTGTGTGTGGACACATACAGGGAAAAACTGTTCCCTCTGATCATCTTGTGTGACTTCTGTTGTGGGTGAAAGCTGTCATTAAGGATCACACAAAAACATTTTGAAGACCACTGTGAGTGAGTTACACTAGCTCACAAAGTTTGTGGACACCTTACCATCACCATATGTGGAAATTTGCCAAACTGTTGCCACTTCACTGGAACTAAGTGGTCTAGTACAAACATTTTCCAGCATGACCGAAATCAAAGTGAGGTCCATAAAGACATGGCTTGCCAAGGTTGGACTGGAAGAACTTGAGTGGCCTGCACAGGCATCGACCTCAACCCCACTGAACACCTCTGGGATGAAATGCTTACTGCACACCAGACCTTCTCATCCAGCATCAGAGCCTGAACTTGCTAATGTTCTTGAGGCTGAATGGGCAAATCCCCACAGACATGCTCCAAAGCCTTCCCATAAGAGTGTTATTATACGAGTATTATAATAGCAAAGAGGGATAAATATGGAATTGGAATGACTGCAATGGTCAGGTGTCCACAGATGTTTGGTCATATACTGTAGTGTATTTATCTGTGGTTATATATTACTTACAGTATTAACAAACCAAAGTCAAACTGTCCCCTGGAAGGGCAAGTGAATGGAGTCACATGCAGTGTAAGTAAGTAGTTGATAAACCAAATGAACTTTTTAACTAAGCACACAGGACAATAGGTATTCACCCTTGACCATGCAGTACGTACACAGTAAGTCATTTTACTTATTTGCACATTTGACGTAGACAAGTGAATATTTCATGTCTAATATCTTAGCAGCCTACTTAATAAATGTCTAAAGTCTTACGTTTTTGGTCCTTCTTTTCTTTTCTCTCCTTCTTTTTCCTATCTTTTTCTTTCTTCTTTTCCTCCTTCTTCTTTTTCTTCCTCTCCTTTTCTTCTTTTTCATCCTCTCCTTCATCATCTCCTGCACCGAGGAGGGTGAAGATGATACCAGTCTGAGAATTCAAGCCCACTGCGGTGACCAACATCCTTCCCGATCCTTCCATAACATGAGTGCCTGAAGGAATAAGATAGCGGTTACAGAACATTAAAGAAAGATAGCATGTATTAATTGGTTTTGAACATTTTCCTCCAAGTTATCAGATAGTGAGTGATAAAGCATCTACATATATTCTGAGATTCATGTACATCTGATGTGAATCAGCCTTTTATTTAGGTATGTACTATTAAAGTAGTAATGCATTTCCAGTTGTACTGCTGACGCATGTGCAATTTTGTAATTGAACAAATTTTCTTTCCTCTGTCTGAAGAAAATGGCTAAATTCTAATGATTCAAAACCTGAGAGTAGAATGGGATCTTTGTCCAGTGTCTTTCTCACATGGTCCGACTCTCCAGTGAGAGAGCTTTCGTCAATTTTTAGATCATTTCCTTGGATTAGAATGCCGTCAGCAGGAAGGAGGTCACCTGAAGCCACACAGCAGAAGCCAGATGGTCAGGCCTCAGACAAAACATACAGAAGCTTTACTTAACAAACCAAAATATAAGCTTTCAATCAGCCAAAACAGAAGGAGGGGAAAGAGAGGCTAGACAAACTTACATAAAGCAAACGTCACGGAGGCACAATACTGAGATATAAAGAAACATTTTACCGTATTTTACTTGAGCGATGTCTCCGACGACAATCTCAACCACAGGAATCTGAATGACTTGGCCTCCTCTTATCACTGTGAACTTTTGCTCTTGTTCGATGCGATTCTGCAAGCCGCGAAACTGCTTTTCTTTGCTCCAGTCATTAAAGGCAGTGACGAGAACCACGCAGACGACGGATAAAAGGATGGCAGCACCCTCTATCCATCCTGTATCTGCTTCAGTGTCATCCTCCACTCCTCCTGCAGCTCTTCCACAGTCTACCACAGACAACACAGTTAGCCCGGGGCAAAGCCGCGGAGCATGCAAACTGCTATTTACTGAGTAACAATGTACTTCTATGCCAAAGCACATGAAAATGCACAGATTTTCACAAGAGTGTCTAAAATGTAAGGGGACTTGACTATAATTTAAGAATAAACTTCATTCAGATGTTTTCAGGCAATACAGTTTTACAAAATGTTTTGTTAGTCTTGTCTTTCAGTCTGTAATGTGAGGCAATATCTTTAAAGCAGCCTAACAGAATAGTGATATAGCCTAAATTAAACCTCAAATTTGTACAGGTGGTTAATGCAATGATATAGTTCTGATGTGTTTAAAATGCCTAAAGCCCTCACTTTCTCTTTCAGCATCTGGAGGTCTATAGAAGGAAAGGCCTAAGGATATCATGGCTGCAACTTCCAAAATAATCAGTGTCACATCCTGCAGTGCTTCCCACACCAACTGAAGGAATGTTTTGGGCTTTTTCGGAGGTATGAAATTTTTTCCAAATTCTTCTTTTCTTCTTGCAAGATCGTCAGCATCTAAACTCAGCCCTAGAAATGAATAGGGGAAAAAAAGACATTCTGTAACATAATTTACAAAAATGCACCATAAAACCACATTGGATTAATGCAGTGACAACAATTTGGATGCAAGCTGAATAATAGTACAATTATGATCATTTTCAACTGTATTTAACCCCAAACTAAACAGTGAGTGCACAGAAAAGATCAGATACTGAATTTTATAGAATAACTGAAATGATAACATGATAACCCAATAACCCAATGATAACATGATAACATGAAAAATAAGTGAAGCATAACAAAACATAGTCCCATCTAGTCTAGTCATCTATTCACTATTTCATAAGCACAGATTATTTTCTTCAATTTTTACATTAAAAAAGCAAGAAATGAAAAAAAAAAACATTTATTACAGAGCCAGAACCATATTAGATCAGATTACAGAGAAAGAAAACTGAGGAGCTCATATTTTCGCCTATATTATGCCACACGATAAAACTTACTCGGTTTAACATACAGGCATTTAAAATGTGCAGCAGATAAATTTTTTTTAGAATTTTTTAAAAACTTTAACAGGACAAATACAGCCATACATAAAAAGCTAGAACACCATGTGCATTGTTATTTTTCTTCTCACATTTTTAAAATACTTCAACGCCCCTGTACTTTCACATAAAATGCCGACAAGGACAAAAGCAAAAGAGTAGAAGAGTGTAACAGTCTGGGAGATTAGTTAGAAACGGAGCACTGAGGATTTTGCTATGTGGTTTACGCTGAGTGGGATTACATGCAGAAAATCGATCTGCTCCCACCTGTCACTAGCATGCTATGGCACAAAGCAGGACAATGTGCCAGCTCACAGGATAAACACCAATGTTGCCGTCACAATGCCTACTCAGAATAAAGGGCAATTATCATGCGCAAAATAAGAATAATTGAAATATGGAGTCGATTTCTTTTTGAAAAATACAGCACATATCAAAGACAAACCTTTCGAATAACGTGGTTAGATTCCGATCATATTTTTATATATGCATGAGCAATTTTAGCTTTAAAGTACATGGTTCAAAGGGTTACCCGTGGTGTCCACTGTTCACTGGCCCTGAGCAAATCATCAAAATGTCAGCAGCAACATTTCCAACATAGTGACAGATCTGGGTTAACAATTCACATGTCACAGCAGCAACAAAATCAACAAGAGTGTGTGTCACATATGGAGCTGAATTAACAAACCGCTCTAGTACTCTCAATTTAAAGGCGAGAGTGCATAAGTGAATTAAAACCAAATATTCTGCTTTTGTCTTACTTATAGTTTCTACAAAGCACCTGACAATACACTATCTTTTATTTCTAGAAGTGTTTTTTTTTCATCCAGCAATGGCAGCAGTAAACGAGTTAGCCGAGCAGTTCTTCCATGTGCCATTTGTTTAACCACCACACATCACTAAGCAAGTATAAATTATTACTAAATTAATCTGGCCTGAAATAACAGACATGGGTTGAACATGGCAGATATCAGTAGATCATAGGTAGTATAGGAGTCCCTACATCAGATTTTACAAAGTATGTGAAAGCAAATATTTACAGTAATTTAAAAGTACACTTATTGAGTTAGGAAAGACTTATTACGTTTAACGGCTTTCTAATTTAATCAGCGATAAGCAGAAAACCACAAGTGAATTCTCCATATTAAACATGATAAGCTCGCTGCAAAATTTTTGTACGCCATCCAGAAACAGTGCAGAGGTATAAAAGGTCTCCCTCAGCTGCTCAAGTATCGGATCCATCAGAGATCATGGAACATGTGACCTAAACCTCCTACTGTAATGACTATATAAACAGCAGCGAAGCAACAACCACACCTGAATTACTGAACACAAAAATAGCTCATATTGAATTACCATCTGTGGGTGACGATTTTAACCTGGAGCAGATTCCTTGGACGTCCCCATAACACTCTTGGATTCTCTGTAATCCTTCGGTTCCTCTGAGTTCCATGAGCGACCGAAGCTCTTGAAGCGTGCAGCCAAAATCAGCATCATGGTTGGCATCTGCCTTGTACTTGGAACCACGGCGAGAGTTTCGGGCCATGTCTCATCTGAAGCACACCAAGCAAGTATTCAGCGGTAAAACCCAGAATTACCCATAAACCACTAATGACTCAGGAGAGCAGAAAACAAGTTCCCAAAACTGAAAGCATATAAACAGCTATGTCCATTCGATGCAACTGTGTATGCTTTCTCATCTTGGATTAATAAGGGCCAGTGAAGATACAAGCTGTTTAGATCCACACTGCGCTACATCTGAAAGAGAGGAAAAGAACCATTATGAAAATCAGGACTATTTCAGAGCTCTGGCTCAGATCTAACAAAGGTCTAAACTAAAAGATCTGCAAGATCTAAACTCAGTGTCATTTTAAATTCTACTACACAGCCACTAGAACTCAAATAATAACATCTGACAGCTGGTAAACTTCCTTGAGCACCAGTCAGGTCACAGTTCTTCTGTCATAAATGCCAAATCAGATGACACTACGATTAATCAATGAGGGAATCATACCAATAGTATGTCTCCTATCTTTATGGAAGACATGAACAAGTGTGTGAAGTGACAGTTGTTTTTTTCCGGCAGTGCTTCGGAGGCAAGATCTGCCGGGACCGTTTAAGAAGGAAGGGATAAATTTAGTTCTGTTACATAAAACAAGACAACCAGCTATAGGCAATATATGCAAAATGGATTCACAAGTCCTACTTTAAACTAAGCAAAAGTCACAGACCTCTATGTGTTGCGATACATTAATAGGTGAACAAATGTGATGTGGAGAGAAGATTATGATCCACACAATTATATAATAGTGCTGAGGTTAAGAAGGACACTACTGATACAGAACTTCACCTACATCTCATCACAGCATTCACACATTTTGCTCTTAACTATAAAAAAAAAAAACTATATGATCCACGCTCACTAGATTTACCTGGAATTTTGGACATGTATTATGCAGTCAAACCTGATTAGGCCTCTTTAAAGAAAATGGTACACTGTACACGTTGTACTCACATAGTAGCTTCAAATCCATTCCTGAAGCAACGACGAGGAAAGATTACAGCTAAGCTGTGAGCAGCTCCCAACACCTCTGAAGACAAGCCTTTGTTGCTAAAAGCTGACTTATTAGCACTTCTCATGAGAACCGTGAAACACCATAAATACACCCAAGATATATTCCATTCCTTTAATGAAAATCAGTTGACCTTCAGTATGCTGTTGTGAGAGGCACAGTGTTCATCATAGGAAGAGGATCGCTAAATGATTACCTCAGGAAAGCCTCTTGGTTAATCTAATTAGTCAATCTGTGGCTGTAGAGAGTTGCAGAACTACAGTGAACACCGCAGGGGAGTTGCAGAGTATATTATGGAATACATAATGTATACTCTTATACTCGCATGCAGACACTTGGTCATAGTCGGTTGTTCATTTGCTCATGGATGAGTTACACTGGAGTAGCCAGGCAACTGCTTACAGCACATGAGTTTCCACTCCTTGCACAATTTGTTTTGCTTGAGGTATTACTAAGAAGTGTGATTGGACATTTTGTAATATATATTAAAGGCTACTGATTACAGAGAAAATGTAATCGATAGAAATATCAATGACTTAATGAATTAAATTAAGAGCTATTTAGAAGATAGCAATAAAATTTTATTATTAAATCTATAGGAAAATCTAAAATAAAAATGATTAGAGACATTATAATAATTTTAGGCAGAAACATCTTAATACAAAAAAAAATCAATATTTTCTTAGACCAATATATTAAATGTTTACAGATTTTGAATAGATTCAAGCTTTTTTCCTTGAATAATATCAGTATGACATCTTTCCATGACATCATTCCTGCGAACACTCTGAATGTTCACTTGCTCAAAGCAAATAATCAAAATGTCAGAAGTGGCAAAATTTACACCGAAGTGACAGCTCTGGGTTAACAAATGTCCTGTATATCACAACAGTGGAATATCAAAATGAACGCATCTCTGGAGGGTTAGAATGAACAAAATGAGTTCGAGGGCACTTCAAGGGCAAGAGGGCATAAACTAATGAAGTGACCAGTGATGGTGATTAGTAAAATCATGAGTTGCCTAAATGTGAACTGAAACCATTTTAATGAACAGGCCCAAGAATGCAAGTGATACAAATACAAAATCATATGACCCATACAGTATGTAATATATTTTCATTTTGCTGACTCAGAAAACAAGACCGGAAAGGACATTCGTGGAGCCATACTGTCTGAAGATAAAAATAACAGTATGTCTGAAGCTTAGAAGGTCAAGACGCATATCACTTCATATTTCTCATATACAAAGCATGACCAGTAGCTCTGTCATCTTAAAGACGTAGCTTAGACCCAAATAACCACGATAATGCCTATTTAACAACAAAAATCATTACATCGACACAAAAGACATTTTTGTGATATTGTTAAACTATAGTTGATTAATCTCTAGATGAAACCGACAGATCAGTCACATCGAGTTATATGTTAATATGTTTGGTGAATTTCAAAATAAGACAAACTATTAAACTCGCAGATGTGGTTCAGCAGTTGCTATATCAAAATGCCACTTCCTAACATACAAGTAATTCTTTGTATTTGGTATCTGCTGCAGGCTAGTTTAAAATTTCACATATGTCTAGAATAAAGTGTAATTGGATATAGTTTGAACACATTTACATAGAAAACTCCCTAGTGTGAAAATCTTCTCTTACAGTTCTCATATGTCCTGAAAGTGTCTGTTAATTAAGCACTGGTGACAAACATCTTCACCTCAATTAGCCAAAGTAAGAGATACATGAGAAAATGAACCATAATCTGCAGAATCTATGGGATCTAACAGATCAAATGAATATTAAAAGGAATTAACAAATATGCAGGACTTCAGATATAATCGACAGCTAAAAACATGACACTACAGGCAAAAATGTTTTCCTCACGTCAATTATTTTTCAAATAAATCACAACTATAACATGAATTTTCTTTTAAAATTGTAAGACAAATAAGAACTCAAAAAAAAAAAATTGACAGAAAACTATTTATTTATTTATTTTCATTTGTTCTAGTATTCAGGGTTTTGTTTCTATATTCCAAAACAAAAATTGATGTTTGTAGATGACCTGCATTCATGAAATATTACATATTTATTCTTAATCCTAATAAAAAAGAATTTTGCTGTAATCCTGTTTTTCATGATTTTGGCTAAAAATATTTTTAATTGAACAAGAAATAGTTAAATGTTCTTAAAGAAATTTTAAGAACAAAAAAAAAAAAACCTGTTTTCCAACAAGCTTATTTTTGTAAAGGGTTTGTAGTCTGTAGCTTGTAATTTTCTTTGAAAGCATCTTCCCTATGAAAGAAAAATTAAAATATCAATAAAGACTAAATTAATTACTTTTATTAAACAAGCAAAACCTCTGTCTCTGGTGCGAAAATAAATGCTCCAATACAAATATATACTTCAGTAATCAACTAGCAAAGACTGATTGTGTTTATTATTATTTTTTTATGTTGTGTTTGTTGTTTCTAGAATTACATATGAGGGGCCCTTATATGTACAAAGCAAAAATACAGACTATCTAGAGCTTTTTTTTTTCAATCCTGATTTTGCTGACAAACAAATAGATGACAGTAAGTTGTTTCCATCTACAGTTTTCATGTGGTCATACAAAAAAGGCTTAAAACTGTCCTCTGTGCGGAAAAAAAATATATATCATTGCGTTCGTCTCCATGCCATTTCTAATGTGCCTGTTATAATAATGTGTAAACTTCAGGAAATAATGACGGGGATAATGATATAAATATAAATGTCTGCCTGGATATAGACTAGCTACTTTAAGCTGAGAACAGGTGCGCCATCAAATCAGGATACCTGGTTAAAGCTGGTGTAAATCGCCACTCTCTGATATGTTAACAGCAGCTGCATCCAGCACTTCAATACAAACTACAAAGGACGTTTTTTCTTTCTTTTCTCCAGCCTGGATCTAACCAAGACCTGAACTTAAAATGGTAGATTAAGCAATACGATCTGAATATATTTAACTGTGCAAATCAAGCTGTATTTATAAGACTGATAATTATCATTTATATACATATATATGCATAGGACAAACAGGATGCACACACCGGTTTTTTTTACAGTCGGACAGTCATGACTGAATAGTATTAATGCCTTTATATGGCAGAACAAAAGGTTTTAACGATGCCTGTTTGTCCTTTTTTTTAAACTAGTCTCCAAACAACGAGGTTTGTACTTACTTTTAGCAGGAAGAGTCTGTCACATCTCATCACTTGCCGACCTAGTGATTCCTACAACTCTGGATCTGGATAAGCCCCGCCCACCGCTCTCTGCTCCTCCAGTGCTTACGTCATGAGGAATCGTGCTAGTGATTCTGATTGGCTGGCATGCTCGGTCCAGGTACAGGTGTCACCCGCAGCTACAGCTAATTGCACCACACAAAATCACCTAGAGAATGATAGCAAAGAGTTTGCAAGCTAGTTAACGTCAGCCGTGCTAAAATCTTTCACCGACAAGCCCATCTCTTTAATTTTGATGACAAGCATTTATAATTTATACATTTATAATTCTTATAATATAGACTTACTGTAATACCAATAAACAATAAGCTAATTTTCCCAAAGCCTCTGCTTTCTTTCATGCTTAGGGATCCTACTGTGTGTGTGTGTGTGTGTTTTAACTGTGTGCTAATAAGAGAAATGGAGCAAAGCAAAGGACTGTTTGTATTTTGTGGTGGAAAAAAACTAAAATAGGGTTACTGTATGTTAACTGCCAACTGAGAAGGAGGGTAATAATATTAGTTATAAAAGAAGAAAACAAATATTTTTTGCCCAGTCTGTGATCCACCATCAGATGGATCAATACTAACCTACCTGACAGAATATTAATCTCATTTTCTTGTCATTCCTGGAAGACATTGCTTATTATACTGAAATGCAAAGAGGAAACTGAGGGATGACACACACAGCTCCAAAGCCTTTTCAGTTGGGAGCTTGTGGGCTATAAAAGGAAATGTGGTGAATCATAATCACAGGACTGTTTGTTTAGGATTGCTGATATCAAAGTTCATGTCTGGTCTAACATAGCATGGTAATCCCAAAATCTTCTTATGTGCACGTCATACAATACAACTGAGCCTAGGGTTTTCCATGCATAGAGAATAAGAGCTAATTATTTGTGTCTCTTATTTATTGTGTCTCTTATTTAATATAGATTAATAAAAATTAATCTATATTATTTTCAAACAGCAACCCAATATGACTTCTATATGATTACCTAGAGACCTATATGATTTCTTTACAATATTCCTTTTTTGATTTACAGCATTTTATACAGCATCTATTTCTCTGTCCAGTCTGGATTCTTAAAATGGAAGCGCATTTTCACATTTCCAAAATCATATTCTTTTTATTCATAGTGCACAATATAAACAAGTCTTTACTTTTCTGTTTGTGTATTCTGTGCTCATAAGAGCCACATTAGAGTGGCACACTTTGTACCTGTGCATGAGTTCATGATTGGGTGTGAAAGCTGAAGCTGATGTGGCACTCCACCGCTGTCCTCTGTCACACACTGGCACGCAACATACTTAACTCTACTGCTCTGTCTTAGGGATGGTAGAGAGCATGACCTCGCTTAAACAGGATTAGCTATAAATAGTGCTGCCGATCTGCTCGGCAGCAGTGTGGCTGCAGCTCATCTGATGACTCTGATCCTGGCTCTGTGAGCTACGGGGGCTAAAGGCTTTGCTCACCTACACCTTCAGAGCCATGAGGCAGTTCTGCACTCAATCACCCTCCAATGCTTTAACAAATAACAAACCAAAAAATTGGGAATTAGACAAATTTTGTATAAATAACTGATGAAGAGATCTACGCTAGGGAACAGTGTGTAATTTTACTAAAACTTTGACACTCTGTCTTTTATTCTTTTTTCACTTCAGTTATTCTCACACTTGTACTCCCACAGCTCCCTTTTGGAAAGGATGAACAAGGACAAGTGACTTCTCAGATTCAGACATCACCCTCCCATAGCTGCTCACCATGGTGACGACGAGTGATGTCAAGCCACAGTGACGCCCATGCCTAGGTGTTTTTGCACCCTGGTAAAAACCATATGGTGTCAAATGCTTTCATTCACAGGATGTACTCAGATTACAGACTTAGTAAAGACAAAAAAAAAAAAAAACATAAAACACATGAAACATACATGAGAGGATTACTAATATAACTCCATACACCTGCACAGAAAAAGATTACTTTACACAGATACTATAACACTGAAGCAGTATTCAATACATGTACTTAGTACTAGATACTGCTCTTAATGGACTGTCATAAAGGTTTCTCTGACTGACATGCATTTTCATTCAGTAAATCATGAGATTATGATCAATTCTAACCAACCTATTACACTGCAGAATCATTAATTACTAAATGCTCAGCCAGACTAGCATTCCAAGTAAGTTTAACAGTGCTCATAGCTTTCTCATTTACTAGTAGCACATTCAATCAGTCGTGGTGACACAATGATACTGGGACACATGAGTTTCTATAGATAATGGATTTAGTTTAACAGAGCACTAAGAGCTTCAGATGTTGTTCTATTAAACTAAGTATGTCCATTATAAAACTATTCTTGGCAAACATCCCTACTATCAATAAGACAAACATACACATGGAACATTAAGTCAGACACACATACAGTATTCATATAGACATAAAATAACCTCTATTCTTTTCCGTGGATTCAAACAACTGAAGTAGTCTGATGACTGAAAAGGAAAATTGCATCGATATGTCTGACACCAAAAATGTGTCATTTCAATTCAAAATACTCTATAAACCAAACTCAAACAGATCCCAGAATTAACCAAAGAAAACTACTAGAAAAACTACTCTACTAGAAAAATACTAGAAATATTTATTTTTGTTAACATACCAGACTATTATATCCTTCTACTGTAAATGCAAATAGCCTGTTACTTGTCATATGGCCCAGAGAATAGCTTATTTACTGTATATGTGTGCATATGTACAATCACAATAAATCTGAATTAAATTACATATCTACAGACTTTCCTTAAAAACACCAGCACACTAGAAATCAAGTCATGCTCGTGACTTTTTTCTAAACTCAAGTAAAAGTTTATCCACTCTATTATTTATGGCAGGGTAGATGCACATGATAAGGTCAAGTGGCTTAATTAGTTTGACCCAAACTGTTGGTGAACATAATAGGTAGCAGCCTAAACCCAAGTTAAACAGAAAATCCGGATTTAATTCATGTGCTGTCATGTAGAGACCAAAAAAACATGTAAAGCATTTTGGCACTGCTTTCTGTAGTAAGAAGATATGAAAGATATAGTCATATTATTATAGGTTCAGGATTTCTTTTGTACAACTGTAAAGTTTAATAAGAAACTGTGTCTGGTTGTTAAGGACAGTATAGACCTTAATGAAAGCCAATATTAATGTAATAGTATTGTTGTTCTAGTGGTATAAGACATGTTCTTGTTAACCCTATACGGTACACTATACAGCCAGTGGTTTGACCATCACCCACCAAATGTGCTTATGAACATCTTATGAACGTGTGTTTTGAACATCTCATTTCAGACTTAGTCACCTCTTTGTTGTTATAATAATGTCCACTCTTCTGGGAAGTCTTTCACATAGATTTTTGAGAGTAGCTATGACCAATAAGGGCAGTCACTGATGTTGGACAAGAAGGTCTGGTGCACAGTCAGCATTCCAAATCATCCTAAAGGTGTTCATTTGGGCTGAGGTCAGGACTCTCAAGTGCAGGACACTCAAGTTCATCCACGTCTTCATGGACGTTCCTTAACATGCTGCCGGAACATGTTAGGGCTAGGCCTCTTAGAGTAGGTTAATCTATTAAATAAAAATACTTATGCAAAACTACAAGGCAACACTTGAACACAACAAAATAACACAATTTAACTGTATTTCTGCAAAAAAAAAATCCAATCACACTAAGGTTATTGTTAAAAGATGATGACATATTCGCCTTGCATCTTGCTGTGGGTGCATTAGTCAGTGTGTGTGTGTGTGTGTGTGTGTGTGTGTGTCTTTAATAAATACTAGAATGACCAGAATCAATTCATCCGGGGTCCATTACGAGGTTGTGGCTAATTTTTTAATTAACTGTAAAAAAAAAATCTGTACTATTATCCTATACTTACTTTATTATAATTTATTGTTAGAAGCCTGTTTGCGTTTTTAACTTCCTGGATGCAGGACGAGTTATTTTTCCACCGCTTATAACCTATTAAACGAAAGTTTTGTAGAAGGAAGACATGATATCATTTAAAAATATTTAATCTATTGTCATTTACGGGGTTAAAACCCGAAATCGCAGAAAGAGAGAGAGAGAATGAGGACACACTTAGTGGATATGTGTGAGTCTCCCACGTCTGCTCCCTGCTAAGGGTGGAGTATGCTAGGGCACTTGCTCTGCTGGAGGCGGAGTTAGGGACGGCGCCATTTTGTTATACGGAAAGAAAAGCGCGCCGAAGGACACTTCTTTTCAAGAGCCCTAGCTCTAGTCTTCTTATCTGTAGAATTAAATATTCTAGGATAAGGAATGGCCAGCTCTGAATTTACATATAAACGTAAGTGGACATCAATCGTGTTGCATTAATTTGATATATTTCAGTTGTTAGCTCAACAACACCGGCAGTATATGAGTAATCTAGCCTAGCTAACTAGCCTATTTCTTTTGTCCTGTTTAGTGACCGATGAGGACATAAAAAATCTGATACGGCTGCGGACCACAAACGCACTGCTGTTTACCAGGAAAAGAAATGCAGCCAAGGCAGCCTGGAGGTAATTTAAACGATATTAATCAGCAGCTGTGATTACTGCAATTAATGTTCAATAAAGGTGATTGTTTGTTTTTTATTCCCTCCAGCGCAATTATTAGGGAGTTGGGTTTGGACGACAAGGTAACAGTGGAGCAGATTGCCAAGAAATGGGAAAACCTAAAGCTAAAATACAAGGTTGGTCCACTGCAATTTTAAAATGATTGCTACTGTTTTAAAAGAATGGCCGTGTCACGTGACAAAACAAATAGTCAAATTTTCCACCTCTCATTATTTCAAGGAAATAAAATATCCTCCTCCTGGAATGGAGGCAGTCGCAAGATCCTCACAGTGGAGATGGTTTAAACTCCTGGATGAAGCATTAAAGGATGAGTTTTCTCCTGACGACAGCTTTCACTCAATGACATCATCGGCAGGCGACGATGACTGTGGCCCACAGACCAGCAAGAGGATATGCCAGGTGAAAGTAGGAAGTGATGTATTAGAGCTTCTGGTGGATGATGACAGTATAACACGGGTCGGAGACTCAGGACCGACCGTGCTGAGCCAGGAGAGGCTGCTGGGAGAGGAGAACCCGACAATGCTGTCAGGCCTGGACAGCGAGCGGGCCAGATTAGCCCAAGAGCGACAGCTTCTCGAAAAGGAGCTTGAAGAGCTGGATAGAGAAAGACTGGTATTAGAGAGAGAGAAGGATCTGGCTGATCGTGAGAAGCTGGCGCTCCAGAGAGACCGGGCGCAGTTGGAGAAGGACAGGGCGGCCGTAGACAGAGACAGAGCGTCGCTGGAACAGGACAGAGCCCGTCTGGAGAAAGACAGGGCAGCGTTAGAGAGGGACAAGGCGGCACTTTTGAGAGACCGAGAGACTCTGAAAACCGAGAACCAAGGCAAAAACTCTACCGACTGCAGTCTAGACACTCCTCATGAGAAAAACAGAGAGAAATTAATTCTCCTGTTTGAGAGATTGATTGAAAAGTTTTGAGATTACAGCTGATCTGGTGTTATCAGAGGTTAAAGTGGTTTTTTTTTTTTCCAGTTTATTTCCAATTTTGTTCAAAAAACCTTTTTCTACCTAAGCAGATTTATAAATGTTCCAAATCTTTTTTGGGTTGATCTCTAAAGCAAATATCACTATTATTCCACTATGAAATAACAATCAAGCAGCAGTGATTTACAACTTTTTTTTTTTTTTTGGAGAAGTGGCCTACTGTAACATATCCGATATGACTTACCATCATGTTTGCATTGTGTTGCTACTTGTAAATTTCATTCCAGGGAAATTAACTGTTTATAAAATCTGACTCTGTCAGATTATTTACATGTATATGAATGAAAATATTACTTGCTGATTGTTTGCTTTTTTGATCCTTTGTTAAGGACAAATATCAGAAGCTTTATTGTAAATATAAAAGAAATTACAGTGTTTGGAATAAATCAGTTGTATGTTCTTAAAATCTCAGTTTCATCCTGATTGCGGACAATATCCAGCGTGCTTCAAAAATCCCATAATACCTTGTAATAGTTTAATGTTTAAATAATGAGAAATCAACGGCTTCATTGTGGGAGGTTCAGGAATAAAATGCTATTTATTGGTTTCCATAAATAGCAAAAATATGTTTAGATAATGCACTTTCTGATTTGGTCAGTTGGATTATGTTCATAAAATATATCTGTATTGAGTGAAATAATTTTTATAAGTAAAGCAGAGCCTGGTTATTTGACACCCTTAGTTTAGAAAGTGCAATCAGATTTATTAAAGTTTGAAATGGTCTTCGTATTAACGTCACACATTTTTAACAGTTTTTAGGCATTTCATTTACCACTGTTGCTGTGCACTCCGGCGTTATGGAGACGGAATTGACGCACAGACTCGCAGATAGTGAGCTAACTAACTCTATTTCTCTAGACAGGGTGGCTTTATATTGGAACAGAGCATGGAAAAATATAGAGCAGTGCTGGAGAGGGACAGTGCAACGAGATAAAGACTGATTCATTGCTATGATTCTTGGCAGAAACAGCACATGAACCATTGATACAGAGCACACTGACACAAACCTCACACACAGGAAGGATAGAAAAAGATTAATATTCTTATATTCTTATATTATAAAATATCTGAACGGTGGGTTTTGAGTCAGTTTGGATCTGATCACATAAACTTTTGAACTTACAGTGTAGTGTTTAAATGCTTTATTTTTATTCATTCACATCCATGAGAAAATAGGATTAAAAGTAATTAAAATCAGTAAATTATGCAGAAAATGCCCCTTTCAAATATTCTATTTTTTTCTAAGCATTTTGCAATTAGGGACTGTATTAGAAAAAAAAGGAAATGAATATGTGTACTCTCAAGACCTCTTGACAAAAAAAAAAGGTCTGGAAATTACTGTACTCTACACTGACCTTTACTCTACCATTAAATCACTGATATGTGAAAGACAAATGTCAAGGAATAAAAGAGAATATAAATTAATGTGTTAAAATGTATGTAACATTTTGTTCTATAAGAAATATAAATAATATTAATGTAAATGTAAAAGAAAAACAGCATTAGTGAAGACAGATTTACATAAACCAATAGGTAATACTAATAATAAATAAATAACCTTTTTTCATTTAAAAAAAGATTTCCCAGATTACTAGATATATGATAATGTGTCTGTTCAGTTAATACGCTATGTTGCCAAAAGTTTTGGGACTCATCTCCAAATCATTGAATTCAGGTGTTGTTTTTCAGGGGTTGAGCTTGGCCCCATAGATCCAGTGAAAGGAACTCTTAATGCTTCAACATACCAAGACATTTAGGACAATTTCATGCTCCCAACTTTGTAGGAACAGTTTAGGGATAACCCCTTCCTGTTCCAACATGACTGCATACCGGTGCACAAAGCAAGGTCCATAAAGACATGGATGAGGGAGTTTGGTGTGGAGGAACTTGACTGGTCTGCAGAGTTCTGACCTCAACCCGATAGAACACCTTTGGGATGAATTAGAGCGGAGACTGCGAGCCAGACCAAAACTGGGTTGTCTGCCTTTAAATGCACATGAATGTAATATGGAAATGGTCTGCCCTTTGCAGCTTTAACAGCTTCAACTCTTCTGGGAAGGCTTTCCACAAGGTTTAGGAGTGTGTTTATGGGACCATTCCTCTAGAAGCGCATTTGTGAGGTCAGGCACTGATGCTGGACGAGAAGGCCTGGCTCGCAGTCTCCGCTCTAATTCATCCCAAATGTATTCTATGGGGTTGCCTTTAACCCCAAAACCTTTGGCAATATAGTGTATATGACCATGCTTAAAAAGAGTGTATGTGTCTTGTGTTTTATATATTTTAAAAAATATGTGTATCAGGTGAATGTAGACAAGTAAATGGTGTTATATTGGTTTGAGCTCAGTTCAGACTTTCACTTTCTCACATATTAAACATGAAATATAAGCTCACCTTAGTGTTACCATGTTCAGTGGCATTAGTATTTCAGTAAAAAAAAAAAGCTTTAAGTATTTCTGCATAATGGGAGTTATGATAGGTATATGCATTTAATAACATGCATTTCATAACATTTAATTCAAATATATAAACAACAACAACATCAATAATAATAATAATAGTGGTTAGCACGTTGGCCTCACACCTCCAGTGTCCTGGGTTCGAGTCTCGCTCCCGTCCACTGTGTGTGTGGAGTTTGCATGTTCTCCCCGTGGTGGGTTTCCTCCGGGTGCTCCGGTTTCCTCCCAAGACATGCTTCTAGGTTGATTGGAGTCTCTAATTGCCCGTAGTGTGTAAATGAGTGTGGGTTGGCACTCTGTACAGGGTGTATCCTGGCACTCTCTACAGGATCTATCCTGCATTGATGCCATATGACGCCTGAGATAGGCACAGGCTCCTCGTGACCCGATGATAGTTCGGATAAGCGGTACAGACAATAATAATAATAATAATAATAATAATAATAATAATATGTACCAAGCGAAAGTTTAAATGTTTTAGGTAATATATGCGCATTAATGGTCGGATGCAAGTTCGGAGCGAAAGCCCCGCCCACTCGGTGCGCCTAGAGGGCGTCCCAGAATGCAGAGCGCGAGACATGGACCAAAATGGTGAGTGTTAAGCTGCCTGAGTAAACCGACTGTGATTTAATCTCCTGTGAGTGTGAAATGTTTTTAATGTCCACTCTTTAAACCTGTTATTACTGACTGATAGAGTCCCTCTGAAGATGACAGGCTTTTGTTTTGATTCGGTACTTTATATATTAGATGTACATCTCGTTTAGAAGAGCGTCACACTTAGAGCTCCAGCTAACTGTCTCGCGAGCTAATGGAAATGTTGTTGTTGTTGTTGTTGTTGTTGTTGTTGACGTTGTTGACAAGTACACTAATTAGAAACGTATCTGGAATGTTCCAGACAGCTGGGATTTCTGATATGTGTGATGATTGTAGCTTGAATAGAAATCTGTTGAATAACTGGGCTAGCCTCGTATTCCGTTCATCAACATTTTGTCTGAATCACGTAGTAAACCTAACGGATATGTAAATATATATTTAGTCTCTAAAACGAAGATTACTCGAAGGAGGTGTAGATTCATTTATGCATAAAATAATTATTCATAAAAATGCATATATCTGGTTCACATCAGAAGGACTAGGCTTTCAACAAACACTTGGCAACCTGTTGGATTAAAAAAATAGACTCCACTATATTGGCAAAAGTTTTGGGACACCCTTCCAAATCATTGAATTCAGGGGTTGGGCTCGGCCCCTTAATACCAGTGAAAGGAACTCTTAATGTTTCAGCATACCAAGACATTTCGGACAATTTCATGCTCCCAACTTTGTGAGAACAGTTTGGGGATGACCCCTTCCTGTTCCAACATGACTGCACACCAGTGCACAAAGCAAGGTCCATAAAGACATGGATGAGCGATTTTGGTGTGGAGGAACTTGACTGGCCTGCACAACCTGATAGAACACCATTGGGATGAATTAGAGCGGAGACTGTGAGCCAGGCCAAAACTGCGTTGTCTGCCTTTACATGCACATGGAGTTGGCCCACCCTTTGCAGCTAGAACAGCTTCAACTCTTCTGGGAAGGCTTTCCACAAGGTTTAGGAGTGTGTTTATGGGAATTTTTGACCATTCCACTAGAAGCACAATTGTGAGGTCAGGCACTGATGCTGGACGAGAAAGGTCTCAATCTCCGCTCTAATTCATCCCAAAGGTGTTCTATCAGGTTGAGGTCAGGACTCTGTGAAGTTCCTCCACACCAGACTCTCTCATCCATGTCTTTATGGACCTTGCTTTGTGTACTGGTGTGCAGTCATGTTGGAACAGGAAGGGGTCATCCCCAAACTGTTCCCACAAAGTTGGGACCATGAAATTGTCCAATAAGGGGCCAAGCCCAACCCCTGAAAAACAAGGAACAAGGAATTTAGCCAGACTTGGTTAAATATGCTGGATAACCTGTTTTGTGGAATACTTGCCTGATTTTTAAGTGTTTATCCATATGTGTAGTAGACAATGACCTTCAAGGAACTGATGGTTCAGGGGCTCTCGGAGGGCCAGATGTTCGCCGCAGGATCCCCATCAAGTTACTGTCCAAGCAGACTATCAGAAGCAAGCCTCCTGTCCGGCCACAGCTGCCCTCCGCCAGATTGCCCTCCACTGGACAAAGTGACGAAGGTGAGCGTTATTTATGCATAAGAATGAATAAACATTAATAAAACTGATTTGGTTGTTGGAGGGAATCATAGAATTCCTGGGTGTTTCATACTGGATGGTTTAAGCGAAAGCAATATTTTTCCCTTAAATGGAGAATAAAAGTTTTCCATTTAGGTAATATATCTAGTACAAATAATATAAAAGTCTCGATTATAAATTCTTCTGCTTTTAGAAACATTTACCTGTAAGCAGGAAGAGAGGTTTGAGTGCAAAGCTGGAGATGCTTTTGGGAAACAGCGGCGATTCCCGCACCCATATTTCTGGGACTATAAGGTAATGGGTTTAGCCAAAAAAATGTACAAGATAGTTCTACTTTTGTTGCTTTTAGATTGAAAAGTGTGTTGTCAGGTTTATAGAGCTGTTTCTTTTTTACAGCTCAACCTGGTTGGAGAGAAAGATGACACTCCAGTGCACTTCTGTGACAGATGCGGCCTGCCCATAAAGATATATGGACGAATGGTAAGAACGCTCTTCAGTGTTGACTGGACAACCAATATTTATATTTATAGACATTCAAACTGTTTGATTAAATATCATCTCAGACTCGAACTGACAACACAAACATTTTCTCTTTTCTTGCATTTTCTCTCATTGTTTCCTTCAATTGTAATAATTTCACATCAAATGAATATGTGCAAAATAATTGTCATATGAAACAAATAATGCAGAGTTATTTCTTCATTTACTTTAGCAAGGCCTTTAATTAGCATTTTCTTCTTATGAGTGTCTGCCACAATATTCCAGCTTCATTAAAATTCGTTCAACCTGTGATTTCCCATATAGTTCCTCATCATATACCTGATCCAGTTTCCTTTAATCAAATAACTGTCTCATTTAAACTCTGTCCCTTTTATTTGTATTTTTACAGTCCAGTACAATTACAAGAACTCAGGGCAAACCGATATTGTACAGATCTCACAAGCATGTCATTTAAATTGTTTTGTTATGTGTTTTCTCTCTAATTTTTAAACAGATTCCCTGTAAACACGTGTTCTGCTATGACTGTGCAGTTCTCTTTGAGAAGAAAAGTGATAAGACCTGTCCCGGGTAAGTTCATTTACAGATTCTACAAATCTACTGGCTAGTTTTCTAAACAAGCTTGCGGCCATTGATAGATTGTGAGCTGGAGGAATCCTTGTATCTTGGGCCGCATGGTGATGTCTTCACCTCAGTATTTAAATCAAGAGTATTTATCATCATGATTATTCAGCCAATTAGTATTTAGTCATAATTAACATAATTTACAGTGTGCATTATCAGGCCTATATTCCCTGAGATGTATATATCACTGATAAGTGAGAAAAGCTAATAGCTTCTGTGTTTGTGGTGACACTACTACCTGACTGATTAATTCATTTTTATATCCTCAATATCACAGTCAATTAAACAGGTCATAATTAATTATAATGTAATGTAAATATATCTTTGATCTCCATGTCTGTGACAAACACTGCTAATATGATCATATATTTTTCTCTTGTGGAGTTTATGCTGTTCTGCTGTTTATGTTGTTTAAATTGCTGATTAGGGAGTTTGTGTTAAAGTATTGCAAAATACGATTACAATTTAAGTGTAAGATTTATGTACTGCATGATTGTGTGCTGCCTCCACTTCCTATACTAAATTCTAAGTTCAGTTTGTCCCTGTATAGCTGCACCGACCCAGTCCAGCGCATTGAGCAGTGCCAACGTGGATCCCTCTACATGTGCAGCATCGTGCAGGGCTGCAAGCGTACCTACCTCTCACAGCGGGACCTACAGGCCCACATCAACCACCGGCACATGAGAGCAGGCAAACCTGGAGCCTCACGGGGCGAACTTACACACCCAACCCCAGCTCTGACTCCAACCTTGACCTCAGACCCACCAGACCGTTTCCGCCTGCCTCCGCCCCCTCACCTACCCAAGTCCCACCCCATGATCCCACCACCTCTGCAAGGTCACGACTCCTTTGGCCAGCCTCCCGCTGCATCACCCTCTCCCTCTGATCTAGGGCCCTCATCCCGAGCCCTGCCGCCGGAGACATTCCGCATAGCAACTGTGACCACGCGCAAACACAGCAACCTCATCACCGTGCCCATCCAGGATGACTCAAGCAACTCCATTCAATCTCCACGTGAACCCCTTCCACAGACTCCCCCAGGTCTGCCCCCTCATCACCACCCAGGCCAACCAGTGGTGTCTCACCCTCACCACATCATGCCTCCACATCAGCAACAACATTACGGGCCTCCACCTCCACCACCACCTCCACTCAGTCACCCCATGCAGGCCACTGGGGCTCCTCACATGGTGTACAACCAGGCACCCCCAATGTCCAGCGCACCACCTCCCATCACCCCTCCACCCGGACATATAATAAGCCAGATGCCCCCATTCCTGAATCACCCATTGTCTGCTGCTCTCCCTCAGCATGGTGCCCTGCCTGTTAGTGCCCCACCACCTCATCACTTTAACCCTAACTCTATGGCCCAGGACCAGGGCACCCTGAGTCCTCCTTTTAACCAGCCTGGAGCCCTTAGCCCAGGCTTGTGGCCTGCACCGCGTGTCCCTCACCCTCCTCGCATGCAGGGGCCTCCTCAGGGCCAGATGCCTGGACACCACCCAGAACAAGCCCGATATAGACCATATTACCAATAGCAACTGGCCAGCATCCAGTAGATCAGACTCAGTATTAACATGATCATCAAGAAGTGAAGTATTTTCAAGATAACTGGTTGAACTGTGCATACACTCTGTGATGATGACATGATTCATGTGATGTTTTGTATTCTTGTTAGGTATTTAATGGTTTAACCGATCTGGATTCAAGTACATGTTACTGTATGTTTGATGGCTGAAAAATAGAAACAATGCAGTCAGAAGCCATTTTATATCTTTGTTTGAACACTATTCATAACCCGATAAAACTTTAATCTTGTACCCATTGACTGCAATAAATGACACAAATGAAATGCTTCTTTTTCCTCCTACATTTTATTGTTGTTTTTATTTACTAGTTAATCCAGTTGTGGCATGTTAAAAATGTACAAACACATGGACAAAAAAAATGCCTTGCAATGTAATGTTTGCACCTTCTTAAGCACAAACAATTTCTGGGAACAAAATGTTACCTGACTGTGGTCACTCTGAGCCACCCTACTATATATTAAAAGATCTATTATGTTGATGCAGATCATGAGAAGCTAGACTTTTCTGACCTCGTGATGAGATTAACGGATGTATTTTAGTAGGAAGAATGCTAATCTGTTGATGGTCATGCTGTACAGAACGGGGGACCTACACATCAGCCGGCTCACTCATTGCGTGTATGTGATTTGTCCACACGGGGGCGCTGTTCACATGTTTTTGAGTGTCCGAAAAGTAGCACACTGTACAGTGGTGGTTTCTTACAAGATCCGCGGTGGAAAACACTATTAACTATATTAAAGTTGTTATATAATTGTTGTAAATCATTTTAATTTATTTACTGTAGTACTAAGCCCAAATGACTCACTTTGTTTGGTACAATCCCAATTTCAATCGTTTCAAAAATGCTGATAAAACACTAATTGGCTCATGAAAGGAGAAGCCCTAGTGTATTGTGTCCTTTAATTTATATGTATGAGACATGCAATAATAATAATAATAATAATAATAATTATTATTATTATTATTATTGTTGTTGTTATGGGATTTCTAAAAAGTTTGAATGGCAGTGATATAAATGTAGTACACACACTAATAAAGTGGAATATTTCAGAATTTAGAAATTATATAACAAAATTTACAATATGTTTCTCGTTAATATATTCTAGCAGGGTAATCAGATTTTAAATGTATGCAATCTATAGGCGACCTTCATTATGAATCACTTTGCCGATTCGACTCTTATGAACGATTCGGCGTTTGATTCATCCAATTCGGATCTACTTTATTCAGACATTTACACATTTACAGCCTCGTGCAAGCACATTGTTGATAGAGTATATATGGTTTTTTTTTTTATTTATAATAAGTCATTTTAATTTATTCTAGAAATAGTAGCTTATAGGACATTTAGCGTACAATGGAGAATGTATACTTTTTAAATGCAAACTGCATTTAAATGCATATTCGAAGGTTATACGGTATGGTGAAAAAGAAATGAACAACATTTAGCAATTATTTGCAAAAGTGCAACAAATAAAAAAAAAACACTTAGATTAATTCTTTCGTGTGAACCGATTCATCTGACTCACTTAAAAGAGTCGTTTAAGAAGAAAGCAACGACTCGTTCACGAATCATCCATCACTAACGGCAGCATGGTGCAATCCGCCGGCGACTTGTGGAGTACATCTAGCTATTTATGTATAATATTTAACCAGTGCAGGATTGATCGCTTAACTAGTTTGGATTAAGATATGAGCCATGGAAGAACTGATTAAATGGATTTGGTTTGGGCTACTTATTCGCGTCCCGTTGTATGGATGCTTTGATCTACACATTTCGGAGTCTCTTCACCCCGGAGCAGCGCTGGTGAACGCCTCTCTCGGACCAGGATGGATTTACAAAATAGACAGGAGTTTAACGCCGAAATCACTCGGACACTGTGTGAAGGTCGGGAGAGGAGATGGAGTTGTAACTCTCACCCGTAAAGTTCACTGTTCGCTCTTCGCCAGACGCGCAGTCCCGCTGTTCCTAAGAGTCACATCATTAACGTCGGAAAACTTCGTGTTGATTCATTTCGACACGTTTGTCCACGGTCAGAACTGCTACATTAAATACAGAAGGAAAGGTCCGAAGCGTAAACCGGACGCATATATTTATCTACATTCTGTAAATGGCGAGTGCTTGAACTCGGACGCATTGCCCACGGTTATACATGAACATTTACCGAAGTTTACGCGACACGCGCAAACGCTTCGAGTTACCTGCGAGGAGCAAGAGAGGAAGGAGACAAACACTGGGAATACAGACTTGACCACTGAGCGCTGTCTGCATCGTGATGCCAGATTTCTCTGCACCGTGCCAAGTTCACGGGAAACTGTGCTAGTTTTGGGAGTAACATTGCACTTTGGCATGCAGGGGCGTTACACTCTGGGATTCAGTGGAACTGACTACCCAAGACCCCAAGGGGAAAGGGTCAGGAATGAAAAAATAACATTTTCAAAAGGTGGCAGGAAAGTCCACCAAGAATTCATTAACAATGGGTACAGAACTTTATTGAACATGCCTGAGCATTGGTCAGGGGACCCATGGGCGCGACGTAAAAAACGAAACACCAACTCAGCTCCCCAGTTTCAGCTGCCCAATTACCAGGTTTCCATACCTGAGAATGAGCCATCCGGAACCCGAGTAATTACACTCAAAGCCTTTGACTCGGATGACGGAGATGCAGGAATACTAGAATATGACATGGAAGCTCTGTTTGACAGCAGATCTAACGATTACTTTCAAATCAATCCAGAGACAGGTGGCATTACAACTCTGCAGTCTTTAGACAGGGAAGTTAAAGACACCCATGTGTTTAAAGTCATGGCAACAGACAAAGGGACCCCAAAGAGGACAGCAACAGCTTATCTCACAATCACGGTCAGTGACACAAATGACCACAGGCCAGTGTTCGAGCAGACTGAGTATAGGGTTAGCATCCGAGAAAATGTCGAAGTGGGATTTGAAGTGATGACGATCCGAGCTACAGATGGAGATGCTCCCTCCAATGCCAATATGATATATAAGATTGTGAATGTGAATGAAGCTAACGTGAACGAGGTCTTTGAAATCGATCCAAGGAATGGGTTGGTAAAAACCAGGATTCGTCCAGACAGAGAGGTCCACTCTCACTATCAGCTCATAGTGGAGGCCAATGACCAAGGAAGAGATCCTGAGCCACGCAGTGCTACAGCCACTGTACATATCACAGTGGAGGATGAGAATGACAATTTTCCTCAGTTCAGTGAGAAAAGATATGTTATCCAAGTTCTTGAGACTGTGGCTGTCAACTCTGAAGTAGCTCAGGTCAAGGCCACAGACAAAGATGCTGGAAATAATGCTAAAGTGCATTACAGTATAATCAGCGGGAATGTAAAGGGACAGTTCTACATTCATTCCCCCACAGGCGTCATTGATGTCATTAATCCTCTTGATTATGAGATGATCAGGGAGTATAATTTGCGGATAAAAGCTCAAGATGGTGGTCGGCCACCTCTCATTAACAGCACGGGTATGGTTGTTGTACAGGTCGTGGATGTGAATGATAATGCTCCGATGTTTGTCAGCACACCTTTTCAAGCTTCAGTGTTGGAGAATGTTCCCATTGGTTACTCTGTGATACACATACAAGCTATCGATGCAGATTCAGGGAACAATGCTCATTTGGAGTACCAACTCACAGACACATCACCTAGCTTTCCCTTTATCATAAACAACAGTACAGGGTGGATTACAGTCAGTATGGAGCTGGACAGAGAGACCACTGAGTTTTTTAATTTTGGTGTGGAGGCAAGGGATCATGGAGTTCCTGTGATGTCATCTTCAGCCAGTGTGAGTGTAACAGTGTTAGACGTGAATGATAATGTTCCCACCTTCACACAGAAGTTGTATAATCTGAAGATTAATGAGGATGCTCCGGTGGGGGCCAGTGTGCTCACAGTCACAGCCATTGACAGAGATGTGAACAGTGTGGTAACCTACCAAATATCTAGTGGGAACACGCGGAATCGGTTTGCCATCACCAGTCAGAGTGGTGGTGGGCTCATTACTTTAGCCCTGCCGCTGGACTACAAACAGGAACGGCAATATATTCTCCTTGTAACGGCTTCAGACGGTACACGCTTTGACACGGCACAGATTTTCATCAATGTTACCGATGCCAACACTCATCGGCCTGTGTTTCAGAGTGCCAATTACCAAGTGTTGCTGAGTGAGGATAGGCCTGTGGGTTCCACTGTTGTGGTTATCAGTGCTACAGATGAAGACACTGGTGAGAATGCACGCATTACTTATGTGATGGAGGACAACGTGCCTCAGTTTAAAATCGACCCTGACACTGGTGCCATTACGACTCAGATCGAGATTGACTATGAAGATCAAGCCTCATACACTCTGGCTATCATCGCTCAAGACAATGGAATTCCTCAGAAGTCTGACACCACCTATGTGGAGATCATAGTGCTTGATGCCAATGACAATGCACCCCAGTTCCTGAGAGCTATCTACCAAGGCACTGTGTTCGAAGATGCACCTGTATACACAAGTGTACTTCAGGTGTCCGCATCTGACAGAGATTCAGGTTCAAATGGCAGGGTGAGCTTTACATTTCAGGGAGGGGATGATGGTGATGGTGATTTCTTTATTGAGCCATACTCAGGGATTATCAGAACAGCCAGGAAGCTGGATAGGGAAAATGTAGCCACCTACAACCTCAAGGCTTTTGCAGTGGACAAAGGAGTGCCCCCTCTGAAAGCAGCAGTTGATATACAAGTCTCAGTGCAAGACATTAACGACAATGCCCCTGTGTTTGAAAAGGATGAGTTGTATATCTACGTGGAGGAGAACAGTTCTGTGGGTTCCACTCTGGCACGTGTCAGTGCCACAGATCCTGATGAGGGAACAAATGCTCAAATCCTATATCAGATTGTCGAGGGTAATGTTCCAGAAATCTTCCAGCTGGACATCTTTAATGGGGATTTAATTGCTCTCACTGATCTGGACTATGAGACCAAGATGGAGTACTTGATTGTAGTTCAGGCCACGTCTGCTCCACTGGTCAGCAGGGCCATTGTACACATTCGCCTTGTCGATGTTAATGACAACTATCCCATTCTGCAGGATTTTGAGATCATATTTAACAACTACATCACCAATAAATCCAACAGCTTCCCTGCAGGTGTCATTGGGAAGGTTCCTGCACATGATCCTGACGTGTCTGATAAGCTTCTCTTCACCTTTGTAGAGGGAAATGAGCTCAATTTGTTGATTCTAAACCAAGACACAGGAGAGCTGAAGCTGAGCAAAGACTTGGACAATAACAGACCCCTGGAGGCTGCTATGAGAGTGACTGTGTCAGGTAAAAATTTTCTATATTTATCATATAATGCCTCTGATTGTATATAAAAGGGCCACATTTGTATGAATCAATCTCACTCATTTCCATGTAATTTAAGTGATAAGAGCAATTCTATCCTAAACAACTGGGTCAAATACTCTACCTATCTGTTAAGAACAACAGCTAAAGCACACAGACATAAAATATATGCACTTAATATTTAGGGTGTATTAAACTGTATCAATTCCACATTGCCATCCTTAAAGAAAGAAAGTCCATCCTGAGTTACTTGTTTATTAATTTTTTACAAAATAATTCATATGTGATCTTCAGTGATGTCCAAGGTTTATTTTGCATTGAAGGGTAGTTTTTCTTTTTAACTTCTTTCATCCAGATGTTGGTCTGTTTTCACTTTCACTTGGATTCCTACATTACCCAGAAAACAAAAGTTTCAAACATTAAACGTCAATACTAATATTGCCATCAACGACATTGTTAATCAGTGTAACAATCAGGAACCAGGAATTAAAATACAAAAACTGTATTAACATTGCTATGACAGATGCTTTCAATGGCATAACATACAAAATCAGACCTACTTCCGCACAGCTTTTTCTTGGAGAAATGTTACAGCTTGCTGACTTGACACTCTGGGAGCTCAGGACTGAGCTTTCATTTGATATTTAGCATTTATGCAACAAATTATTATTATAGGTTAATTTGCCGATTGTTTTGTTGACAATCACGTATACAGTTACATTATCTTTTTGTATCCAGGGATCCCATTAGCTGTAAAAATGGACCTTTGCGCAGCCCATATTTATTCTATGAACTATTCATATATTAGACTCACTATTCAATATATTCAGACTTGTCTGGTGGCTTGATCTCCTTTAACTCTATGGTTTCTTTTAGAGCCATACGGCTTGTTGAAGCGAGTGTCAGTGGTTCCAGGCAAATGTGTGTTGGACATGGCCCTTATTTGATTTGAGGAAATTATCCAGTGTCTGTAAAAGTGCTTAGTACAAATCGGCAAAAAGGTTTACTGGTATAGGCGCGTGTTCTGGAGAAAGAGAACACAAGCAGATGGAGACAGCTCTCGGTATTGATTCTAGTCCTTATGTTTAAAGTACCACATTAACTGTTGCACATTAAAGTTGCTGCAACAAGGAAACCACATTTCATTAATACACTCCATAATAACTTTTTACAATACCATATCACACCTATTTTATAATACCAATAATAATTTGTCAAAAACCTATTTAAGAATAAGGACTGAAATTACTTCCACAGTATCTATTGGCTTTTATCAATGATTTGCAGTTTTTACCTTTATAACGTATTTAATTTCTTGTTGATGCTGAGCTGAGTGTGTGTTAAAGAAGTGTCAACGCTTATTATATCCCCTGAGATTAGAAAACGTTGCTGTAAAATAGATTGTTAGGATAGGATGTCTTTGGGATTTTCATTTTCTCCATGTCTACTTTAGAGAGATTTCTAAGGAGTGCTCTAAAAGCCGATGAGAAACAAACAGAAGAGAATAAGAAAAATGGGTAGCGCTCATTAACGTGCTGCACTGGATGTAGATGGAGTGTCTGATCTCTGATCTTTTACCTGATATGGGCTTCACTTCTCACAGTCTTTAATACTGTTTCGGATTACTGACAGTATCCTCAGAATTGTGCCATAGGAACATGTCATAGGAATTCCAGTGGTGCCTTTTTAACACTAGGAATATGGATTTTTGGGTTTCCTCTGGGGTTTCTGGTTTCCTTTCACAGTCCAAAAACATGCATTTAGGTGGATTGCTAACGTAAAATCAGCCCGATGGGTGAACATGTGTATGACCTCCAATGGACCCGGCATCCTATCCAGGAGAATTCCTGTTTAACATTCAGTGTTCCTGTGACAGACACTGCATCGACTGTAGCCCTGACCAGGATGTAGATTGAATGATTTTGTGTCCCTTCATTCAATCAGTTTATTTCTGTCTTATACTTACCAGCTTATACATACAATAATTCTAATACCTGTCGTTTATGCTTAGAGCTGTATACCAGGCATGCAAGTGAGGAGAGATGACTTCAAAAATCCGAAGTACTTCTGTGTTTTGTCGACTTCAGCGACAGTTTGTATTCACACTAAAGCTTTGATCTGCTGGATATAGTTTGAATTATACTCAAGTCTTTTCTTCCTTATCTGGAGGGCTTTTGATGTATTTCACTCATCAGGTCTGTCTCTAAAGGAAGACAGGTTCTGAACTGCTTCATTTTTTGCTAATGTAAAAACATGTGTCCTCAGGCCTTCAGCTATGTTTTTTGTTTTGTTTTTTTATCCTAATTTCCTGCTAAAGATTATCTTATTGACTGAATCATCTGCACATGGATTGTTATTGTTTGTTGGCAGTTGCTGTGGAAATTCTAACCGAATCATATTTGCTAAATATTTCAGAATGAAACCATCTCTTTCTGTTAGCATCAGGCCAGTTTATTTATTCCATCATCCTCTAATTGCTCACCATTCGGGCCTTAGTTAAACAAGCTGATCCTCTGTCTGACGTCTGCAGAACCAGAGCATCTTCCGTGGCTGTTCTGCCGTCTTCAGAGGAAGGTCCAAGAAGGAGAATCTGAGAAGTTTTGGCTCTCATTTGCTGTTGGCATGGAGACCGGGAGCTTTGTGAGGCTCTCAGGCATTCTGGGGGTCTTGAGCATGGGCCCCTTTTGTGAAGAATGAGAAGGAGGGGGTTGTGATAGGAACAAGAGGAGGTTTCTTGCACAAGGAGAGGGGGGGTAGCCATTGTCCCCATGCAGATTTCTGTCTCTCAAGACAAAGCTGTTTGTGTGTTGAGAACTTGAAGAAAGGGAGTTTGTTGAATGAGGCGAGTGTTTCTATCTCACTTGCTGTCTCAGAGATTAAACTGTTATCAGGAGCTCATCCTCCCAATACCAGATAGCCTTTATCCTCACATGTGCACATTTGGCTAGGGCATGCATTGATACACACTGACTAAAAAAGAGACATCCACAAGATTTTATTTTGTGTGCAAGACTGGACTGCAGTTGAATTCAAACGACAAAGTGTGGTCCTGACTGCAGTGGTGGATTGCTATTGTTCTGTCAGAGCTGCACTTTAATGCAGCTTAGTTGCCCTTGTGGTCAATGGCTATGCTTCATTCTCACATGAAATACAAATGGTTGCCATTGGATACCATGTAATATTTGAAGAGTTCAGAAAGGGACTTCTCTCAAGACCGCACCAGTGCAAAGGCCAACGAGTAATATATTTTTTGTTATTAAAGCCTCAACTCCACATTCTACCACTAGACCATTAAACAGAAGGAAGCAAGTGGTGCATTTAAGGAATTGATGTTTATAAATTGCAAAACATACTTAGGAAAATGTGCAAGTTATTTCCAATGCACATGGCAGTAATTATTTAAAAGAAAAAAACTCAACAAATTTTATGCTCTAGACTCTGTGTGTGTGTGTGTGTGCACTTGATCTGGTGTGTGTGATTTGGTAACAGCAGTAAAGTTATGAGGTTTAATTCCATGTTAATTTCTACACAAGTTTTTCTAGTAAAATCATGATTGTTCTTAAGGTTATATAAAGCTGTTTTCGAGTGTTACAGAACCGCTTACAACAGACACAATGACGCTTTTAGAAAAGTGTTGCACTCCTCAGGCTAAGGAGGGAATTTGTCTTTATGTGCTGCAATGCTTTTTTTGGCTCGGGATAATGATTTGGCTTCTGAGTTGTTTTTAATTCCTGAGATGCATCCTCTTGGAATTGTGTTCTGCATTGCAACCAGGATTACTGGATCATTGAAAGGCATCATTTAAAGATTGTGGAACTGAAACTTAGTTAGGTGGGGCCCTTAAGCTTATGCTCATGCTTAGCCATGTTTTTAACACCTTATACTTCAATAAAGTAGAAATATTCTCTTGAATTGGATGATTAGAATCCTATTTCTTTGAGCCATTTTTCTTTCTAATGAAAAAACTGACTTTCCTTAGGCATGTGTTGTAACAAATCTCAACTCAGGAGGTCCGGTAGACAACTTTTCCTTTCTGGTCACCGCTCATAAACACTAATATATCTGATCATATTTCACACCTATTTAACTCCAACTCATCATCCCATCTTTGAACACTGGGTTTACAGCAGTCCCTATAAACACAGAAATTCCCATAAACAGTACTACTTATTGCTGCTAAGGCAGAAATTTGTGGCATGCCGCTGCTCCTCTTGCATGCTGTGCAAGAAACAGGCCTGCCACTGCTGACGTTAACAAGATCCATAACAGATTCACGAGGACAGTCTGGAAAGGCACAGCCTCCATTACAAAGCACTTAGAGTGTGCACTCTGTGGAAAGCACTTTTGTTCATTAAGTTTTTTCTGAGTGCACCTTTACTGCATTCCACAGAAGTCATGCTGAGGAGAAGTGTGGGGTTTTTAATATGTCTGAAAAATGAATGAAGCCTGTATGTTGAGGAGACACATTAGGAGAGGAATAGAACTGACAGGCTTTCAGTACATAATGAAACAAAGCAAATGTCTGAAATGGGACAGACTTGATGTGGATAACAATATTTGGACTTTTTGGGATGTTCAGGCATTCAACTTTTAGACATTTTTTATATGGGAATATTCTACTGCAGAAATATGCTTTACTAGGAATTTTTAAGGAAGCTTATCTGGTTATTCGTCTTGGCCGCTCTTCAGACTTTCTGGCCCGTCCCAAGTTTTGACTGCTTGTTTCAAATTTGGTGTTACATTTTTGACAGCTTTTCTAGCAGCGTGTAATCTTGGTTCCCACTCATAGCTGTGCTCATTGTATTATGAAGGGCAGTTGGCACAGCACCAAACATATTTAGGTCAGGCTTCAGTGATGATCATGCCGTGAAAGAAGGGTATGTGCTGGCAGCAGTTGACTGTTTTTAAATGGCAGCCGTCATCTTGGCTTTTCAGTTAACTTCCCACCAGGACGTGGAATCAGAATTTTTAACTGTTTAAAATCACTTACAACAAATCATGCTAGTGTGTGTGTGTGTGTGTTGGAGGTTTGGCTTGAGGGGGTGCAAGAAAAGATAGATCTTTCTACTCAATGCTCATCAGCCGAAATGCCATAAAGGAAGCCTGTCATTAATATTCATTAAGTTTTATATTGTTTAACAGTGTTAAGAGACATTCCAGGATGCAGTTCTGATTCTTGTCTTTTTCCCTTTTATTTCTCATAGTTCATAGTGACTGGAATGAGGCTTGATTAAAATTCATTGCGGATACAGAGGGTGTGCGGGGCACTTGTCTTGCTCTGTGTGCTTTATAGTGTGTAGCGTGGGTGTGTTTCAAAGTATAGAATGCTCTAAGGGGATGGTTTGTCTAATACATTGCAGAAAAACTAACTGTGGTGTATAATGGAGTTAACTTAAATGGACAATCTTGGCAATTGTTTTCAAGGCAGATATATTTTTTTCTTGGTTCCTCGCTAACTGAGGCATGTAATGCAGAAATAAGCCAGATATGAATGGTACAGAAAGTTACTGCAAGAAAGATGAACATCTTATGTTACTTATTGCATTTTTGCAAACATTTCATTTCAGTTGAGATACACAGTGGAGAGCACTGACTACTTTAATGAAAGACTTGAAGTAATTTCATTTACTCTTGTATAGTGATCCATGACAGAGCCACTACAATATAGAGAAGCGAAAGATGAGGTCATAAAAGAAAAAATCTAGCTTACTTTAAATATGACAGATAATCACATAAGAAACATAATAAATAGGTATTTCCAAAGAGAAACGGAGCCATGTAATGGTAGTAGGTAGTCTTATTTGTTGTATAACACATTCAAAATATGACAGTGCTATACCTATATAAATATATAGTATATTTAAATACAGTATATATATATATATATATATATATATATATATATATATATATATATAGTATATATAGTATATATAAATATACCTAGCTAGGTAGATTTTTTACCTGAGACTGAAAAAGCAATAAACTTGTCACCAGGGTTTATTCTTTTGTGATAGATGAAAGTTTTCTTTCCTTATCACTTTTTCAGATCTCTTATATTATTTGTACGTCGTTTTATGTAGTTGGTTTTTATTTTCTGATGGCATGGACAGTTACAAAAAAAGAAGTGCAGGCTCTCTGATTTTATTAAACACAATGTTGCTGACAAGCCAAAGGGCTGGGCAGTACTCAGAAACTTGATGCAGGATAATTGCCAGGTAAATGCAAACAGTCATAAAGCAGACAGGACTGAATTAGTAACGTGAAGCAGGCTGTGGTCAAAACATAAATATAGCCAGACAACACATTGGAATCAGAACAGTCTCATGCTGGAGACGGGGTTATTTAAAGGTTCGTCTTTCTGAAATTCAGAGGAGAAAATACTTGTCTTAGGTCTCTGTTTTAAGTTTTCTCCGTTTTAGTCTTGAATATAAATAAACGTTATTGTTCTCCAAACGGCTATTTTTATGCACTACGTTTGACTAGCAGGTCCTGTAGGTGCAGTATCGCTGATGATTGATTACCCTATGGTTATATAATCTACTGCATGAAGAATCCTGGGTATTGATAGATACACTGATGGATGCAAATTTAATAAAGACAAAAAAACTTGTAAATTCTGCTCAAATCCTGGCTAAAGAGTAGCCTCTTACATAGTCTTTGCCTCAGACTTCATGCCCATGAACCGTTGGCTAAATGCCTGATGTATGTAACTCAAAGATTGGAAACACTTCGGGAGTTTCAAAGTCGGCATCTGATGGGTTGGTTTTTACTGGATTTTTATGGAGATTTGTGTCATGTGTTTTAATGATCCACCTGGAAACAAAGCTGTCCAGGTGTTCTACTTCCCTCAGGAAGCTGTTGTGTTTATTGCTTTGGCAAATAACGTGAAGTCCATGGTACAGACTCATTAATTTGAACTTTCTGTGGTTGTATGCCAGTCCTTTTTTTTTGTAGGGACATCAACTTTACATTTCCACGCTCCTAAACATGACGCTGAACAGATTGTGATTGGTTGCTTTACCTGTCAGCCAGACGCCCTCTTAGGTGGACCTTGGCCGATAAATGCTGCTATTGGATCCAGAGCTTCTGCAATCAGGTCCAGCTACATGAGACTATCTCTTACATACAGTAACATGACAACATTCCTTTAGGACACTGGGTTGTATATACAAGGATTTCACATTACCTCTAGCATGATGGCTTGGGAATTATATGAGTTGTATTTTATAGCATTAGGGTGTTTTAAAGCTGTAGTTGTTTTGACATTAGTGACATACAAATTAATGGCATTCTCAGCATCACACAGAACAGCCTCTGAACTAGAGAAGTGCCAAGAGCACACTCGTGTTTAATATGTGTACACGGCATTTTGCTTTACTGCCTACTGGAAAGAAAAATAGAGGAATTTAAAGGCCGTCAGCACTTATCCTGGAATGTCTCTATAAGAAATGTCATGTCTTCATAAATTTTTACATCACCTAACTGCAAGAGATTTGAATAAAGAAATTTATTTGTGAGCCTTCTATCATCGAAATGTGATTATAAATTTTGTGCTCTGGTGTATTGCAGTGGATCATTTGGGGTTTTCGCTGTGCAATTAGCTGATATCTGACCCCAGGATATCTCTGTCCATGTCAATAAAATCTGCTTGTGCACCATTCATTTTCTTGCTATTGGCAAGTGGATGGGGGCAAAGGAAGAGAGAGAGAGTGAGAGAGAGAGCGAGAGAGAGAGAGAGAGAGAGAGAAACCCACTTTGCTCAGTGCAGTACAGAATGATGGACTTTATGAAGAATGGACTTTAATGCACAAGCCATTAAAAACAAACACATTGTAAATGCAGTGCAAACAAATTAGCACTTACTTTAGTGCTCTGTAACAGAGATCCATTTTTGCTGATGTTGCAGTTAAGCTGCAGACACCACAGTGGCTGTGATTTGTGCCATTTGGATGTTTTTCTAATGACAAAATCATCTCTGTGCCTTGGTGCTGTAGAAAATGCTAGAATTTTCACACCATTTTTCCAAAATTTTGCATAGCCAGTCTACCTACTACCATGTTTTTGGGAGTTTGGGGGAAAAAACAAAAGAGAGAAACCCACATAGACATTTGAAGAACGTGCTCCACAAACACAAAACTCCACAAAGACCAAGTTCAGGCTTGAACCAGGGACCCTGCAGTGCACCAGAGTGTCATCCCTTTGCTTCTCTTTCAAAGAAAACCTAAATGTATTTAACGTAAAATATTAAGTAAATAAACGGGACTAAAAGTGGAAAATATTTCTGTTACTGTGTATTCTGATAAAATAATGTTTCTTATGAGTTCTGGTGTGTCTGTGTGTGTGTGAGCTTAGGGTGAAAATATGTGGGGTTTTTTTCTATACCTCTGCAGCTGTCTGAGCTGACAATATGTGAGAGGACAGCATGATAGAGTGGAAATGTCTCCTCATTGTCTCTCAATTATAACTCACTCCATTCAGAGTCGTGGAGCCCTTTTAAACAGGGACAAACTGGAGGGATGAAAGAATACACTAGACCTGAACAAAGCCTTTACAACAGGCACACAATAGAGGACAAGTGTTGCGGTGCTGTTAGTTGATGTAACACAGGGCTCTTACGCTCTCATGGGTTAATGGACATGCTGAAGTGCTGCTTGAAGATTTACTGTTGCTGGATTCTGTTTCATCTTCGATTAAGAGCATCGGATGGGATTTTGCAGCAGTTTTTAAAACAGCAGATTCCGTATAGCTTGCTGACGATATGAACTCCACATTCTACATTGTATGTGTTTCGTCAGATTTTATGCTATGATTTATACTTTCCAACCCAAAATAATTAGTCATACTATTTAGTTAGCGATAAAATACTTTTTGCGGTAAGAGGTACTTTCAGCTGCTAATAATGATTCTAGCAGGAAACCATTTAGCATTATATAGTGCAAGAGTTCAATAATATGAAACAGGTGGAGAAGTGGTAGCTTATTATGGTTTATTATCTTAGTAGTTATACTGATCGGCACTACTGATTGGAAGGTTGTGAATTTGAAACTCAGGTCCACCAAGGTCCACCAAGCTGCCACTGCTGGGCCACTGAGCAAGGCCCTTATACCTCAACTGCACAGTTGTATAAAATGAGATAAAAATTTAAGTTGCTCTGGATAAGGGCTGCTAAATAATGTAAATGTTATCTCATTTTTGTTGCTGGATGAAAATGAAAAGCACAAAATTTTCAAAGCATAAATACTTTATAACTATGTTAACTGATATTTGTATCTGCTGTATATAATATTAGTTATTAGCAGCCATTATTTTGCCATATTTATATTATAACATGGTAATTTTACGTTTCTCCACAAAGTATGCAGTCATTTCATGCAGAATTGTGTGTTTCTTTCTTTGTTCTCAGACGGTCTCCATCACGTCTCTGCTGTGTGCACTCTCCGTGTTGCCATCATCACGGATGACATGTTGACGAACAGTATCACGGTGCGACTGGAGAACATGTCACAGGAACGCTTCCTGTCACCGCTGCTCAGCCTGTTTGCTGAGAGCGTAGCTGCCGTGCTGTCCACCAGCCGCGATGGCGTGTTCGTTTTCAACGTCCAGAACGACACGGATGTGGACACGAGTGTCCTCAATGTCACGTTCTCAGCGCTGCTACCTGGTGGCACTCCTGGACGCTTCTACCCCACAGAGGATCTCCAGGAGCAGCTGTACCTGAACCGCACACTGCTGACGCTCATTTCTTCACAGCACGTCCTCCCCTTCGACGACAACATCTGCCTGCGTGAACCCTGTCAGAATTACATGAAATGTGTGTCAGTGCTGAAGTTTGACAGTTCAGCTCCCTTTGTGGCCTCAAACACGGTCCTCTTCAGACCCATCCACCCTGTAAATGGCCTGCGTTGCCGCTGTCCAGATGGTTTTACCGGTGATTACTGTGAGACAGAGATAGACCTGTGCTACTCTGCACCGTGCAAAAACAACGGGAGGTGCCGTAGCCGTGAAGGGGGATACACCTGTGAGTGCCCTGAGGATTTTACAGGTGAGTGCTCTAGTTTTTTTTTTTTTTTTAACTAACTTCCTCTTACCTGTATTACGCCCTGAAGTTCTGACCTGGGATCAGTGTCTGACATGCAAACAGAGTTACATAGATAAAAAGATAGAGTTGATTGTCATGCTTGTTTCGCTATGTAACGACTTTGCGTAACAGATTCTGTGCATTGCTTGGATAAACCATTTAAAGTTGTAGCAACAACGGATTATTATTTGCTAACAGTGAGTGCAGCTGATTTTTCAACACTCTCTGTCAGAGCCTTGTTACGTCTGATAATGTAGAAACGTGACCCACCAGGATCTTGCCTATTAGACTAAATGTTTCTAGAGAATTCTTTGGCATGCCTTTAACATGAGCAGTGGAGATTCCTTTCTGGATCATTCACCCACTTTGACAACTATGTTGTCCATGGATTCAGATTTCACGTCCATGCTAAAGAACAGTGAGGCCGTGTTCCTCTTATAGCCGGTGGTCATATTCTGAGGTGTTGACAGTGGCTTCTGTAGTTCCTGCACTGCGTTTCTCTCATTACTGTGTAATATATCCCTGTAATTCCTCTGCAACGAGGGATTATCTAACAGGCATTTGGGTCATTACATCCCTGGAACTTGCCGTGTGCATCCTAACACATATTTGCTCAAGGCCCAAATCTTGTCAGCGTGAGGTGGCAGGTGCACAATAACAAGTCTACTGAGCCGGGCCTGCATCTGTAATACAGGATCACAGGATGAACACTGTGTAATAGATCCCTCAGTCCAATTAGAATTTGTCCCTGAACTCATTCATCTGCTAACACGTTGATGCAGTTCACTGAGGTTTAAGATAGATGGCTTTAGATACAGCAATGCCATTTAATAACAATGTAAATATACTGAACAGTAAGCTTGATTGACACTTACATATGTACATAACCAGTAAGACTCAGATTCAGGGACTCAGTTGAGCTTCAAAATAATATCCTTTAAGCCTCATCATATTATATCTTTATTTACCACAAAACATTTCATTGATTCAAATCCTGACAATGCCACAGCCATCTGGGGTTGGAGTCCCAAGACGACAAAACTGGCCACCTTCTCCTGGGGTGAAGAATGGCTTAATCTCCCCTGGGGATCAGTAACCAATTATTAGCATCTGTGAGCTCCTGTATGTGGAAGAGGGCAGATAGCTATTTCCTCTGAATGTGTTTCACCACCACAGCATGAACAGCATTTCAAAACAATGTTGCAGCTGACTTCACGTGTCATATAGGCAGTTAGTCTTCATCATCCCCACATGGCAGGTGACCAAATTCATCTCTAGTGGAGCCACATCAAACCATGAAAGATTTCTCATGGTGCACCTGGATTTTCTTTAACATAGTCCCATACACAGCATTCATGTAGAAAATAACAAAAGCCAAAAGAATTCTCATTCATTCATAAGAGAACAAAAACTGCAAATGATGTCATCTTCCTCCATTAGCGAGCTGTCATCACTTCATCAAAGATCTCAATTTCCAGAATGGTGGTGTTATAGCCTGACAGGTGTCCTCCAGACCACCAGGCTGTTCCCATTATCACTCTGCCTTTGGGCTACAGGCTGGTGGTGTTGTGTTTGAATAAGAGCAGAGGTTTGCCTGGGTCACTGGACGCAGTGTTGACTGTGTTGTGTGGACAGAGGGAGGGAAGGAAAACATGGCGTTGATTCAGGGTGTACTCATGTGCCTGTAAAAAAGATTTCTCCGTTTTATTTAGTGTCACAGGGCTATTTGTTTTTCATTCTTTAATTTGTGAGGGCCTGTATGAACAAACAAATGCCAGTATAAAGATGGCTTACTTGCTGATTTATAGCATCCGTTCCAGTTATCTGCCAAGCCCATCATTATTTATGTGGAAATATGATACCTCGTTGCGTGTGTCTTTTTGGCTTCAACTCAGAAGTCAAGTTGTGTCATCTCACTTCATGCTGTATGTCTGTTCCAGGTGAGAATTGTGAGGTGAGCACTCGCTCGGGCCGCTGCGTGACAGGGGTGTGTAAGAATGGAGGTCGTTGTGTGGACCTGCTGGTTGGGGGGTTTATGTGCCAGTGTCCCGAAGGAGAGTTCGAGAAGCCTTACTGTCAAATCAGCACACGAAGCTTTCCTGGGAACGCATTCGTCACCTTCAGGGGCCTGAGGCAAAGGTTTCACTTCACGCTGTCCTTCATGTGAGTACCTCTGGCACATTGGGTAGCCAGCTGTCTATACATGTTCTCAGTCCTTGTCATTCCTTGTGGCAATAATTTGACAAGTTGGTGCTGTTCAGTGATAGAATAAGTCAGTAATCTATCATTAAATTCTCATTATTACAAGGGCTAGTCAAATGAAAACCTTTAATGTGCAACATATATTAGAGAAACAGTACATTAAATTTAGTAAAAATGTACCAATTGTCCAATTTTAAACCTTATACCCTTTTGTGACACCTATTTTTGTTTCAGCTTTATTTGACTAAACCATCAAACAATCCTGGTCTTATGAAACTATGAAATTGTGGCTGGGTTGTATAGCATGTGGGCAATTATTATACTATTGTACATTACTACAACTATTATACATACACAAAGGAACACACACTCACTGAAAGAGATATTTATGTTTCCTATTTATTTTAAGTAAAGCATTTCAAGTAAGTATAATCACTTGATATATCGGTGAATGATGAATCTACAGGGCTAGAAAGAAATATACCATAAATTCCTATGTACAAACAATCATGGAGGTCACAGAGTGGTGCTACTCTGTGGTTCCACTAAAGTATAAATGAATCCATTGAAGCCATGAAAAAGAATCCATTCAAGCCAGGAAAGGAAATTTAGGAAATGAAGCCACTTTACTGCATGGATATAGAAACCTGGAGGGGCTAATAAACTTTTACAGAGTAGTAACACAATTGTTTTAATATTCCAACAGCCAATGCACATTAAATTTCAAATAATTCCAATAAATTCAAATAATTTATATCCTGAATTTATATATTTCTGAAAAGCTGCTTTGTGACAATCAATATCTACTGAATAATTTAATTGAACTGAATATTTAACTTTTCATGTTGAAAGCTCTGGTCATATTTCCCCCACGTGACTCTAATGAATCATGTGTGAAGTGAATTCAAAAGTAGTGTTTATGATTCCCATGCTGGATTGCTGCTGCAGCAGAATGAGCTTCTGAGGGTTCCTCAGGTATAAATTCACATTAAAAATTCACTTTAATCAGATCTCCATGGCTAACGTGCAAACAGGAAGTAGTGTGTGGTGCGGATCTTTGTTCCTGCTTCCTGTGAGTGTGCCCTTGTGCCAGGTGTTATCTGACATCTCTGTCTATCGCCTCCCATGTGACCTGCAAAACTGGCACAAGTTGCCAAACACCTGGAGGTCAGCTTTCCCCCTAGTGACTTCTCCATCAGTTACCTCGTCACTACAACAATTAGCGCACGCTTTGTTCGCACGTTTTATCTCCCTGTTACTTCCTGTTTCGTCTTCCGGTTCTGATCTTTCCCTATCCTTGTTTTATGTCAGTGAATAATGCATGATCCTGTTTGTACTGTTTATAAAACTGATCCTGGTCTTTTATCATACCAGTAAAAACATATTCTAGTCACAGTTACCCTGACAGACTAGTATGATTTATATAAAACGTTCCATATCTGATAGTTAAATCCCAATCGTATTGGCCATACGTTGAACATATATACATTTTTGCTCCACAGGTTTGCCACTAGAGAGAGAAATGCGCTGTTACTCTACAACGGAAGGTTTAACGAAAAGCACGACTTTATCGCTGTGGAGATTGTGGACGAGCAAATCCAAGTCACATACTCTGCTGGTGAGTTTATGCATGTGTGTGCGTGTGTATGGTTATGTATTGATGCATTTCAAACTAATCCATTAATACTATCTAGTCATAGCATGTCGTTTTACATATGTTAAGAGAAAGATAGACAAAGTCCTTCAGGTTTATTGAATATAGAAAAGTGGAACTGAAGAGGTATTACACAAACGAAGGAATTGTGTAATACTAAACATGCTAATAATGTGTAGTAATATATCATATACATTTGAGTTCATTCTAATAGAAATAAAAGTAAATATGAACAGAGAATTTTATAGTATGCAATATTCAGTGAACAACCACATAATACTTTTTTTGTGTTTATGTAAGGTAGAAAGAATGTGATTGGATGAGGAGAAAGAAAAAAAATGTTAGCCAGTCGAATATTTAGCTATTACAGCATTTTAGTTTAAAGGTTTTTCTAATGGGGTTTGTGTATAAAAGGGAACCATAAGGAAAATATCTGCTTAATTAAAGATACAGATTATAAAATAGCATCAAATAATAATAATTCTAACACATAAGTGAGCTGATTTCTAAATATGTTCTAATGATTGAGTTCATTGGATTGAATCCAAACTTTAAGTGCACATAACTGTCCAGAGTGTGAGAGAGAAGTACTTTCTCTTGTTTTTTTTCTCCTCACATAGACTAAGTGTGTGTGGAGGCATTCTGCCAAAGGAAGCAGCTGGCCAAAGAGCACAGAAACACACATCCTCTATCTACCTGTTTCTTTTGTTTTTCCAACCCATTCACTCCAGCCCTCCTGGGTGGCACATAGCTAACATGCCTCCTGATCTTCGTCCTGTCTCTTTAATTTTTGGATTTGTTTCCAAAGGATAAAGATCAGTGGAATGTATCACCCTACTGTCCTTGAGTGCAAGAAGGTGAATGTCCGAGAGTTCAGGGTCAGCTGTGGACAGTAGTGGACAGCAAAGGCAATGAAAGGCATTTCCTCAAACATTAACATCTCACAGTCTAGGAATGAAGGAATTTTCAATAACAATTTTATTTTGGTATGATGGTATAACGATAAACTCATCTTAGGTCTAAGGTCAAGTCCTTTCTCTGTAACCATTGCTCTACATAATGAAATGGGATAGGTGGTAAACAATTGCCAACAGACTTTACAGTGTCTGGATGAGACATTCGTTAAGTTTTTTTCTCATGGGAGGTCCAGGATTTTCATTATGTCCTCAGTAATGATTTACTTATTTCCTCCACTGAACTGGAAGAGCTCCATCAATATCACTACACTCCCTGAGTGCAAGGTGCTCTTTTTTTTGGCTTGGCTAGCATGATATTTTTAGGAGCTTAACAGACTTTCCTGTGATTAATATATTTACAGCAACAACTCTCATTGATATTGGTGTTGGGTTTAGTCCAACAATAAAAGCTTTATGTTAAAAATCAGTTTTGCACATACTTATAAGGGTTCAGCAGTGTGTGTGTGTATTTTGCTTTTTGTAAGCTGTCTTGTCTTTCATGCTTTCTGCCTGCAGGAGAGAGTAAGACCACAGTGGCACCGCTGATACCTGCTGGACTGAGCGATGGACAGTGGCACACGGTGTGGCTGCATTACTACAATAAGGTAAAGCAAATTCTGTTAAAAATATTCCTTTTCATTTTCACTGAAGTATTCCAATTTTATATATTTATATATGTTTATTATTGCTTAGCAAATGATTGATGAAGTTTTGTTTGAAAACACATATGGATCACCTGGCCTTAAATATAACTTATTCAGGGTTATTAGATTTAGTTTTTTGGTAAGATATCTGAATTAAATATTAGAAATTGTTATCTAAGTGTCATCTAATCCATTCCTGGAGCATGCTTTGTGTGTGAGTGAGTGTGTGCGTGCATAAGTGTGTATGCATGCGTGTGTGTGTGTCTGTAGGCCTGTAGGGAGGATTCCACTGATTTGTGCTACACTACAGGTATGCTAAAACTATCCCATTTAGGAAATTAAACTATAATAAATGTGATTAATTTACCCAGATTCAGTAAGACTAGAGTAATGTCCTCAAAAGTTTTTTCCCTGATAAGGGCACAAACTACTGCTTTCTGTATTAGTCAGATTTTTACAGAAACACCAGGAAACCCAGCCAACAGCACACCAGCCACAATCCAATCTAGAGGTTAGGAAAGTATGCATAAGCATCATGTTGTGGGTTTTTTTTTTTTTGACAGCTGTTACCTGTTATTTCCTTTTATGGAAGAACCTTATAAGATCTAGCTTGTTTTCTATTCTTTGATGCTTCTTCTGCCATAAGACCCTCTTGTTACACATCCAGAAATGTAATAACATTGACATGCATTGACACTTAGTGAAATACCTCATGGGTCATGTTTCATTGCTGTGAGCTATTGGAAAAGCTTTAGTTACAGCAGGGTCTTGTTTTTCATTTTTAGAAGTAGAGACCGATTAGTTATGTCAGGGTGCTTAAAATAATAATAATAATAATAATAATAATAATAATTATTATTATTATTATTATTATTATTATTATTATTATTATTATTATTATTATTATTATTATTACTACTACTACTACTGCTACTACTACTGATACTGTCATTTAGTTAAGACACAGCTGGTTAATGTCTTCACTGCAAAAAAAATCTTTTGGCAAGTAGATAAATAAAGGAAATTATGTAACATTTCCACTATATTATATAACACTCCATTAAGCCTATTTCAAGTTTTAGTGTTAGTGATAAATCTCAAACATGAATAAGGTTAAAGAAGTACTGAACTGTATTAAATTAAAAGTGACATTAGGAATGAAGAAGTTTGTAAGAATACAATATGTAGTTGTCTGAATCTCTCTTAGCATTGGGTGTTAAATAAAGTAGCATGGATAAAATGGTGGGATTTTGTGATCTGGTGTGAGATTAATTAATAGAGTTTTATTAACTTACATATCTGGGACAGTTCTCATTAATTACACAATGAGTAAACCTAGCTAAAAATAAACCCAAAGGCTTACTTATTTAGATGTTAAAAGATATATATGTCCTATGAACACAATTTGTAAAAAGAGAGCCATTATCTGTAGTCTGAAGGCAAGTCTTCTCTATTAGGAGCGCAAATCATGACCTTCCCTTTAACCCTCATTTCCTTATAACACATATGCAGTTATAATCCTGAATTAATTCAGACAAAAGCGACCCCCCGCTCAGTTAATCCGAGCACAATGAGGTGCTAAGGGTCTCTTAAAGAGCCAGACGGCCAGACTTCATTTGTCACACTTGTATATAAAGCAACGCACAGCTGTTATTCACACAATGCTAGTAAAGGATGTAGTATTTGTGTGCTTAATTGAGAAAAGCTGTCTACTCTGTTCTGTACTTAGGGTCTCGCTTTACCATGTGGTAATATAACAGGAAGGAAAATTTATTTATTTATTAAATTACTAAATCAAAGTGTATAAATTGCAGTTTTCAACTCAGTTCTTGTCCTGAAGTGATCTTTTTTACCTAACAAGGCTCACATATTAGACATTAATATTCATGGATAATAAATGCACATTTAAATCTAGAAAACAGACGCTATCTGGGAACAGCTTAGTGCTGTATTTAATGTTCTTCTATCCTTATTTTATATTGTTGGCATAATTGCTAATCCTCATGCACTACTATCTCTGGAAATGCCTGTGAATGTAAAAATAATTCTTCATGTCTATGCCTATCCTATCATTTTTTAAACCTGAGTTTTGAGTTCTGCATTGAATACATACAGTTTAGTTTGTTTTTTTTATTTGATATTATTGTTTTCAGACAGTGAACTGAAAACACTGTACCAAAATGTAATTAATTAATTAATTTTTTTTTTTTTTAACATATAATACACAATTAGAGTTAGTGGTTATTAAGGAGAAAAAGATGTCACCTAGAATATAATGCAAGATATAATGAGAACACTAAATAAAGCCATTATTTGTACTATTAAAGTTGCCAAATAACTGTTCAATTCACTAGCTACGAGCACATTTACTATATAAATTAATGGATAATGTGCTTGGACATTGTTTTACTAACCAGAAAATAGTTTCTCTGGCTGTCTGACTTGGGTTAATTTTTCTTTCAGAAAGGAACCTGAGGATGTGCAGGGTTGATAAATAAGAGCACACGCTCATCAGTGAGATTGTCCAGTGTATGGAGCTCCATATAAAACATTTAGAGTCTTAGTAAAAGTTATAAATATTTGAGCCGTAACTAGTTGCAGCTTCAGTTTGCGTTCTGAAGTAAATCCCAGCTTAAAGCACTAAGAATGTTCAGCATGTAAGCAGAATAATAGCTATTTTGTTGTATCATCTGTTTCCAGTTTTATAGTTCAAACAGTTCTCCTATGTGCTTCTCCAGATCACACACACACATGCACACACACACAAATTACAGTGATGGTTGTTAGCAGGATGGAGTGTCTGGATTTTGATTAGTTGGACTCTGTCCATGGTGCATGCATCAGAGTGCAGGAATGCTCTCAATCACTGTGTTTCCTTTGACCCGTGAGCCTGGGTTGTTTACCCCTCTCTGTGCTTTTTTGTCTTTTCATTCAGCAGCACTGATATCAGGCGAAAAATCTTCAGCACAGGCTCTCCTACGGCAGATAAAGGAATTTGGGGTTCTTGAGCTAGAACAGCCGTGTATAATCTTTTAGAGAAGCTTCTTTCAAGGCGACTGTGTTTTACTCTGGAGGGAAAACAGGCTTATGAAAACTTAAGTGGCATTAAAGAATGGCTATGACTTATTCACAAAATGCTGACAGAAAAACTTTAAGCAGGACCATGTTAGATTTTTATCTATGTACCAGGGTTTGCAACTGTGTCTGTCTCAGCTATCACTTTTTTGTTTGACGGAGAACAGAACCAGAGCAAGCAGCCATGCAGGGTTTGTTTCTTATCTTTAGGAACTGCAGTCTACATGCCACCCATTCCTGTGGAGTTTATACTTATACAATGCATTATTGATTCAAGGCAACACTTACATCTATGTTTATGGAGGAATGAACCCAATAACTGTGTACAAAGAGCAGTAGTGCTCTACATGTGAATTCAGGAGACAGTGAATTTCTTGAGGTAATGTATGTGATGGTTTGTCAAAAAAGGGGCCTGTTCCTAAGAATGTCTTTAGACCTTTTTCCTACTATGTTGTCATACTTAGTCAAAGTGTCTAAACTGTGCCTGTGTGGAATCAGGACGTCTTCCAGTCCTCGGTTGGTCGATTTGACATTCGCCATCATTCTTCTGTTGTGACAGCTGTACCATCAGTTTCTCATTATGGTTAAGAGCTGATCTAATGTGGTGAAAACACTTAGAGGGCTTAGCATGCCTGGATGAGCGTTTAACGATCAAGTTTCACTCACTGGCTAAAAGTGATAGTGAAACCACATCCTGAAGGCCATACTGTCAGGAGAAGGTTGACAGGCAGAAAGACAGAAAGCAAAGGATTTAGTATGCGATGTCCAATACGTGGAGTGGTTTGTACTTTATCGAGAGCACTGAGTGACATGTTTTTATTATTTAAGGCCTTATTTAAGCTCAGCCACTTTATATATACGTCTATTAAGAGGAGAAAACACGAGAGTCTCCATATATTTTACCGAAAACTGACACATGTTTAGTCCTTAATACCTGTTTAGGAGCATTGCAGTGCTAGTTTGAATAGATGGCGGTTTGTTTCATGTGTATAAAATAGGGCCCGCTTGTTATGTTGTGTGACAGCGTCTACTCAAATATCCTGTGAAATCATGTGTTTAATCATAAGAATCCAATCACACTGGGGATGTCTGGGTTTTTTTTTTATATCGGGAAGCTGATACTACTAGAATACATCTAAATTACTGCTTTACGAGCCAGGTTTAAAGGTGTGTTGCGTGAGGACTGTGGAGTAGGCTTTGTTATTAGTTTATAATAGAAGAACCTTCAATAGACTGCCTTTGCAGGTGTGATGAATTATTTTTTTGCTGTGCAAAGAAGCATAAGTAAATGCCACATTTTACATGCAGCGATTTAACTTTAACCATTTATCGATCACAAACAGGAAAAACTATGCATACAGCCATATTAACCTGATGTCACATCTAGGTTAATCACATAGATCTGTTAAAAATCTGTAAAATATGTTTTTATAGTTTAAAATAAGGAAATTTACTTTTTTTGTAGTACAGATGAGCTCTATTTTAAATGATTTGTCCAGCTTACTATATAGTGTGAGGGGCAGGTTGGAGATCAGAAAGACCAAAAATGTATTTTATTATTAATATTTCTGAATTAAAATTCAAGAAACACAACAGACAGCGCGATGGAGTGCGATGGGAAGAGCACCACAGGAGAAGCTGATATTGTAAACTGCAAACTTTCCAACTCAAAACATTCTTCTGTCACAGCGAAGTGTATAAAATACAAAAACGGTCTGCTTATTTATATCTGGACAGCCACGGCTTAACTTGTTAAAACAGAGTCTGTGCCCTCAGGTGGAGCTTTGTGAGTGAGGTTTGGCGCCTGTCAGCTTGAGCTATTAGTGCATGGGCTTGTCACTGAACTAAAGACAACAACGCTTCACCAAACATAGAAGGTCCTTTCCATAATCCAATTTAATCACACTCTCTACTGAAAGTATAATTTTACGATCACGTTATGTTGTTTAGAGAAATTCTGGTGCTCTGATTTTAGCTAGCTTAGACTAACTTTGGTAGTGAAGATTCTGGGCATTTATCATGAGTTTAGAAATCCCCTCAGAAGCCACATGTATTAGCTAATTTGCTTCATCTGTGAGACTAAGAAATCCTTTAGTCTTAGTCTTAATCCTTAGTCTTAGTCTTAATCCTTAGTCTTATCATTGAACATTATGAACAGAAATATGAAATATGTCCTTAGAAATTCTGTTAAGATTAGCTCGTTTTAGCTATGCTATCTTGTTATGTTTGCGTGATTTCTCTTTGGTCCATTTACAATTTAATTAGCACATATCACACATCAGCTGACGTGAATTAAATTAAGAAAGTTAAATACTGCCAAAGCAAAAGAAGCAGGAAAAAGACAAGCTGGCTAGAGTTACTGTATAATAATGCGAGAGTTTGCTGCACTAATCAAGTCAGCAGAGAACTGTCTGACATTGAATGGCATATACTTTGTCTGGTGTTTCATTTTCGCCAGTGTTTTACTGGATTAATCCAATTAAACGTTGTGGAGTTGTGGGCTCGGCTCCAGCGCCTGGCAAACAGACACCTCACGCTATGTCTGAAAGATTAGAACTACACAGTAGCTGCATCTCTTTTATGGTCATGCTGTTATGTAATAGTGGGCCACGGAAAAGACAACATGAAGTGATATGCATTATAAAGTCAGGTTTTTATAGTCTTTCTGGGCTACTCACACAAAAATTTACTGTTGGTTTTTTTTTTCAGCCTCACATTGGACGCACTGGCCTCCCTCATGGTCCATCTGAGGAGAAAGTTGTAGTGGTTGCTGTGGACGATTGCGATGTGGCCATGGCTGTACGCTTCGGTGCTCAGATCGGGAACTACACGTGTGCAGCCCAGGGCACACAGACAGGCCAGAAGAAGTGAGTCTGAGCCAGTTATTCTTCCTGGTTGTCTTTAATATCATGGGTTGTTGCAATAGAAACAAACATAACCCAGAATCTTTATACTGTATATATTATATTCAAATAACCCATACTACCCTTATACATTCACAGACAGGTATAAATACTCACTGAACAGGACAGTATAGAAATAAGAGCCGAGTAAGGCAGGTTAACTGAATACAGGTGTTGAATAGCTCATCATTATAGGAGATTAGAGCACATTCCCATACTCTGCTTTCACTCTCGTCTCTCTCTCTGCTCTGTTCTCTTCGAATCTTGTTTTGTTCTTATGCCAAAACTGTCTCATAGGCTTTACAATGCAAACACACTTGTAGCTCATCTGGCTGGTATTTACCTCTGTTTAACAATCTTATCTCTGTTTAACTTAGAGACCACAGGCCTTAAACTCTTCAGGTGAGGTAATCGCTTTGAAATGGAAGGTCATGTACTCTTAATGAGGAGCCACCCAAAGATTTTAAGCTTAGTAAACATCAAACTCTATCAATCTTGTTCTAATTTACAGGTTATTTCTTATTTCTTAAAAGTATTGCAAAAAGTTGAAATGTTCCATCTGCATTGTAAAAAGTTTTGCTCAACTATTTGTAAAATGATATGAAGTGTGTATTTGTTACATATTATTTGTCACATCTTCTGGAAGAGGTCCTTTGGAAGATTGGGACCTTATGTGTCATGTGTTTGTGCAGATCTCTGGACCTCACAGGCCCTTTGCTCCTGGGTGGAGTTCCTGACCTCCCTGAGGATTTCCCAGTAAGAAACCGAGATTTTGTGGGCTGCATAAAGAACCTCACCATCGACAGCAAACTCATTGACATGGCCGGCTTCATTGCTAACAACGGCACTGCTGCAGGTTAGATATTCTACACACACATTGAATACTCCACCACACCATCTTCTGTAGGAAGTAGGGAAGGTCTTTGGTTCATTCAGACTTTGTGAACTCAGTCCATTCCTTTCGCAGGTTGTCTGGCAAAGAGTAATTTCTGCAGCATCAGTGTGTGTCACAATGGAGGGCTGTGTGTGAACAAGTGGAACACATACTCATGTAAATGTCCGCTGGGTTATGGAGGAAAGAACTGTGAACAAGGTAGGAGAACCTCTCTTTAGCAGGCAATGCACACACACACATACCCACACATAATTAAGGACATACACAGAAACACGGAGGTTGCGGTTAAGATTTAATGACAGTAGGAGCTAACTTGTCTCACAGACGTTCTGCAAGGTTATAGAAAGTTTTATATATGAAGTTTATGTAACAGTAAACTGATAGAAAGTGTGATGTGTCATTCATTAACAAATTCATAATCATACTGTATATGGCAAATTACTGTGCTATAAGGGCAATAATACAGGAAAGCAGGAAAACACATAGAAGGCCCCACTTCAATTAGTTCAGGCTTTAGAGAAAAACTCTTGAGTGCCAGGTCAATCCATTTGTCACTGGCTCTGTGCCAACCCTTAGCACCTTCACCACCATGGATGCAGGTATGCCACGTGCAGTGTGACATGCTGGATGTGATGAATTGTGCACTTAGTCTTCAAGCAGGAAATGTGATCATAAGTGGCTTAACATTTTCAGAGGGCTTAGTCTGTCCTAATTCTTTGAGATCCCACTGCTGGATTCAGTATGCTTATGCCACTCATTATACAGCAAGGCTGTTTAAAGTCTCCACACAGATACACAGTAGGCTAAGACTCCCAGCAGTCTGAAAGCGGAAAACCATATGTTAATTAACAGTTAATTAACATTAATAGTCATTAAACTCTTTCACATGAGATTTTTCGATTGTTTTCTTATGGGTTAAAGTGAAACTTTTATTAAAACTCTTCTGTTTTAGGGTTCCACCTAGAACCATTAATGGCTCCCCAGGAAGTGTTCAGTATGCTTGATGGTCCATTGAGTGCTGTTAGCTACTCGAGCCTCACAGCTAAAGTGTACAACTAAAGAACAGCCATGTTTTAGAACAAGTGGCTAGGATTTTATTGTTGTTGCTATTTTCTTACAATCAATAATTTGATGCAACAAGAGAGATTTTCATACATAGAAGCTATGACTTTTATTGCCATGTTTTTTCCCCAGTATTTTTGACTGTGGAGAAAAACTCTACAATCGCAAATGCGTCACAAATGGAAACTTTCAGACATTTCCTGACACAGGATTTCACCATATAATCCACTATACATATTTTGTTGAATTGTTGATCATGTTTTATTAACAGTAAGCCTTATGTTATGGGGCATATCCACCATGCAAGTCCGTGTGTTTAAGCTGTTACTATAGGAAAGATAACATATTAAAATTAGTGTATTTAACACCATCATGACACTACATCTTTGACACTATGTTAGAGCCAGAACTACTATGAGAGTCATCCTGTAACCAATATGTATCAGTGCCAGGTCTTTCTGAAAGAAAGTTTGTTAGCATTGAGCCTCACTGCTGTAAGTCCAGCTCATCTGGAATTGCCATGCTGAACTAAAATTTTTGCCTCCAGCAATCAGCAAGTAAGAATGCTGTATGGTCCTCATTAGGAGGCTCCCTCCTGGTTGACTGGAAAATATTTGACCACACACAAACATTTGGGACTGTTTTTAGCTTAAAAAGAAAAGCTTTTAAAAAAATAGCATGAAATGCCTTCTTTTCTGCTGCAGGTATGTTTACTTTCCCACAGCGATCAAAGGAAACGTGTCTGCTTAAAAATAATTGAGTAGGATTATTGCTCTAAGTTTAGAGCTTTGTTCTGTTGTAATGCTGAATATGCTTTTCTCTCTTCAGTGATGCTCTTACCGTTGCACTTTGATGGTTATGCCCTGGCTTCATGGAGCGACCCTGACATCACTATAACGATCCCGTGGTACATCGGCTTGATGTTTCGTACCCGTAAAAGTGCTGGCACTCTGCTCCAGGCCAGCGCTGGGGAGCTGTCTAAATTCAGCTTACTGGTGTGTATATGCACACTCAATTCAATACTGATCACCAGAACACAGTCACAGACTGCTGAAATGAAGCATTTCACACTCGACTGATGCGAACCAGTAAAACTATTTCAGTTCATTTTGACAAGAGTGAACGCTCCACAAATTCTGTAAATTCTGAGGAAATTATGTAGTAATGCATCATATTATCTGTGAATTGTATGACATCTGAGTTATGTGATTTATTTGTAGTTTAACGCCACGGTATTATTTTTAAAAGGACACAACCTCTCAGGAGCATCTGTGACAATCAAGAAACAATTTGTAAGAAATAACACAAAGTTATACAAAAATAATGCATGGAAGGATGGTGTGATATGACCAAAACAAAACAAAAGTGATTATGTTTATATAACAGCATGGTTAAACCTGTGAACTTTAATCGTTACAAACAGTTGTTCACTCCCAAGCCTTTCTTGAATTCTTACGAAACTACACAACTTCTAGAGAAAATTCTCCATCACGGCAACTCTATCATGTGAGGACTTTTTCAAAACCCTGACACCTCATGACTGCTAGTGTTATGGTTAGATAAACATTTCACTGTGTAATGCAGTCTACAATGTTTTGTTGAACATCACATTTTATTAACAATTAGCAATAGATTATGTGGCACATCTGCCATACAAGTCCCTGTGTATCAAATAACACCTATGTGCACTAACAAGTCAGAGTGTGTATGTAAATCATTGCGATCATTGCATCAGTGAACTTTGGTGTGAAAAGGCCAAAAGATAATTTGGTTTTTTGAATTAGGACAAAACTAGAGGTTTTTATGGACAAAAAATAATAAAATGGTGTGTTCTCTCTGTGTTTTTGTCTTGCAGGTCAGTAACAGGCATGTGCGTTTCCAGGTGTTCGTAGGCGCACGACGTGTGGCCCTCCTGGATTTTTCACAGGTACGGGTCAACGATGGTGAGTGGCATCACATCCTGGTGGAACTGAAGAGCGGAAAAGATGGGAAGGATATTAAATACATGGCTCTGGTCTCTCTGGACTACGGAATGTTCCAGGTGTGCATCAGCGTATCATCCGTCTCCACCTCACCTCACCGCCTATTAATCTGGTCTCATGGGTAACATATAGATGAAAGATTTTAAATAAAATTAAAAACAGAGAGGGGAGAAGGTTTATCTACATTGCTCACTCATGTATATCCAGATCTGGGAGTTTGTGTGATATTTATTGGAGTTTTTCTGGGTGTTTTGCCTTGATGTGTAGAGGACAGTTGAAATTGGAAATGAGTTGCCAGGACTGAAGCTGAAGAGCCTGTATGTTGGAGGTCTGATGAAAAATGACGGCTCTGTGCTAAATGGATTTAATGGCTGCATGCAGGTGACTTCCGTCTTGAACACACACACACACACACATAGACATATATTGAAAAGCATGCTCATATGACGGTTCATAAAGAATATATTATTCTAATAAAAATAAGCACCCTTGTATTTAAATGATTTAAATGATTCTTAATCAGATATTATGCACATACACATATAATCACATACATGCACGCTCATTGATCTGTTATTACGTACTTAGGGTGTACGGATGGGAGAGACCACCTCCAATACTGGGAACATTAACATGCAGCAGGCTCTAAGGGTGCGGGTGAAGGACGGATGCAATGTACCCGACACGTGCGCGTCCATTGTGTGTCCCACACACAGCCGCTGCGTAGACAACTGGGCCTCACATTCCTGTGTTTGTGAGCCAGGTAAGATTCATGTGAGGTCTTGATCTCATTACTGCACATTATGTTTCAGCTCAGCGTTTGGAGAAAGGTTAGCATGAATCTCTGTCCTGCATTCTATTCATGTGCACAATAGCACATAATTAACTACTACTAAAAGCTGAGGTTCGTTCGGCTGAAGGAATTAGGAGGGGGGAAAAAATCAGATTAACGCCATTCAGAGAATGCTGTTAGTGTATCATATTACGTTCCAAACAGAGTGTGGCTGCATGAGCAACACACAGGTGTTTGAACATGTGTGTGTGTGTACTCATGTGTGAAATGTGTCTGCTTTGGGGCTGTATGGCAGGTTACATTGGGAGTGACTGTGTGGACGTGTGCTTGCTGAACCCGTGTGAACACACATCCAGCTGTGTGCGCAGGCCTCATGGTTACACATGTGAATGTGGACACAACTACTACGGGCAATACTGCCAGCACAGGTAGCTTTCATTTCCCCAGGTCTTCTCCACACATCTTCATCTTAAATCTGACCTCCTCAGTATCCTGACACTACATGGCCTGCACTGAAATGATCAGAAACCTGAAATTTCTTCATCACATCCTAGGTTCTACTGGTTCTGGGGCAAGGTCTAGTTGAGACAACAAGAGCTGCAACTGCAGCATGATGATAGAAAAAAAAGTGTAGCATTTTATTTTACCATTTAACAACACCAGAGTGAAGTCCAGAAGGCATGCTGGGATTAATGCTGCTTCTTTGTCTGATTGATCATAATGAAGGCTTTTGAAATTTCAAAGAAAATAGCAAGATGAAAAATACACACCGTGATTAAAAAATCTACATTATGATGAAATAGATCATTAGCACATTAAATAGCACATGTTGATGTAGCTAAGTGGTTAAGGTGATGGATTATTTATTGGAAAGTTCGAATCCCAGGTCCACCAAGCTGCCTCTGCTGGGCCCCTGAGCAAGGCCCTTAACCCTAATTGCTCAGTTGTATAAATGAGATAATTGTACGTCGCTCTGGTTAATTGCCAGAAATGTAACGTAAATTAAAATAACTTGTAAAATTGCACTCCATGTTTGTAATAAATAAAAATAACATTGTTTAGACTGGTAGAGCTTTGGAAAACTTAACTGTTTATACCCAAATGCAGGGTTGCACTTAACTGCACAAACATGATACTAACAGCCAATTATTGTAAATGATATAGTTTTATTTAGTCTGTTATTTAAGCAATGGTGTCAATCATTTGGTGATATACATAACCAGTCAGCAGCAAACGATGCTGAAACGATGAAGATTGTAATTGTTGGCAATTTGCTGTGGTATATCGAAGGATTAAAACACTTTGGGACTCATAGTTATAGGAAGATAATCGTCAAAGGTGTGGTGCCACATTACTGTATTTACATGTCATTGTGCTTTAAATCTAGATCAGACTTAAAGCTGCGTAACTACATAATATGACTCTAGAGATCTTCTCCAGTTTTAATTGTTTAATGGCTTTAATACCTTGTTAAAAAACCCAGCTTAAACTTTGCGTCAAGTTTTATTGACATGACTTAAGAATTTCCTCATTACTCGGATTGTCGAGTGGTTTTTGACATCTTCAAAAGCAAACACACATGTTGTTTGGTGTTGTGCCTTTGAGGCTCAAACGTGAAAAGCTAGCGCTAAGCCCACTTCTGCCTCTCCCACTGGCATGTGAAAGAAAATTCTTTAAGCATCTCTGGTCTCTGCTGGAAGTGTTGACTCTTTGGCCGTCTGTTGTTTGTTTGACGGATTTCAGCAGTTAATGTTTCCTGTGTCTCTCCCGGTATCTGTTTCCGTCACACACACGTGCACACAGAGGAAACCAGCCGTGTCCTCGCGGATGGTGGGGTTACCCAAACTGTGGCCCATGCAACTGTGATGTGCACAAAGGCTTTAAAAGAGACTGCAACAAGACGACGGGTGTGTGCAGCTGCAAGGTACAAACAACAAGCTCCTGTATATTCAAGCCCTAGCTTATTAATCACTCATGTAAACTTGTGCATACTGAGAAATTCTTGCCGTGAATATAGCGCAGTCTTATTGACCTTAGAATTTTAAGATTGAGACAGACTCAGTGGAGATGTGTGAAGGTCAAAACTTAAAGCAAGAGATTTTATTAAAACAGTCTAGCATGATATGCTAAAGTGAAGTCCAGAGCAAAGCGTCAAAACTATGCGATCAAACACTAACTAGATGACAGAGCAAAAGAGGAAAAGTAATGATGGTTGAGAACTTTGTCAAGCTCTGTTTCAAGTCTCATGTTGTTTTCCTGAAATGTTGCCACAGGCATTGCTTTGAGAATTGGTCTAGTTTTGGTGGCCTGTTTTTAAGTTGTCTATATTTTCAATATCAGAGTCACATGCTAATCATGCTAAATTAAAGAGAATAATAATAAAAGATTTCTTTGCTAACATACAGTGTTTATAGTTCATGTCTAGGCTACAATTAAACCGTAACACACTTTCAAGTACAAATTTGTTTATTAATCTTCAGGATCAGTCTTTGCTATGCACATTTGTTTGCTTTAACCTCTTAAACACAAGGCCTATTATTCAATTTATTTTATTTAGATGTATTTATTTTGATGCATATTACTTACTATAAATTGTTTAGTAGCTACCAGGAAAAAATGTTGAGGTAAATAAATGTTGTAATTTGTTGTGTGTGTGTGTGTGTCAGGATAATTACTACAGGCTAGAAGGAAGTGACATCTGTTCCCCGTGCGAGTGTTTCCACCTGGGATCTAACTCTCGTACCTGTGACCCTGTGAACGGACAGTGTCCCTGTAAAATTGGGGTTGTTGGACGTCAGTGTAACCGCTGTGACAACCCCTTTGCCGAGGTGACCTCCAGCGGCTGTGTGGGTATGTAACCTGTAACTCATTAAAGTCTCAAGCTGATTGGATAGGGTGACCTTCACATCAGTTATACATATTATCTAAATGCTTAGTGCTGGAAATGCAATGCAACCTAAAAGCACACTTTAGATTAGTGTTGCTCTAAACATAGCTGTGGGTTTTGTTGCTTTTTAATGAGGATAATAAATACTTCATGACTCCAGAAGCCTCATTAGTGAAACTGAAGCACAAACGTTTCAATCTCTCTCTCTCTCGCTCTTTGTTTCTCTAACACTTAACACACTCTCTCAGTGGTTTATGACAGTTGCCCTAAGACCTTTGAAGCAGGCATCTGGTGGCCAAGGACTACGTTTGGTGGCCCTGCAGCAACAAACTGTCCCAAAGGATCTAGCGGTAAGTTAATGAACCCATCACCTCACCTTATTCCTTATGTAATTACTGTCTATATAACCTTAACTAATGTAAGAAGTCGAATGTTATGATGCTATACCATTGTAATACTACAAATTTAAACCAAACTAAGCCGTAGTTATTATGAAGTCATACAGAATGAGTTTCTGTAAGGTTTCATTTATTAATTTGTTCACATGTCCACACCATGTGCTGATCTTCCTCCATATGATTTCTGTAGGCACAGCTATTCGCCACTGCAGTGATATGGAGGGCTGGTTTCCTCCAGAGCTCTTCAACTGCACCTCGCCTACCTTCACCAAGCTTAGGAAAGAAGTGAGTGTTCCTTATGATTCAAATATTTGTTTTTGTGATTATCCAGGTCAAGGAACATTTGTTTATTTTGTTCTTATATACAGTATTATGAGCTACTCTCTTTTTTAAATGACTCAATATTTTATATATATTTTTAATGAAATGTAGCTCACTAAATGCGTTCTGTTGCTTCAGAGTGAGGAGCTTCACTCCAACTTGTCGAGACTGGATGTGGAGAAATCTACAAGCCTGGTGGCCATGTTACGCAGTGCCACAGAGAGCACAGAGCGGCTGTACGGGAGTGACGTGAGAACAGCGTACCAGCTGATGAGCAGCATCCTGCAGCGTGAAAGTCTACAGCAGGGGTTCGATTTGTCTGCCACACATCATTCCAGCTTTAATGAGGTATAGCACAGAAAAGTAGCTAAAACTGACTACAGATTAATAAAGAGTCAAAGGCCTGAGTAAATAAGCAGAAAATAACTTATAAGAGAGAGTGGGTATATGCTTCAGTTCTACAAAAACAATTACAGGCCTGATTAAAAGTATAAACATTATTTTTCATGCCAGTAATAATATGGACTGAGCTTATTATCTTACTACAGTATGGCTTGTGATCATTTTAGGACATGGTAAAAACAGGTAGTGCTATTCTGGACCCGGTCAATAAAGGTCACTGGGAGCAGATCCAGCACTCAGACGGAGGATGTGCTGACCTGCTGCATCATTTTGAAGAGTACTCAAACACTTTGATCCAGAATATGAGGAAGACCTACCTGAAACCCTTCACCATCGTCACAGACAACATGAGTGAGTTTCTGCAACAAATCCCACCTTCAGGCATATTAAAGTGTCACACACTGTCTTTGCCAGTGGTATGAGTTCAAATATTATTATATATTGGCTGACTGGAATAAAAAGGGATAGAAATGAAATGATGGTGCTCGATTTTTTACAAAAGTTCTTCATCTTCTGGACAGTTTTTGCGATGGACTTTCTGGATTCCTCCTCCATGAGCCAAGCCAAGCTCCCTCGCTTTCACGAGATAAAGGAGATTTATTCCGAAGAGCTGGAGTCCTCTGTGATTTTCCCTGACTCATTTATGAGGGCAGCAGGAAGCCGAGGTAGATGTTACAGCCACATGAACAACTTTCTCATGTCTCCCGTTATAAGACCTTTATCGTTTGAGTGTTACTGATTTGAAAGATTTTAAACTCTCATTAATGACAATTAACAACTGCGCTTCACACTCTGTGATAGGTAGGTTTTCTTGTCCGTGTTTGTCTGTGGTGGGCTGCTATAAGGTTGAAAAATGCTTTCAAGTTAATCTCCTGAGCAACATTTGCATGATTAGTGTTAAATACTCACCAGAGAATTTATATTACAATGTTTTCTTTTTAATACACAGATATTGCTACCACTGAAACTCCTGTACAGAGTGATTCTTCCATTCCACATGTTGGTCCTGAAGGAACAGAAGCTCCCTCTCTCGTTGCTCTTGGGCAACCAGCTAAGAAACGCAGACATGCTGAGGTTGCAGAGTCTCCGAGTGTTGCATTGGTCATCATCTACAGATCTTTAGGCCAGCTTCTACCTGAGAACTATGACCTGGACCGGCGCACTTTCAGGTGTAGTGGTGTGATGCATAACCAGCCTGGCGCCAATTATTTTCCTATTACAGCACCGAACAGCAGTTTAATTAATTAACATTTTTATTTATTAAATAACTACAATATGTAACAAATTTTTACTTTTTTCTTGTTCCTGGGAAATAAGTGTTATTTCCCCATTCTTTGAAACCCAAGTAAAGAGAAAAAACCCGTCTTAGCCATGAAAGTTTGGGTTAGTTTTGGGCAGTTTCTTTTAGTATAATGGGCTTATTTTGAGGTTTTCGTTCTCTTAAAAGCCCAAACCCAAACTTCAATGGCTATTTTTTATCATTTTTCATCAAGAGTAATTGGAAAATGTCATTCACTACCCAGGAACAAAAATCGTGTTACATAGTGCTATCATTATACAGTTGCTTTTAATGTGTTGGAACATTCAAGTTTTAAAACAGCTATAAAAATTGTTCCCTCACAAGACTTTAGATATCTAAGTGAATCTTCCAACAATGGGAAAGTTTCCGAAGTAAGTAATTCAGTAAGCATAAAGGAAAGAGAAGAGCTGTGTTGTTCTGGTGGCTCAGAATGTCAGTGCAGCATATGATTAGATTTTAACAATAGTCCATTTTTTCTTTTAATTTGTCGGCTGTTTCTTTGAATCTGTATGTTGTTTTATTTTTTTTAAAGCCCTTATTTAATTTGTACTTTGCTTATGCCTCTGATATCTCCAGACTGCCCACTCGTCCAGTTATAAACAGCCCTGTAGTGAGTGTGGTAGCTCACCAGGAGGGAGAGAGCGTCTCTCCTGTACTACACACACCCATCACACTGATGTTCAGACTGCTGGAGACACAGGAGAGGACTAAACCTGTGTGTGTTTTCTGGAACCACTCTATCTCGTGAGTCTTCGCTGTTCTAGTAGCTGTCTCGATGTGTCTATCCCTGTCTCTCTGATCTGGTTGAATTAAAAAAATACTTGGTAATCTTTATTTATAGCATAATCTTCATAATAAGGTCACAGAGTGGTTTACTATAGTATATTAAAGTAAAACAAATATTAAAAATATCAGAAGAATATTGCTGGTTAATAATAATCAAAGCTATTTGTTCAGGTTTGGTCAGATGTAATGAGATGTCTTTTTAACAATAACAATCCAGAGTGGTCTGGAGATTGGTTGTCCAGTCTTAGCAGCACTCATTAATATAACAAAGCAGACCCAGAGAACACATGCAAGTTTTTTATTTATCAGTGCTTCTGATCTTCTCAGGATGGGCCGCTCAGGATCATGGTCCTCTAAAGGCTGTGAACTGGTCTTTAGGAACACCACACACATCAGCTGCCAGTGTAACCACATGACCAGCTTTGCTGTCCTCATGGATATCTCCAAAAGAGAGGTACGCAAGAGATGTTTAGGACTTTGTGTATGGAGCCAAATATATACAACAATTTAAAGGATAAGATTCCCTATACTGTATTTTCCTAATAGAACCCTTATGTTTTCTAGCATGGAGATGTCTTGCCCCTGAAGGTGGTGACCTACACTACTGTCTCCGCCTCCCTGGTGGCCCTCCTTGTCACCTTCCTGCTATTGGCCATTCTGCGTAAACTGCGCTCCAACCTGCACAGCATCCACAAAAACCTGGTGGCAGCCATCTTCCTCTCTGAGCTCATCTTCCTCACTGGCATCAATCAAACTGACAGCCCTGTAAGTGATCAAATACAATCCTTGGAATACCAGATTTATTATTTGACTGGAAAATTTCTGGGTTGTGTGTGTGTTCATGTATGTGTGTGTTTGCGTGTGTGTGTGTGTGTGTGTGTGTGTATCTTGATGGGTTGGATGGAATTTAAGGAGTTTTTCATTCTGGTCTTTAATAGTTTTATTTAAATATGTATTATTATTTAAATGTTAAAAATTTGAATTGTAGTTTTTTCATCACCTTAATATAATTTTTCAGTCAGCATTTGACTGTAAGTTTCTGTATATCTGTATTGTTTTCATCCATTTCTTGCCACATTAGAAAATATAAAACATTAGAAATTTAAGGTGTTTTATTTAAAGTAATAACCTTCTTCCTTGCTTCAGTACATTTACTTTCTGTACTTTTTAGACATTTCTCTCATACACTTACTGAATCTAGCCATGGGGGTCACAGTCCAGTGACTTCTGTGCCGGTCCAAAGCCCGGATAAATAGAGAGGGTTGCATCAAGAAGGGCATCCGGCGTAAAACATTGCCAAATTTAATCATGCGAAATAAGATTACAGGGTGAAGAGGTGAAGAAGGTACAGGAGTTTAAGTACTTGGGGTCAACAGTCCAGAGTAATGGAGAGTGTGGGAAAGAGGTAAAGAAGTGAGTGCAGGCAGGTTGGAGTGGGTGGAGAAAGGTGTTGGGAGTTCTGTATGATCGAAAAATATCGGGGAAGGTGTACAAGACAGCGGTGAGACCGGCCATGCTGTATGGTTTAGAGACAGTGTCACTGAGGAAGAGACAGGAGTCAGAGCTGCAGGTAGCAGAGCTGAAGTTGTTGAGGTTCTCTTTGGGAGCGACACGGTTGGACAGGATTAGGAACGAGTACATCAGAGGGACAGCTCATGTTGGACGTTTGGGGGACAAAGTTAGGGAGGCCAGATTAAGATGGTTTGGACATGTTCAGAGGAGGGAGAGTGAGTATATTGGTAGGAGAATGTTGGACATGAGGATATGAAGCTAGTGTTGAGGATGCAGAAGATAGATGGAGAGAGATGATTCGCTGTGGTGACCCCTGAAGGGAAAAGCCGAAAGAAGAAGTCTCTCATACACTTACTGCTATTCTGCTTGAGTTTTAATTTCAGAACACTGCATAAAATCTAAAAACATTTAACATTTAGATAACACTTCACAAGCCTCTCTGCTTTTAAATTTTGCGTCTGTTGCTTAGTTCAGATAAAATTTTCATCAGTGCCACACAGCCGGTGAAAGAGCAATATAATGGAATTTTTGTTATTACAAGCAAATGTACTGGATGATTTGTTATGGAACAGTGTGCTGATTCACTTGTCTTGTATGTCTAGTTTGTGTGTACAGTGGTGGCCATTCTGCTGCACTATTCCTATATGTGTACATTCGCCTGGATGTTTGTGGAGGGGCTGCACATTTACCGCATGCTGACAGAGATGCGCAATGTCAACCATGGCCAAATGAGATTCTACTACGCCATTGGCTGGGGCTTTCCTGCCATCATCACAGGTGAGGCAGATATCAGTGCAGACGTAGAATCTTATTCTCATACTCTTAGATATATATATATGTGTAAAATTGTTAAAAATAATCAAGACACCCTCAAATGCACTATTAATGTTTTTCTCTCTGTTTCTCTCTCTGTCTTTCACTTTTTCTGTTACTCTTCATTTCTCTTGCCCTTTCTTCATCCTCCCTCCCCCCTTCTTCCCCTCTCTTCCCTTTGTTCTCTTTTCCCTCTCTTTTTCTCTTTCTCTCTCCCTTCTCGGTCTCTCTGTCTTTGTCTCTCTAACGTTCCCTCTTACTAAGGTCTGGCTGTTGGATTGGATCCTCAGGGTTATGGGAATCCAGACTTCTGCTGGCTTTCTGTTCATGACACTCTGATCTGGAGCATCACAGGACCCATCGCTTTTGTAGTGCTGGTTAGTGTGTGTGTGGGTGTGTGTGAGAGAGAGAGAGAGAGTGAGAGAGAGAGAGATTCAGTAAGTCTTTCTGTCTCTTTCATTTATGCAATGAAAATCCAGTTAGTTGAAGAAAAATACCCTGAAACTTTCAGTGTAAGGAGTCTCACTTAAATTCACTGATTGGATTTAGATCTTATAAATGGCTGCTGCAAATTTATATACATATTAAATATTATACAGATTAATTTATATATACATTGCAGTTAGACACAATAATTTAGTAAAACGTTTGTGTGTTAATGACGTGAATGAAAGCAGTGCAAAGGAAATCTATACATTTGCACAAATAAGTCTACTTTTTAAATCTGGACCAAAGAAATGCTGCCCTATAAAAGGGAAAGAGTCTGTTGTAGCTGAAATGTAGTGCCCAAAGTGACTTACTGGAAGATTTAGTTGTTTACTCATCATTCTGTCATTTCAGTTCATTGTGGGCATTTCTAAATATAAATCAACTGTGCTGTGAATGCACTTTATATGTGACTAAAAAAAAATCAGTTTTCCCAAAACATTTATAATTCGTGCCTGAAATTTTTTGTTCCGTTTTTTTTTTCTTTTAACAAAAACACTCACACACACCTTTATTGAAAGTTTAATAAACAAGGCCCATTAATGGAAATTAATACCCTTTTGTTTTCAGATAAACATTGTAATATTTGGGCTGGCAGCGAAGGCTTCTTGTGGACAGAGACGTCAGAGTGAGACTTCAGGAGCGATGTAAGAGCTGTATTTTTATCAGTGCAGTGGTTTTCTGGCTAAAATACACTTTCTGTATCTCACCTGCATTAATCAAACGTTATCCTGTTTCAATTGCCTGGACTTACAAATTCTTTATAGCTCTATATGTCTTGTTATCCATTGCATTTTTGTAGCTCTGCTCTGCGTATGGCCATCCTGCTGCTGCTGCTCATCAGTGCCACCTGGCTGCTCTGCCTGATGGCTGTGAACAGTGATGTGCTCACCTTCCACTACCTGTTCGCCATCCTCAGCTGCCTGCAGGTAATATACAGTATGACACTATACCTCCTGAGGTCTGGTATAGAGAACATGCTTGGCAGGTTAATCCAGTTATTTGCCTTGAGTTTCACATAACTGTAGATTTTTCTTTTTATTCTGTATAGAAAGATGACAAGGCTTGGTCGTGTCTGTAGTACTTAGCAGCCATACTGAAACAATGTTATAGATAGTTTTCTTGTAAGTTTAGCTGTTTTGAATCATGCATGCTTAAATTGTGTAAGTGATGTCAGGATGTCAGAGCTGGCCATCTATTGCTTACGCTTGCTTCTCCTTGCAGGGTATTTGTATATTTTTCTTTCACTGTATACTCAACAAAGATGTGAGGACGAACCTGAAGACTGTCTTTGGTGTGAAGAAGTTACCAACGGAGGAGTCCACCACCACCCATACCACTATGCTCACTGTAAGTGGGATCAAGAGTCGGCTCTAGATCACCTGTTGTGCACAGAGCTCCACTTATGTGGCTCCAATTATTACAGAGAACCCTGATCATTTGATTTCTGTCCAGCGCTCTTTCAACGGAAACGTATACACAGAGGACGGCTGTCTGTACCGTACTCCGTTCGGAGAGTCCACAGTGTCCCTGCAGAACTCAGCCCGATCAGGCAAAAGCCACGGGAGCAGCTACATCGGCTACACACACAGGTAGTGCCTTCTCTCCTCACTTATGGATGGGTATGTCTCTGAAGCAAACATTGCAGAAAGATTTAAAAAAAAAATGCAATGTCCTTGAGTGCTTATTCACGGATACTGAAACTGTAATAGCAAATTAATTGGTAAAATATGAAAGTGGATATGTTACTACAAATGGACTCAAGGCTAATAAATGAGATATTTAGCCTCCAGCTGTAACCGCTGTCTCAGTACAAACTCCCAGTGTGTTTTTCAAATTGTGTTTGTGTAGCAAATAATGTTGAAATCAGTCAATATCAATATCACAGTTCAAGTAGGACCACCAGTATATTTTTAGGACGTTATGTCAAGCAAATGAATATGGATGTATGTATTTCTACTTTTGACCTGTGTGATCTTTAGGGGAGAGCAGAAGTACAGTAGTTCCAAGAGCAGCAGAAAATCCCAGTGTGGTGGAGACTCTTCTTTAAGCTTCAAAAAGAGCAAAAGAAGAGAAGGTATGGAAAAAAGTCTTATTTGCTCTTTGTCAATTGCTCCATTGCATAATTTCTTTTGAGCTTGAGACAACTTTGTATAGTACAATAATTCACTATTTTTTTACTGTAGTTGTATTATGGTTCATAATAATGGTCATTATAATCATCATAATCTGAACCATGGATCAAGTTACTCCATCAGTGTTTCATTAAACAAATCAGGATATTTGTATTATTCCCATTAATGATGCTGTTATAGAGACTCAACTTTCACCACTGTGTTGTGTTATGTGTATTTCCACATACTGCCCAGACTCTGATTCAGACAGTGAACAATCAGTGGATGAGCACAACAGCTTGTATGCTTCATCCCACTCATCGGATAGTGAAGAAGAGAAGAAGAGACCCAAGCCTAAGTGGAATAATGAGAGGAGTCCAGTGCACAGCACTCCTAACGGTACTGCTTATGTTCAGTCAGAAACAATTCAATCAGGAGTTACTGACACTTCCACACACTTAGCCCTGGGTTTCACACAGACACAGGATGGTAAAAGCACTACTTAACTAATCATGCACTATTTGGATTACCATGTTTCCATTTTTAAGAATTTTATTTGAGGTTTTATGTTATGTGCTGCCATCTAATGTAAGTCAGGTAAACCATACATGTACTAAAATATTATCTGTGCTCGTGAGTCCTTTTTCTGGAAAAACACCCAACATTTCCAGACTTTTTATAAAAATTATGTTCCTGATTTTGCTTAATAATATTAATAATACAGTTTGTGTATTTTTTATATCTGTTAAATGCAGCTGAGTTACAATCTGTTTCTTTTCCAACAAGGACGCTGTATACCCAGTGTTCTGAGCACATACAGTATACTGTGGGACTTAATTAACAAAAATGTTAATTATTATGGGTAAATACATGCTCATGAAAACAACAAAATTTTGCAAATTTCAAATGAAATAAAAAACAAAATTCACATGAAAGAATCTGACCACTCTGACCATATACTGTGCTTGGTACAGTGTTGTGGATGCTTTGTAATTAGTAATTTGTTCTATTTGTAATTAGTTCACTGTTCTCCGTAATTTTTGTAGTTGATGCTGTGTTAAATCATGTGAAGCCCTGCTGGTCAGTAGAGCACCCCATAGCCAATGAGAGAGAGGGGACTGGTGGCTCGGATAAACTGAGAGTGCAGACCAAAGCCACTGTGGAGCTCCAGCAGTCCAATAAGCTCAGTCCAAATGGAGATCTTTCGCCAAGCGATGGCCCTCCCAGCCAACCAAGCAGCACCCAGCTGCCCAGAAAAGGTCAGACACACACACATACACACATGGTGGCTTCGGGTACTTCAGAAAAACAAAATTATTATTGATTTCGAATAAAAGGGTCTGGCGAAAGAGAGCCTAGTAGGAGTGTGTAATAGAAATTTGAGCTGTTCCTTTGTTCCTGCCTCTCCCATTTACATTTGCTGGATATTTTCTCCTAATTTAGAAAATATTAGATGCATAATAAAATAATAAGTTTTTATAGTTGCAAATAGTGCTTCAGTAGATTATGTTCAGGTTACATGTGCATTTCCTGTGGTGTCCTGTTTTCTTCCCCAAATGTTAGGCTAAAAATGTTTTATTATGTTTTATAAATGTTTGATTTAAAAAATATGAAAGCCTTAATATACAGAAATCACACATTACATGAATGACACAAAAAATACAATGTATGTTCTAATGTTTGTGGACACCAGATGAATACAGCCATGTGCATGTTGAGCATCCCATTCTAGATTTAGTCCATTTTTTGGACTAAATATAGTCTCATGTAATAAGCTAGATTTTGTAGTATGGCTGTTGGTATTTGGCCATTCAGCCACAAGAGCATTAGAAAGGTCATTTACTTTTATGCCAAATGAGGATGCAGAGGTTGAATAAGAGGTTGAATAAGATTGATGACCCCTGTTCTAGACAACTGTGTGTTTTCTACTTTGTGATAACAGTTTGGGAAAGGCTGACATATGGGTGTAATGGTCAGGTGTCCACACATTTTTGGCCATATGGTGTGTGAATGATAGGTGGTACACTGGGAAGCATACCAACCTCACAGCTTGATCTTGAGCTCAGGTGCCTCAGTCAAGGTTTCTGCCTTTTCAGGTTCACAGGCCTGGCACAGGTCTCCTTTCCTACATCTTAAAAAGGTCTCTAATCAACATTTTTTTCTCTTCTTTCTCCACCATCCATCATTTCCATTTCCTTCTCTTCCACTTTAGGCATTTTAAAGAACAAAATCACATATCCTCCTCCACTGACCGACAAGAACCTAAAGAACCGTTTACGGGAGAAGCTGGGGGACTACAACTCCCCCACCATTTCATATAAGAGTCCCTCAATAGGGTCAAATGAAGGCCTACGCTGTGGCACTAAGACTGACGGTGTCATTATTGAAGCTTCAACTCTTCCAGTCACCAACACACTAAACATGGTCACAATGGAGCCCAGCACAAGTCCCGTGTTTGTGGAGGAAGGCACAGACTCAGAGTCAGTAATGCCATTAACTCTCAATTTTTGATGTTGGTAACTTTGATGTTTTGTTTTGGACAGAATAAGCCTTTCTGGAGCAAAGTGCCATAGCCATCCACTGGCAGAGTACAATAGAGTATAACTGGTCCTGCTGTCTGGAAGGAAAGGATAGCAATACTCTGTCCCTTTTCCAGCAGGTGTCTGTGAGCTTATGTATATGTATGAGGGCATAGCATCTCCTCCAAATGCCTTCAGCTATCCTATGAGCAGCAGAACTGCATGTCTCATGCTAGCCCTCATCCTCCATGGTTGTTAGCTGTCATGTGACAGAGGAGAACTGGATAGTGGGTGAAAATTGGCAAAGGACCAGAAAAATGTTTTTAAAAATCCTTTTTAAATGGATCAAACATGAATGACGTGAAATATCATTTTAAGACACACTGATGTATTACTGTCAGTTTGGTTAGGGCAATAGTGGAAATATAATGTTAAGAAAATGTTAAGAGCATGAAACAAAAATATGAGTTTAGTCTATGTGACTCTTGTTATGTATTTACACTCCCACCTGTGCACACCAACCTGCCTTCAGAATGCAGTGGGAAGTGGTTTAGTGCATTCTTCTTACTAATTTACTCTGTATATTTGGTGTTTTATATTGTAAGACATGTCTACATTTGATGCTTTAGATGTGCCTGTCAGTACGGCTTACCTGACTCTACCTCTCTTTCTCTTTCTGTCTTAGTGCAAGCAATGAAACCTCAATCTGAAGCTGAAATGTAGCTGTTCTGGACGCTCATCCAAAGGATGGCTACCAGCTGCAGATCACTATGCTCCTATGGAGAACAGTATTGCTCCAGAACTTTTTTCTATTTGCAAGAGAAAAAGGGAAGAAACTGGAAAATGTTATTTTTAACCAAGCTGCATCTGGGAACTACAGACCCTAACATACCACTCAGATCTGACCAGGATATGTTATAATGATGTTGGGATGAATGTTTTGGAATCAACAACCCAGCGTAGTATTGTCCATACTTGCTCTAGGCCTGGACTGCCATAATTACATAATCAAAAAAACTCCTTTCACAGACTTAATCAGTCTATAAAATGTAGTATGTACAGAATGTATTTTGCATTGCTGTTTATAGGATTTGTATAATTGGTTGTAATTTTTTTCCCCTGTAAGAATTTGTCAATATTGAATGTTTACTTTTGTTTGCTGTTATTGAACATTGTGACCATCTAAATGACTGTGGACTGTTCCAGTGTTCACCTGAGTTTTAGTCAAATGAAGGAGTCCAGCACTGGTTCAAACATACTGTGATGCTCTAAAGAACAAATCCAAACCATACAGTGTTTTAAGTAGAATTTGTAGAGCATGCCTTAATTGTAATGTTTAAGAGAAACGTGCAGTCCTTCGATTCATTTTCATATAGGATTTTTGGGCTCTGCAAAACAAAAATGATAAATAACCTCTCTTCCTTCATTAACTGCTTCAGGGAGCATTTTATGTTTGTTCATCTCCTTCTTTGCTTTTGGTTGCTGTGGATGTAATGCCAAAATGAAACTGCGAATCAGTTCAAGGCGAAGCCACATGAAAGAGAAATTAACTTATTTTTTCTCCAATTCCAACAGTGTTTCATTTTTTCTTTTATTTTTGTTGTTGATTTTGGGTAAATTATGGGCCAAACATTATTAGTAGAATGGAGGAGAATATAACGTGACATAAAACTTGTTAGAACTGTAACAGGGGACGTGACTAAGGAAATTATGAAAAAGGACTGTTCTCTGGTTTACTCTGTTCTTGAAACAGTTTCCTTTGGTTTGTAATAAGCGTATTCTCAGTTTTAATTCAATTTGCTTATAGGCAGTCAGACACTGGATACAGATGTGAAAGTTGTAAATTCATGTTTGCACTGAAATCATAGACTGTAAATAAACATCAGGAAATGTTTTTATAGAAATGATCGGGTTTTCTGTCTTCACCAGAGATGCTGAGTTTTGAATACTACAAAATTTTTACTATCAATATTTGGCACATTTACACTACCACATTCAATACTGCAGGATTTCTAATTTATTATGAATTAAGTATGTCTACCTTTAAGTCTAATTAGTAATTGATAAAGTAAACCTTGTGTGTTCGCAGCTGCTGACTCTATTCCAGCTGTTTCTGTGTTCAGTCTTAATGATAACATACGACTTTTGGGAAGAAAAATTTGACAGGATCAATGCCAATGAAGTAAATAAATACACCGACCAGGGATAACATCTGCCTAATATTCTGTTGGTCCCCCTTTTGCTACCAAAACAGCCCTGACCCGTCATGCACTGTGTATTCTGACACCTTTCTATCAGAACCAGCATTAACTTCTTCAGCAATTCTTCGAGCAACAGTAACTCGTCTGTTGGATCGGATCACACGGTCCAGCCTTCACTCCACACGTGCATCAATGAGCCTTGACCCTGACTCCTGTTCACCACTAGCCATCACAATTTGGCCCTTGTCAAACTCGCTCAAATCCTTACACTTGCCCATTTTTCCACCTTCTAACACATCAACTTTGAGGACAAAATGTTCACTTGCTGCCTAATATATCCCACCCACTAACAGGTGCCATGATGAGGAGATCATCAGTGTTATTCACATCACCTCTCACTGCTCATAATGTTGTCTGATCGGTGTACATAACTGTTATTTCCAGCCATGTCAATATCTTTGCCGCTAGATGGCGCTCATGTCGTTTGCAGGTAAATCTGTAGACAAGATCTAATTTCTCCCTCATGCTGTGAGGGAACCTGCGTCATGTGTACACTGTTTCCACGGGGACTAGAACAAGAGCTTTATATTTCGTTTGTAATTAAAGTACTGTCGTGTTAAAGAATATATCAGCTGGTGTTTTGTACTAAAGATGATATCTTCAGTGAGTGTTGTGCCTTAGTGCCAGTAGTAGCCGCTAAAAACCTGTTTGTCTGTGATAATTTGTTGCAAAGTTGTGGTGTAGCTACTAAGGTCTAATAATATTTTATCGTTACTTTGTAAACTCTTATAAACAAGCAATGTGACACTCGATGTTTGAAGCTCTTCTTCCGTGATATTATTCACTATAACATTCCCTGTGTTTTAGAAGGGCTCTGTATTTCGGAGTTTCAAAAGCTCATGTGCAATTTCATGTGCAATAATCCATCATTTGTGCAATAGTAATTATGGGCGTTTCGTACACATTAGATACTTCACCAGTATCTTTCATGCACAATACAATTTCACCATTATCTTTCATGCACAATACAATTTCACCATTATCTTTCATGCACAATACAATTTCACCATTATCTTTCATGCACAATACAATTTCACCATTATCTTTCATGCACAATACAATTTCACCATTATCTTTCATGTACAATACAATTTCACCATTATCTTTCATGCACAATACTTCACCATTATCTTTCATGCACAATACAATTTCACCATTATCTTTCATGCACAATACTTCACCATTATCTTTCATGTACAATACAATTTCAATTATCTTTCATGCACAATACAATTTCACCATTATCTTTCATGTACAATACAATTTCACCATTATCTTTCATGCACAATACAATTCTTCACCATTATCTTTCATGCACAATACTTCACCATTATCTTTCATGCACAATACTTCACCATTATCTTTCATGCACAATACTTCACCATTATCTTTCATGCACAATACTTCACCATTATCTTTCATGCACAATACAACTTCACCATTATCTTTCATGCACAATACTTCACCATTATCACTTATAAAAATGATCACCAATTTAAAAACCCTTGTGTGCAATATTTCAGTTCTACACTATTATTTGTATACTAGTATTTGTTTATTCTACTTTTCGGGTTATATTTACTTGTTTCTGCTTGAATAGAGCATATACTTCTTTCTTTCTCTCTTCAATTTTTTGTTAGAGCAAATGTAACATGGCAAAGATTAATAGAGTTCTTCGAATCTTGATACCTTTAAGGGAACCTTTCCGCCTCGCTGATGTCACTTCCGGTGACGTTATCGCTTCAGCAATCAGCAACAGACTGAAACCGACCATCAACGGGCCTTGACTAGAGGGGATGTAGCCTTTCCTCATGTATATTCCTGTCAAAGCGGAAGCCTGCATTTTTCTATGGGGACTGCTTTTTGATAGATTTGGTGTTTGTAGTTAACGCTAAGCGTGCAGAAGGCGGATTTCCCGGACGAGTTGGTGACGGAAGGAGACAAAGCTCGGATATTCCTGCCGTTCTTGTTGATGCAACTTTGTTACAGGTTCCGTGCAGGGTGAGTGAGAAACACTGTATCTCTTCTAGTCGGGTCTCTCATCCCGGTGTTGATGTCTGGCTGACCACAAAGCTTTGCATTTGTCTTGTTTGACCTCTACACTTCAGTATTCTGTTTCTTCAGATCCGTGCATGCTTATAGGTACAACGCTTCCTGTTGCATTTAACCTGATTCCCCCGTGCATTGCTTCAGCCTCGAGCAGAATAACTGTCAGGGCGCATACATTATAATAGTTTTCGTGGGTTATGCCCACGTAAACTAGTCTAAACCAGAAATAGGGACAATGAATGAAATGCCTAAGCCATGTCCTATGATCTGTTATCGACATATTATCATACCTTACCTACCCTAGCCTGTTGAATATTTTTGGAATTTAAGAAAGGTATTTCAGGTTGCGTCGTGGTCGCGTGCATCCAGATGTTCTCTCACGTTCAAGCATAACGCGTCTGTGACGGTCGTACAAGTTTTCCACTGCCGCCTCTAACATCTGTATCACACCGCCAGGAGAACAAAGAAGTGTTGGTGAGAAGCAGCGCCTGCATACAGTCTATAGTGTAGGATACAGTGATCCCATCTCACATCTCGCCATCATAGAAAATTTATACTGCACACTTTTACTGAAATCATTTATCTAGATTGCTGAGGGGGAAAAAATTGCATTAAACGTGATTTTAGAAATGTGAGAAACTGAGTGAGTCTCATGACCCCGCCCATTCTTCATATCGAGGCACCTGTACTGTAAAGGCGCAATGGGTACCGCTATAATAATAATAATTATAATAACAATAATACGGTAAAACAGTATGTACGCTTATTATTATTATTATTATTATTATTATTATTATTATTATTATCAAGAACAGCCAGAACAACAACAATAATCAGAAAGATTATATTTCTTATCTTTATTATCGAATCATTATTATTGGTAATAAATAATAATAATAATAATAATAATAATAATAATAATAATACGGTAAAACAGTACGTACACTTATTATTATTATTATTATTTATTACCAATAATAATGATGCGATAATAAAGATAAGAAGTATAATCTTTCTGATTATTGTTGTTGTTCGGGCTGTTCTTGATTGTATAGTTTATTTATTTTGATTTATTTTTCCTAATACATGCATACAGTCTTGCGTCTCGCACCAGTACGATAATGATGGTGACTGATTATTTTGAGCAAAATGAATCAAAAACTGATTTGTAGTTTCGATGTCCAGGTTGTGCGTGTGACCTGACGTAAAGTATTACACATTATTATTGGACATTTCCCGTCATCTTTAATTTGATGTCATACATAAAGACATTGCAGACAAGCTGTTAACAAGCCTTGCATATTATTCATGTATTTTTGTGACTACCTCTGAGATTTTGTTCTTAAAAATGAAGCATTATTGTAGGCTGCAGTGTTTGAATAGAATGAAACAGAATTATTAAACAAACTGCACATTACTGTGGTACCATGCTGCAGGAACACGCCAAGACCATGACCGAGGGTGACGATTGAGGAATAGTCTTCTGTGTCATTCACATGCATCGGATTTTGCCTGAAGATGCAGAACTTAAAAGACAACCATCTCTTCCCCTGATCCAGAAACACTGGTGCCATGTTATTAACGTGAGAGGGTTTGTCACAAATGCCACTCTTCACCTTAGGCTCATTGAATGATAGTATCATGCTGTCAAACAGCTGAACTACTTCATTTTTCACATCTAGATGCCATTTCCAAATGCAGGGTATGTTATTCTCTACAGTACACACAGTCAATAGTCTAATTATACATAGCTCATTCCTCATATAGTCAGGGATCAATATACAAACCAAGGCTCAAAATAAATGAAAATAAACAATAAATGCCACTTTTAAACACACACACACACACACATTTTGAAATCTCTTTCTCAAGAAAAAATATGTTTAGATAGAAATTAAACATTCGGTATGGTATCACTTGATTGCACTATTACTAATTAATAATAAGGCACATTATTAAAGAAGCAAGGAATCAATACACAGTCAATAATGATAAATCTATAAGAATGACCACAAAGTAGAAAAAGTATATTTAATATTGAATAACATCATTTTAATGGCTTTACTGAATATAATATAAAATGTAAAAAAAAAATGTAATAAGAAAATAATTAAAGAAAAAAATTAAGATATAGAGTGATATATAGCTGCCTGTTACAGCTGGAGCGCATTCCTTGATTTGCTTTTATAAAGTCTGATATGCAAATAATGAGAATTTTTGGGACAGACTAGTGTTTGTCAGGTGTTGTCATTATTTCTCATAATGCTCCAATTGACTACATCAAGACTTACAATAAGTAAATGTTAGTTGGTGTAACATGTAATGTCATATAGATGAAAATGCGGACATGCAGCATAAAATGATACAGGATGTATGAATCAGTGTGACGTCAATCATTGTCGATTACATGATAACAAATGGTAATAGATGTAGGTAGGTTTGTCATGAAGAATGGACTTTGAGACCCAAACCTTTTTTTGGACTCCTCAGTGGTTTGGCAGTGTAACTGATTTATAACAAGAGTATAAACTGGAAGCTTTTATTGCCATTTTATATATCAGTAGTAATTGCTTTCACAAGAGCACATCAATAAATTACAGCTCTGCCTGTAAAACACAACATACTGTTCACACCAACAGTCATTGTAATATAAGGCGTTATAGAACATGTTTCCAGTTCAGGTACATGATATAAATTCATAGCAGAGAATCATTCTCACAGCCTGGAACGTGGCAATGAGTGCTTTGTTAGTGATTTATAAAAGGTGGGCCGAGATTGTATTTCCAGATGCTGATGAGATTTTAAAAGCCCATGAATTGGTCTAATAATCCAGCAGTGTGTTGTCTAGTATTCTTAATTACTGGTCTGAAGTTTTAGACTGTTCAGGCTGAAGTTACATGGTGTGACACTTTTCTCTTGGCAGGTCATGTCTGAGTGACATTCATCAATAATCCATGGGAACTCAACACTCTGTTCATTTCCATGTGAGAAAACGGCTCCCTGAGTAAAGAACGGGCTGTTCTCATAAATTCTGTGTGGAAGAATGCCCAACTCTATCTTGTTATTTTTACACGCCCTTATTTGCACCAAAATCCAATGAGCTGGAAAACGTCTCCTAAAATTGTCTTAAGCCAGGTCACATAGTCCAAGCAACTTGAATAAACCAGTCCACCACAATCAAAGCTGTACTGTTTAATTTGGGTCTGGAAGGAAAACACAGAGGGTTGTACTGCCATCCTAAAACAATTTACTCATTTCTACACTTCCTTATTGCGTGGATCTGTGGGTGGGTCAGTGGGTGAGGAGGTAGGCAGGGATGTAGGTGGGCAGGTGGATGGATGGAGAGATGGAGGGAGAGAAGGGGAGTACTTTATTGATCCCTGAGGGAAATTGTTTTGTCACAACACTAGGCACATCAAATCACAAGGACATACATCAAAGTACAATAAACACAAGGCAGTAAGTAATTACATGACATAATAAGTAATAAAGAATATGTAAAATAAGCAAAGGTTCGATATATATAATATGCCATTGTATTGCCTATATAATACCATAGCGCCGAGCTAAGATTAAATTATTAATGTTGTAGTTATATAAATGTGTTAAATACATGTGACTTGTGTGCGAGCCAGGTTAGGCTGCTCTGGATGTCCAATATCTCAAGATTTTTCTATATTGAACGCTGGCTTCTAAACAAATGGGAATGCCTCTTTTTTTTTCATTCAGGAAAAACTCGTTCCAAGAGCAGATCGTTGCTGGATGAGGAGGCTGGTACTCTGTGGGTTCACTCGTTATCATGAGAAGCACGTGCTTCTGCTCGAGGTAGAAAAGGGGAGCAGAGCTGGAGCTTTGGAGCGTCTGTACTCAGGCCCACACGCTTTGTTCTCAGGCTGGGTTTTTTTGGCTCTGAGGTCAAACCTGTGCTGAATACTGAGTTGGCACACCACACTCAGTTTTCTGCTCAGTGTGGGTTTCTGGCTTCTAGATGAGTTTCAAGGTTTTTCTATTTTCTATCCTGCAGCACTTGTGCTGCCTCAGTCATTATTATCAGCCCTGAAACACCTTTTGCTTATGGTCCAGATCAGAGCAAAACTGTGTGATTGTGTGATTTGTGTTGCAGCTTTTCCAGAGTGTGTTGAAACGTGGAAAATTCCTCGACTGCTTTAGTGACCTTAATGCTGAATTTTGTATTTTGTATTCAGGGGTTCTCGGATACATTCCAGAGCAAAGCCATGGTATAATATGCTGATAGGACAACACACAATCACCTGTGTCAAATGTGCTGTGTTACATGTCCAAATACTCATTCTTTTTACTTAGTCTGTGTTAATACACTTAACTAGCTAGCTAGTTCACCATACTTTATATATTATAGTAACTACCACTTTTTAGCCTGCTCACTTTTGTGTTAATACACTTAACTAGCTAACTAGTTCACCATAACTACCCCCTTTTTAACCTGTTCAGTAACCAAAATATGGGACTGGAGAGCACACTAGTTTTTTTCTGTTTTGGTAAGCTAGCTAATCGATTTATTTGTTCATCCCTTCCAGTGTGAACTAAACCTTGTTGCTTTCCCTGTTTAAGTAAATTTTATTAATGTAATCTAACTATTCACTCACAAAACCCCCCAAAATTGTAAGTTTATAACTATTATTAACTTAGTATTGTTTTCCCTAGTTTTGTTTGTTGTTTCTAGTTAGGTTTAGTTAGATTTAAATCTGTAGGTTTAAATTACATTCAATAGTTGGCTATTGTATTGTTGAAATAATTATAATGAATTATAGTTAATGGTGAGCTCCAAGAAAAAAGCTCTATATGGGTGTATGTTTCAGACCCCACTGTGAGAACTATAGCTCCAGCGAATGCTTTTTTTGTTGTCTTATTTGGAGAACCGGAAAGCCTTTTTGCATAATTCATGAAGCTGCATTTATTAATCCGGCCAGGGGGTTTACATGGTATTAAGCAAAAGGTTTTCTCTCATTCAGGCTGACTCATTCAAAAAGAGGAAGCATGGCTTCTATTTCACGTGGCTGTAAGTTAGTAATGTTACTCTGGCTGTTAGAAACCCAGCCCATGTCTCTGTCACTCTCTCTCTCTCTCTCTCTCTCTCTCTCTCTAATACAAATTGTCCCACAAACTGACAGTTTCCCCTCCAGTTCAGAGATTTTCTTCTCCTTTTCAAAAGCTCTCATTATAATAGTGAGGCTGTCAGTAAGCCCTGAATTCCTTCTGTGCTCTCTGCCAATAGAGCATGTCTTTGTCACACTTTGCTAATGAGCTTTTTATTCACTGAGAATTTTTTTTCCCAGACAGGGTTGGTATTTTTATCCTCTCTTCACGTGTCTGTCCTTGTCTGATTAGATGTTAGACAGGTTTAGAGGATACAAAATAGAGTAAATACCATGCATGGTAATTAACACTTAATCATAATGATGACCTAAATGGAAACTTTCATTTGACTCTGCATGTTGTTTTGTTTTATACTTTTTTTTTTTGCCTATTTTTCACAATCCCTGGAATCACATTCTTGCACAACAAATGAATAGCTGCCAAATGCTTTGTTTTCAACAAGTATGATTGACGGGTTAGATTTTCTCTATTGTAAATCTAACAGAATGTAAGAAACTAGTATGAATTAATAATTAAGGAACTGAATAATCAGTTGAATATTGTTTCCATATTTTACTCACAACAACACATTTAGCAAACAGTAAATATGCACTAGGAATTTAAGTTCTTTGGAATGTAACTTGCACACTGATCATATCTAGTTGATTAAAATAGAATACTTCATTCAGTCAGTTACGACCTTTGGATGACGTAAACTGATGTAATGGAAAACAAACTCCTCCATGTTTAACCCTAAAAGCTCATTTGAGGCCGCTAAAATATATAATTCTTCTGAGCTGACCTTATGAACACTGATGGAGAGGGTTTTTTTGTTTCTATGTTTGATCTGTTGCTGTTTAAGTAACCAACATGCCATAATAACAGCTCTTTTCTTTCTTTCTTTCTTTCTTTCTTTCTTTCTTTCTTTCTTTCTTTCTTTCTTTCTTTCTTTCTTTCTTTCTTTCTTTCTTTCTTTCTTTCTTTCTTTCTTTCTTTCTTTCTTTCTTTCTTTCTTTCTTCCTTTTTCATACATGATGCCATTCTCTCTGCATCCTTGCCTACACCCTTCAGTTGCAGTCATAAATGTCTTATTATTTGTTGTGTTCCTGGATCAGTATTGTTTATTCTCCCTTTTATTTGTCCCTGCAGAGTTGCCATCCACCATGCTAAGATAAAGGCGCAGAAACGTGTTCTGAAGATGCTAAAGCGACTGGACAAGATAAGGTTCAGAGGACAGAAGCGCGATGAGTTCTTGGACATTGCGGAGTCGCCCAACGCCTCGGACAGTGAATGCAACGATGATCTCCTGATGAAACCTCCAGCGTCCGTTAAAGATGGAGAGGAAGTCCGAGACCCTGTGAGTCAGAGTAATTTGCTTTCAGCATAATAGGAATACAGGTTCACTGTGCACTGTGGTGATTAACCTGCTCTTCCTGAATTGCTGACAGCTGTTGAGGTTGAATCACATCATATTGGGTTTGATTATTGGAAAATGTAAGTGCTTGTGCTTTTCTTCATGTAGTAATAAGGTCTCTTTTAATATTGAATTATGGTAATATTGAATTAGTTTTAAATAGATTAGATTTTTTTTTTTTGCTTGAATGGCTTTCTTTGACCTGGAATATAAACTGTAGAGATTTCCAATTACAATCCTTGAAACTGCACACAGTGTATTCTATCTACGATCGTTCTAGTGTAGATTGTCATTGACCAAACTGTTAATGTACAGTAAATACATTGGAAAACATCTGGGTTTAATCTGCCACGTCTGTTAAATGCAGTGGTGCCAACATGTGGAGTCTGTAGTCATATCGTTTATGTGTTTTGACTCCCTGCCTTGTCAGGGTCATGGCCATGTAATAACTTCACTCTTCATCATTATCGGCTAAAGCAGTTAACAGACCAAACGGTGATGAATTTATCCTATCGTAAAAGCTAGCTCGCTGGAAGGAAACGACGTTAAAGATGTGAATTTATGGTTGCTCTTGGCTCTACACGGACTTCATCTAGGTGAGCTGTGAATTAGCAAACCTCTGCCAGTGGAAAGCAGAGGATCTTGTTTGTTTGCAGCTTTGCATCATTAAACAGGGATAATGTGCTGTGTGTCACAATTTATTATTTTATTTCATCGCTTCTTTTTTATTATTGAGCTATTCGGTATTGATTTTTGGGCCAGCAAACTATTTCATTTCTTTTCCTTTCATGTCTGTAATGAAAGTGCCAAGACCATTTTTGCTTATTAAATTCTATAATAACATATTTTATTATTATTTATAAATGCTTTTTGTAAATCCTTGCATTATATCTTTTGTTCATTTAGTCATTTAGGTTTTTTGATTTGAACCATATATTAAGGTTTATTTTTCTCTCAGACTCCTAGGATTTACTAGTTAGCCATGTTGGTGCATTTGCAAGTTACTGACAAATCATACTAGACACTCTAGGGAATGCTAGACTGTAATATCAGGAACTTTAGCTTTCGAAATCTGGGATGTTTTAGTGATCTGACAGTGGGCTCTTATAGTTAACTCTGATATATGAAGGTTTGCAATTATTATTTTTATTATTATTTTTATATTATTACATTTACAGCATTTGGCAGATGCTCTTATCCAGGGTGACTTACATTTGTCTCATTTATACAAGTACAATTAGTTAAAGGCCTTGCTCAGAGGCCCAGCAGTGGTCCTGGGATTCGAACTCGCAGCCTTCTGGTCAGTACTCCAACGCCTTAATTAATAAAAAAAGAACAGCTCGGTCACTTATTCTGTACATGTCCTTGTAGTCATGTAGTTATTGCACTACATATTCTGTTTTTAGAAAAAATATACACGGCACACTAGAAATACGTTGCAGATGAACTAAAATAAATGAAATTTCCACGCCTCATAATGATATTCAGAAAGGTGTGTCTCTGCAGTTAGTGTTAATGTCCATTGTGCATCTAAGTGAACAGATATGAATAAGAGAAATATGTTGAAATCCAACATTCAGCTGTAAAAAGAAAGCAGACAGACTCGACTCCACCCAGGGCAGCTGTCAGGTTGCTGAACAGGCTCAACAGAAAAACACGCAGGTTCCTTGAAGATTTCAGAGACTTCCAGCTCACTCTTGGAGCTTTGCTTCATGTCAAATCAAATGGCATTAACACTTAAAATGACAAAATAGCAGACAAGATGCATGTTTGAGGCAGTGCTTTTGTGTATAGTGCTTCTTCCTGTCGCTGGAATTTCAGGTGCACTTCTGTTACTATTGTAGGGTAAGAGATTAATCTGATGTTTGTATATTATATTTTATTTTGGATTTTGTAGTGTATAATTTTTCAATCTATTCTTATATTAGCATTTTCTGCTTAAATGCTGCTGGTGAAATTGTGTTTGTTCCTTATTTGTACTGTTTAAAGTGTATAAAATGCAGTTACTTGGAACAGATTTAGGCGCAGTCCTCCACCTAAAACCTGCTCTGCCTTGCCTTGTCTCAACAAGCTTGTGAATAACGTCTGCACTGGCTGCAGTTGGAGTGTGTACAATTTACATAGAGACTTTGATTGTTGACTTCTGTCTGCTCTGTTCCTGGCTTTGGGGTTCTTCCAGGAAGATGGAGGTTTAATGTCCTGTGCAGGCTAGAGTAATGGGAGCTGGACACGACACCGCTGATTTACTGAGCTGTTAATGGGAATAACTCACTAATTTCTAGACAATTTTAACCTGTGATGGTACCTGGGCAGCAGTGATGTCATTCTGCTATTAATATTGAGCTGTTTTATGTGCACATGTGCCCTGTAGTATTATAGTTCAGTCTTGATAAATGCACTAGCCTTCTAGGTCAACCTCTTGAAAACGTGCTTTGCAAACACACTGATACTTTTTAATGTTTTCTCATGTAGCCTGGGGATTAACCTTGGGTCCTACACCTGCTGCTTTTCCAAATAAAGTATTTGTATGTGCAAACTTCTACCCTATTAATGTTTCGTAAACAATCGATAACCGTGTTATAGCTCTTCTAGTACTTTGCAGGGCACTGGCACTGCTTCCGGCAATATAATTGGATCAGCCATTAGTAACTTCTAAATCACCTGATGAAATATTGGCAATTCTATTGGACTTTGCACATTTCATGGATCTCCCAGATCTCAACACACTCTGAAAGCTATGGATTACTTTACAAATTCCACAGTGACAGCCCAAACTATTACAATATTCCATGAGGCAAAGGTTCAGTTGAATGTAAAGTTGTAATAGAACAGTACATTGTCAACATGAGGAAGATGTATTTGTCTTTTGTTGTGTAGATTGAAGAGGTATAAAGAATGAGCTACAGAGGTTGAATAGAGAGTTTTAACTGTTGTTATGTACACTCCCACAGCTTTGAGAAACACAGTGGTAATAGCTAAACCTCTGTGTAATGTCCCCTGTAAGGGACATTATGTTTAGTTTGTATGTAGAGTCTGGTGCCTGTGGTATATAACTTTGACTTTCTATTCTGTTGTGTGTCCAGGCTGGTTCAGGGTCCATCGCCATGGCTGCTGTTATCCAGGACTACCAGAGGACAGAGGCGGACAGGCTCAATGAGGTCAAGGGTCACCTTGAGATCGCCTTACTGGAGAAGCATTTCCTTCGTAAGTACTGCTCCGGCATTACTGCAGATCCTCCACTGGGGTGGTTGCCTCATATTGTGACTTATCAGTTCACTGACTATGTTCCTTTTCCACTCCAAACCTGCGATAATCAGATAGTAATTACAAAGACTTCAGTGACCTCAAGGATAAATGTCAATGTGCAAAAATGTTCCAAGATGTCATTTCAGCCATTCCTGCAGAACTGTAAAGTGTTGTGCTCATAAACATTGAGGTCATCAGAGCTGCTGTCCTCTAGTCTGCATGTGTCCCTTTTTTTGTGGGGGTAATTTTGTTGTTTGTTTCCTCTACCAGTCTAATCTTGCTGAGCTGAGCAGGCGTTTTTCACAGGTTTAAAGTGTTGTGTGACCTCTACCACTGTCCCATTAACGGGAAAAACAGAGATGAGATCAAAGACCAGCCCTTTACTAGTTAAAAATCAATACAGACACACACACACAATTAAGCATAGGTTACTGATCGCTGTTGTTATCTAATTACAATTCACTGTTTTTCTTTAGATTTATTTAAAATCCGATTAAAAACATGAAAGTATCTCCTACAGCACATGACCTTTTAATCGGTTATACTGTATGATGCCTTGTCATACATCAGAGGTATCAGGAGGCAGATGGTTCTAATTTTAGACCATGTGTGTGTGTCTGTGTGTGTATGTGTGTGTGTGGCTCATGGGTACTGTTGTACAGAAAAGCAACAAAGGCTAATCGAGGACTTTCATGTTGCTGTCTGTAAATCTAGGTAAGATTTATTAATAGGCAGTTGCATAACACAAAAATGACGGGAATGGACGAGTCTTTGATTCTTTGACCTCAAAGCTACGGATAATACTATCTGCGGAAAGACCTTTTCTAGAATTATGATGCGGTTGCTGTGCAGCTGACCTTTGTTTCAGACATGCAGTGCTGATAATGGGGTGATGTAAATAAAAAAGACTGTAGTTAGACCGGGAAGAAGAGTGAAGTAGGCTTGTGGGACATCAGATGCAGCCTTGCTAAAGAATATATTAGGTTACAGCTAGATGATTATGAGCTGAATTGTTACTGATACTGTCAGTAGATTTATTGATATTATTTCTGAGAATTCAGTATCTCTGATAGTTTGATTGCAGTCATATATCTTATGCTCCCTTCTTGGCTGCCAGTAACCAAGCAGAACAAGAGTGAATGGAAAGTAATGGAAATATTTTTTTTTTTTTTGTTGTTTGTATTGAATGTAGTCAGATATTTACTTCCATGTGTAAGTGCTCTTATGCAAAAACAAACAAAGTGCTCCAACAATTTTCCCCCTAATTTTCATCACAAGTACTATCAGGGTATATATTTTTTTTAATTTAACCTTTAATTTTGATTTAACCTCGTGTTGGAACTTTTTAATTTTTTCTAATGCAAAATAATCAGTGAAATTATTATTTACTTTAAAACTATGCTTGACATGGGGTTTAGGGTTATAATTTAGATGTTGACTTTACAATTTTCTCAACAAAATAATTTTTTTGCTCAACAAAAAAAATTATTTTATGTTTTACACATTCTTAAAAAGACTAGCTTGTTGTACATATAAATTAAATCTTTTAAACTTTTATTTGTTAAATGTATTGTTTGTATTTGTTTTTTTTAATAATCTATTTTTAGATTTATTTTTATTCTCATAATAAAAATAAATATATTTATAAAAATATTAAATATATTTAATATTTTTAATCCATTGCTTAAAGCACTATACAAGCAAACTTTCATTTAAATAAATTTTAACAATAAGATTAGCACTTTTTATTAATGCCTTTATAAGATTAGATTCTGCTTGTGGTTCATGAAGAGTCTGGACCATCAGTTATACATTCAAACAATAATTTTTATTATCATTATATTTTAGCTTCAAGACTGCATCTCTACATAGACAGATGGGTGACAAATTAAAGGAAAAACGAATGGCTTGGTTGTGCTGCGATGATTTGGGTCCACTTGTCACCTCAGACGAAAGCATCACTGCGGATCAATACAAATTTCTTCTGTCTGACCAGCTTTATCCTTTTAAACATTTCTTATCCTGAGTTCCGGGATGAAAGTGTCCTCATATACAGGGATGACTTAGACAGTGTGCTTCATCGCCATTATCAAAAATATATATAGGACGGATCATCTGTACAGTAAATTGCCAGAGACTTGCCAGTATCAGTGACAAGCCACATTAAAGCCATACTTATGCTGGCTTCACCTTGCTTACCTCGCTCTCTTTTTGGTCTTAACTTATCTGCAGTTCTTACATATTTCTTTCCCCGTTGAGATTAGAAACAGATCGACAGGACTGATTTATTTATAGACGGGTATTTATCCTTCCTGTGAATTTCCAGACTTGAATCTATGACCATGCACGTTGTTTTCTGCCTAACATCTGACCACTTTATCTTGCTTCTTTTTCCCTTTCAGCTCATCTGTAGTATTTAGTCTCCATGGAGAGGAAACTCTCTGTGGAGAAGTGGAAAGACAGGATCTGTTTCTGCCTCATATGTGAAAATTACTTGTGGTTAAAAATCCTTATTTATACGGAAGGGTTTTAGGAGAACTGGCACTGAATTCCCACAGCTAGTTGTAACATGATCTTTGATGTACTTTGCAGGCATGAATGAACACAGCACAGTGCATGTCGTCTCTGTTTTAGAAAGGCTTTTGTCCAAGTCCTGTGATCGCAACAGCAATTGGGCCATTCATTAGCATTTTTTTGATACCAGTACTGGTATGTAATTGTACAGAATGGACCTTGTTTACAGTGCTGTGGTTATTAATGTGGACACACAAATGGTCACATTTCAGAAACTGTCGGTAAGATTGTGTGTGAACAAGTGAACAGTGAATGCAGTGTCCCTGCATGCACAAGTAATTCAAGCAAACATTTCGAAAAGTGAGAAAGAAGTGGCTCTTCACCAGGATAAGGTAGATTTTACGAGGCAGCATGAAAGTTTGCAACCAGTATTTCTGGCTACTCGAAAACCGTTGGCTGTAAACAGCTAAAACATGGGGCTATACCCTCTCGATTTAAACTGTTATATCAAACATCTGTTGTACATCTGCCATGTGAAGGACCTGCTCCTGCTGCAGGCCATGATTGTGCAGCTGTTCCACCTCCAGATGAGTTCTAAAGTAAATACGCCACACGCATGCCTTTTTATTGTTGCTAACAATGGTGAGCTAGCTTATTAGTGCTTCTTTATCAACATCATTTTGGATTTTTTTTAGCTAGCTGGACAAGTGTGAAAAATGTACCTAGCTATTTACTGCTTACGTTAATATGGAGTGTACTGTTGACGTTAATGAGCTGTGAATCTCACTAGCGTTCACTACGGATATGACGACTCGAGAAAGGTCTGTGGGTTGTTTACAGCAGGGCCTGCAGTAGTGACAGGTTGTTTTAACTGTCATGGGAGCAAGTGGGACAAGTCCTGACTTGACAAATCAGCCTCGGTTAATGAGAACGGAACAAAGCCAGTTATCTTTTTTTGTGCTTTAAAATTCTGTCTTTGCACAAGTCAGTCACTTTAACTGATAATGATAATGACAGAAGTCACTGTTCTTTCGATATGTTGTCAAAACCTTCAACAGACACAATCTTTGCTGATAACCTGAACCTGTTCAGCACAAATGAGCCAAAATACAACACATGTTTTGTCTGTACTTTCTACAACTTTACTGCACTATAAAACTGGACTTTACCTTTAGCAGGTAATTAAAAACACGAGTCGTAATGTAGTCAAAGAGCAGCAAAGGTGTAGAGAGGTATACACAGAGTCAGGTTTAATCCATCATTACACAAAGAATGTTTACAGAAAGGGTGGTACAGTACAGTAACTAAGGGTCAGCATGCTTGGACAACAAATAGCACACAACTAAAAAAAAAAAAAAACTGTGCGACTTTGTTGTAATTACCTGCGAAATAATTACATCTGAGTGCACCGAAGAAGACAAAGACACAATGTCTGAGCTGAATTTGGTTGCTCTGTGCCAAATAAATAAAAGATAATTGAGTGCTCGGAAAAGTGACTGTGAATGCAAGAACAGTACTTTTAATTAAAGTGAGTTAGTTTGGGGTTTTGTCCTAATATATTAAAGTCACTGAAAGTAAATGAGCTTTGAGTAAAGCTTTTGTGGGGGCTTTTGTGTAGTCTATTTTATGCTTCCACCTCCAGTTGGTGGATTACGTTTTCAGATTGTCCATCCATCCATCCACCCATCTATAGTCTTTGCACTCATCCAAAATTCTTGTTAGCTGATATCTCAAGCTTGAAAGTTTGTACAATTTACATGGAATAGTCACAATAACCAGCAGCAGAACCTCTTTAGTAGCTTCCTTCGTACTTAAAATACATATTTTAAGGGAATTTCAGCCTATTAATTAATAGCACAAAAGCCTCAGCTTGTCTGCAGTGCACATATCCCCACAGATACTATTTGCGTCAGGTACGATTTCCTTTTCATTTTGAGAATAGTCATTTTTCATTCTAACCTCCAGATCCAGTGCATCATTAGTGATACTGTGATCAGTAGAATTTCTATACTTCTCCTAGTACTAAGAAAAGAAAAGAAAATCTGTTTACTCAAAACACACATACAAAAGTAGGCTAAGGACACATATTGATTTCCATTAGTGATCAACTTCAGTAACCTCTTAATCCCGGTTAGAGGCACAGAGGAACTGGAGTCTATTCCAAGGACGGTGGGGGTAGACTGTCTATCGCAAGGCATCGTGCACACACACACATACACAAATTCATTAGGGGCATTTTTGTTTAGCAAGTAGTTTTGGGGTGGGGAAAAAACAGAACCTGAAAGAAGCTCAAATGGGGATGTGAAGAACATGCAAAACTCCACACAGACAGTAAGCCGAGTTCAAGATTGAACCAGAGACCCTGGAGCTGACAGCAACTGTCAAAAGAAGAAGTCTTTATTGTTGCCAGACATACATTACAGCACAGTGGAATTCTTTTCTTCGCTTTGGAAGATAGGGTTAGAGTGCTGGGGCAGCTGGTGTAAGGAGGGTCACGGGTTTTACTTAACCGACCAGCAGTGGCAGCTTGGTGGTGTTGAGATTTGAACCCCAACCTTCTGCTCCAGAACCCAGAGCCTTAACTATCTGATCCATCACTGCCTCCAACTTCTACACTTCCATGCCACTCTAACAATAAGGTTCTCAGTTCTCAAGAGACAGACCTTTTTTTTTTTTCTTCCAATTTTAACCAAAGACTTTCTTGGTCCAGTCTACTGCTGCAGGTTTGTCCTATCAAATATGCAAATGGTTGGTGTGTGTGCATGTTTCCATTCCAATCAAACAGGAACCACACCTGATTCCACCATTTTAATTTGTTGATCTTGGCTTTCAGTAGAGTCAGGTGTGGCGTCTTCTTGGCTGGAATGAAAACCTGCACCAGTACTAGCCAGACGTCCTTGTACTAGGGAAATAAATACGTTAGTTCATGTTACTTTTCAAAAAGGATTTGTAGTAGTAATTCTCAATCACATAAAAGTAGTGAGTGATTTCTGAATGGATGAAGCACACAGTTTTACAGCAGAATTTACAGATCTAAATTTAAAGTTTTCCTGAACGTTTTCTACGATTAGTATTTTTATTGATTCAAAAAGTGCTCATAGACTTCTGTTTAGAATCAGCAGGATCTCTGTAATTTTCTCAGTATAAGGAAACCTCAAAATAATTGCCTATCCATATCACACTCACGCTACAGATACTATCAATAAAGATTAAGTACTGGAGTGTTCCTTTAAGCATTTCCTCCAGCACGAGTCTCCAGCCCAGACCAGCCCAGATTCATGGGTGGCTGAAGTCCAGACTTCTCTTTGGCACTTGGTTTGGCTGTTGAGTTAAAAGTGCAAAGTAAGTTATTGATGTATTCCTGCAGCCTCACTCAAAACAAAAGAATCTAACGTGATATTCCACCAGAAACTCACACACGTTGCTGACCTGCTCAATATTTACAAGCTGTTACTGATTCGAGCTTGTGTGACAGGTCGTATCATAGTGCTGACACTTGTGCCTGCTGTGGTAATGGTTCCCTGTCCCAAGAAACACAAGCCTATAAGGTTAAATGTGAGTCTGGCAGGAATACAGATTAACAGGCAAGACGGCGCACATACAGCACTTCTGCCAAATTACTGAAATAGTTTTAAAATGAGTAACATGTATATAAGCATGGTTTAAATTGTATATAGTAACTTAGAGGTCTTGCATGTATAATTCCATAAGGATGTACCAAAATCTGCTGGCAAATGCAGGAATTGCTGTCATCTGCACAAGTCGCTGTGGTACGGTGGCACTCCCCTAGACGCAGAACTGGCGGCAAACACCTGCAAAGCACATGCCTCAGAGTCTTAATCGGAAAGGCATGTTGTAACATGACGCTCATGTTTGAGACTGTAGTTCGATTGCAGCTTCAATATGGGCAGGGAAGGGTTGGGTGTTTGATCTGGTCTGATGAAGGCTTAAAGTTAGTTGTACTTTAATCCAGAGGGTCCTGCTTGTCTCCAAAGGAACAATTTAGTGTTTATTTGATCTAAAACAAAGATTCCCTTCATGAACACACAATAATTAACTAATGCGTTGAATCATTGGTGAGTAAGCAGCGTCACTGTGGCAATAACTCAGATTGCAGATTCATCCTGAACCTGGCATGCGGGTGGAAATCTTTTGTTAAATGCATATTATAAGCAATCGCGTCGAAATTATTTAGCTTTAGCCGCAGTAAATTTGCTTTATTCCAGTTTATGTGCACGTATTTATAAGAACACTGCAAGTCAAAAGGAAATGCTTACTTAACTGCAACTATTTATCAGTGTAGCTTTATACAAAAGTCAGGTTATTCTACCTGGAACCCTTAGAACTCAGCAGTGCTTTTTATATAGGAAAGGGATTTCTGGATGTTTTGTTAGAAATGCTGCGGTATGATGGCTAAATTCTTTTTAACGTTACATAAGCAAATGTAAAAGGCAGGATAGTCACAGAATGATCCTACAGCCAATCAGAGCTATACAAAGCAATGTCAGATGTAGTTTAGATGAATACAGACATACAGAGGGCAAACACAAGGATTTTCACTATGATTTTGTTTCAGATTGTGAACTACATTGCTTTTCATTTATATGTTTTAATGATGGCTGGTCATAACTAATAATCAAGTGTCTCCCACCATTCTTTATCTCACCTTACCTTTCGGAGTCTTTATGACCCTAGTGGCACTTCTAGAGGCTAAACCAGGGCTGCATTATAGATAAGGATGTTTTTGTGTTCCAGGCGACTGAGTGTGAAACTGAGTCCATGTGAATTTTTTTTTCTTGATGATATGATGAGTGTTTGTAATGAAAATTGAAGCTTGATTGCTTGTCATTATCCTAAATGCAGCCCAGAGAGTTCAATGCCACGATGAAGTCTGTTACTGGAGATTTGGAGGGACAGTTTTGTGTTTCTGTACATTTTGTGTAACACCAGAAAGAAAAGTCCACGTAGACCTATAGACCATTTTCACTTTATTAGCATAATCATAGCTCCTAAAAGGTGCCAGGAACTCCCTCATCTGTTCCCAGCTACAGCCTCACCGTACTGTGCTCTTTTATCTCCTTCAGAGGAAGAGTTGAGGAAGCTCCGAGAGGAGATGAACGTTGAGACACTGAAGCAGGAGCTTGAGAAAGAGAGATTGAAACGACTCGACCTTGAACAGAAAATGAATGAAATCCTAAAAACCAGGTATGAGGAAAAAGAATTTGTTTCTTCTGTTCATGCTTTCAGACTGTTCAGTGTTTTAACAGTTAAGATATATCTTCTGCTAAATATTTGTATTGCTCTCAGACCAGAGGATTCCCCGCCTCCTCCTTCCAAACCTCACGGTCCTGCTGTCAATGGAACAGGTGAGCTGTGAAGCATTGTAATCTAACATGGCTTTTTTTTGGCAAATAACCTACACATAGACAGCGACATTTACATATGTGCTTGCGTATCTGATGGACAGAGCTGCTACTTTTCATTAGCCTCATGAATACACAATGTTTTTAATATATGATCTAATTTCTATGACTATATTTCATCATTGTGCTAAATGTTAATGAAATTAATTATCCTTCTGATTATTTTACTTGGTGATTGACCAACGTAAGAACAAGTCAAAAAACATTATTATTTAGCATTACTTAGGGTAAGATCATTCACATTAGAGTGGTTTAAGGAATAAAACACTCACGGTGCACGCTGTATTAGGACACTAATCAATGACAGGCTGGTGTAATGCAGCCCAAAGTAAAGAATAAGGTACTGTTATACCCCCAAAGTGCATTATTTTCCTGCAAGGGGTTTCTTCCACTTTTACAACAGCAAGTTGTTTTCATTTCATTATTTAATTTTATAAACCTCACGTCATGTTAGATTAATGTTGTGTTATTTTCTTGAGACATGTTACTTCCTGTTCTTCATTTTTATTTTATTTATAAACAAAATACAAGTTAGCAAGAAACATGACTTTTCTAGCTGTTACAAAGCGCTGACACTGGAGACTTCCGCAATTCTAAATAAATATTTCACAGAAATCTTCAACATGTCAAACTCCACTACACTTTTGTTGTTAAAAAAATATTTTATTTTTATGAGGATCCTCATCCATACCGATCCTTCTTCAAGTTGTTGCTATAGAAACACCAGCATATCAGACTGAGGACACTAATATAAACCTGTAATTTAAATTACAGCCATCAGAGCTGCTGTTATTAAAAATTAATCAACAGCTTCAGACCAAATCTCAACACCACTGTGGTATTAATTAAGGGAGAAACCAAAAACTGAAAAGTGCTTTCCTGCTTTGTGACAGGAGAAAAGCAGAAGGAATCCATGAGCTCGAAGCTATGGAAGTGGCTGTATGAGCGCCTTGGTGTGTACATAGAGGACTTTCGCTTCCAGCCTGAGGAGAACATGGTGGAGACGGAAGAGCCACTCAGTGCGAAAAGGTGAAGAAAACCTGTCATTCTCATCCTTTTTCTCAGCCTAGAGAGACCGTCAATACAGCAGGACAGCTTGGTGGTGATAAAAAGCTTTTTGCACCTTTTTTTTTGGATCTAAGACTGATGGGGTTTTTTTTTTTTGACATGGCGTTTCTCACAGTCCCCACAATTTTGGATGATTAAATCACTCAGTGTGATGAAGAGAGTGATTATCTTTCCCTGATGGAAAACATATCCATGTGGTTATCTGTGTGCACTGTGATCTTTCTGAAAGCAGTTTACCTTGTAGCACAGCTTTGTGGTTAGACTGATAGCATTCACTCGAGAAAAGCAGTTGCTTTTGTGCTGTGTTATTTCACCGAGATTGAAGGTTGATGAATTGCAGGACTGTCGTTTGTCCGGTTTTTTTTTTTTATTATTTATTCGAGAGACCATTCAGTGCTCGGTGGCTGTTGTAAATAAGTAACTGTGGCCTTCTGCTCTTGTTACAGATTAACTGAAAATATGAGGCGACTCAGTAAGTATTGTTGTGAGAATACCAGCTGTAGCAGTAAATTTCTGCTAGTTTTTCCTCAGGGCTGGAACTTGGGTGATTTGATTACTATAGTATTTTTTTCTCCAGTTCTGATTCATTTTATTTTTCTGTGCTTGTAAATGTGTTCCCAGAGCGAGGAGCTAAGCCTGTCACTAACTTCATGAGGAACCTTTCTGCCTTATCCAGCTGGCACTCTGTCTACACATCAGGCATCGCCTTCATTGTGAGCACACAGTCGTTTATATACAGCAAAAAAAAACAGCTGCTCTCATCACTGATAAGACAAACCAGAAAAATCCTATCAATCCATTGAATATTATCTTGCTAAAGTGTTGTGAGTATAGCATATTTGATTCGTTCTGAGCTAATTTCAACATTTTATGAAGATATAGATAGATAGATAGATAGATAGATAGATAGATAGATAGATAGATAGATAGATAGATAGATAGATGGATAGATGGATAGATAGATAGATTGATAGTGTCGGAACTCAGAGCCCCCTCTGAGTGGACATATCACAGGGTGGAATTTTAAATTGTGTCTACTTCTATTATTTCCATAATCTTATCCAATGAACTCAATAAACTGTCAAATACTTAGCCAAAATAACGGAGATCTCAGTCAGCAGATGAGAAGAAGCAGCTTTCTTTATTCAAAGATGCAGTCAATCACATGCATTTCTGAAGAGAGCAGCTGGTCTAAAAACCCCAAAAAAATCCCTTCTTCTTATACCTCAGGCGCCCAATGGCACCTCCTTTTCCAAATTTAAATATTTCCAGCAATTTCACATTATATTCAATGTATGGCTACTTTAATCCCACCTTCCTTAATTTACATACTTACTATATTTTCTTATTTGTCCCGATACCGCCCCTTAATTAAAACATCCTCCCGTTGGTGACATCAATGTTCCTTCTCTCAATGAAGGGCACGCTTCCTTCATTTGACTGCAACCTTTCGGGTACATGATGTTTACAACAATGTGCATGTACCTGCCTCGATGTTTACAACGATGTGCACATACCTGACGTACCTTGATGTTTTCGATGTTTTAGATTTAGATTAGTGTTTCCATTTCTTAGTAAACCCTGCTTCTATTTCTAAGTTTAAATGTGCTTCAATTTGTTGGTAAACCCTCTATGTCTGGGTCTAAATGTGCTTCTCTTTTACCTATTAAACGATGCTGAAGCTGATAAGATGCTGTTATGTCTAGCGTGTCTGTCTTCTCTCACCTGGGTGACTATTCTGGGCTCTGAAAATCCCCTTACTTTCAAACTTCTCATCACCAAAAAATCCCTCTATTTCACCCTTCTCAGCACTAGCTCTGCATGATTATTATAAAAGTTATACATTTGCATTCATCAAAAGCTCAAAAGCCTGATATTATAAAGGATATATATTTGATATATTTGCACTACTCCAAAGCTAACTACTAATCAGTAGCTAAATATTTGGATAGATATTTGATAGGTATTTGATGGAAAACCACTACTTCTAGGCAGAGCATTGCCATTTTAAATCTAGGCTAATGTATGATATCTATGTAATTTCTCCGACAATAGATAGATAGAACTTTATTGTCATTGCAAAGTACAGGTACATAGCAACAAAATGCCATTTAGCATCTACCAGAAGTGCAAATAGTAGAAATTGTGATAAATTTATGATAAATACGTACAATTATAAATAAGGCTCTGTCAGTATGTGCATAGAGAGGTATGGGCAAGTTGTTTTTACAGCATATAAAGTGTAAAGAAAAGAGTAATTATATATAATTTTTTTATAAATATATTGCAATCCTACCCAAGTCTGGGAAGCATAATCTTCATAATCAAGGGATCATGTTTTTGTAAACATGACATTGTAATTTACTTTAGTTCTGAGATCTGTTATACTGTATATCACAATAACTCGGAACTCTAAAGCAAGAATAAATTCCAGCTAAAATAGTACAATTGTAATAATAATTTGATATAAGTATTTTTTAATTCTGAGTAACTGGTCTGTGTCATGTATGTAGACATTATAACGAATAAAAATGTCTTCCTGGTCCAATAAATAAATACAGTAGTACACCTTAGAGCACTGTGCCTAAAGTTGAACCATACTGTATATTAGTTACATTAGTTATATCTGTTATTATAGAGGTTATTTTCTTTTTCATCTACAGATCTATATGTATGCTGTGTGGCATGGCTGGGCAATTCCTATGTTTCTCTTCCTAGCTATTCTCCGTCTGTCATTAAATTACCTCATAGCGAAGTAAGTCCAGTACATTTCCATTTCATGTCTATTTAGTTTCATTAAACACGTTCATGTGTGTAAATGGATCTTATTCTGATTTTAAAGACCGACACATGTGTTTTAATTAGTTTAACGTACATAACTTTATTTTGAACAGCTCTTAGCCTGCTTATAACCTAATGCAGATAGACATAAAAACGTCATCTCGATGGATTTTTAATTAAGTTTTATGCATAAAGCTATCATTTTTATTTTTTTAAGTACAGCATTAATATGTTTATGTGTCTGAATTATGGTATCGAAAAAAGCTTTTGGAAAATATGTTAATATATAATAACATGATAATACTACACCAAATCAGCACAGGTTTATTTTTGCTTTTTATAATTTTGCTTTTTTGCCTTCTTTCTGCAAAGATGTGGATGAATAAGGAGCAAATTAAATAAATAAATAATCAGCAGTCCAAAGATGTTTAAAAACTGTGCAATTTCCTCACACAGTGAATGCCACTCTAATTGTTGAATGGAGAAATGGTCAGAAAAGTCAGATTAATTCAGATTATAATCAGATACCAGCTGTTAAAATGTTAGAATAAAAAAAGTTTAAATGGATAATTAAAATGCTTCTAATTGGAATGCATACAGAAGTTTAGGAAAGTTTGTAGCCTTCAGAACTATAGCAGAAATTGTCAAAGTATTACCATGTGAAGGTTGTTTCTTTACAGGCCACTAAACATTTCGTTTTAAAGCATATTCAATGCAAATTAAAGCTGTGTTATTGTTCCAGAGGCTGGAGGATACAGTGGAGTATTGTGCCTGAGGTGTCTGAGCCAGTGGTAAATATGAACACAGATTTCTTAGTGCTGTTGCTAATAATAAGACATTTAGGTCTTAACATTATAAACAAAGTTAGTTCTTAGATTATTTTTACTTCAACAGAAGAACGAATTGGAAATCTCTCTCTACATATAAAGCGTCTCTTCTTTTTCCCCCACAGGAACCTCCGAAAGAAGACTTGACTGTCTCGGAGAAGTTCCAGTTAGTTCTAGATGTGGCACAAAAAGCGCAGGTAAATTAGGCGAAGATGCTACAGTAGAAAATGGAGCTGCCGTTGAACAGGGCAGTCGAGTAACATTGTAAGTGTTGGGAGCTCTCTTTTCACAATCTGTCTTTTCACAGAACCTCTTTGGAAAGATGTCGGACGTCCTGGAGAAAATCAAAAAGTTAGTACTCTTAAAAATGTACAATATTTTCCATAGTTCACTCTATAGTATGTGCCAGAATACCCAAGAGATTATGTTTTTGCTATTGGTATTTTTTATGCTGAAATACATGAATACACACAGTATGTCTCTACGTTGATTTTCTAGCCTGTTCATGTGGGTGCAGCCTGAAATCACTCAGAAGTTGTACATTGGTCTGTGGGTGGCATTCATTACTTCCTGCCTGCTACCATACAAACTCTTAGGCTTCATAATCGGTAAGACATACATATCATGGCACTGTTTTACTGTTTTACTGTCTCTGTATCATGTTTACACCTGCAATATTCCTATCAATAGGGCTCTATGCTGGAATCAAGTTCTTCATCATTGACTTCATCTTCAAGAGCTGCCCCAAGCTTAGGGATAAATATGACACGCCATACATTGTATGGAAAAACCTGCCCACTGACCCACAGCTGAAGGAACGTAACAGCGGCAACATCAGCAGACGGGTGAGTGTCACGAGTTCATCCAGATCTGATTTAGAGTGTGATAGAGAGATACAGCCAGTGTTTTTCCTTTTTCTTTTCTTTTCTTTTCTTTTCTTTTCTTTTTAAATTTAATTGTCTGTCATACATCTGTTTTGTTTTTCTTTCTCAGCTGTCTGGCTTTGAAAAGGTAGGGACTTAGTGGCATTTGGGTTCACAGCAGTACCTGTGTTTGCCACCACTGTGTGTGTGTGTGTGTGTGTGTATGGGGGGGTGGGGGGGGTGGATAACGTTTCTAAGCAGAACCCACATTTCTACTGGCAAATGGATCAAAAACTTACAATTTACTCTATGGAAAACAAAAACACTAGATCTGAGTGGTGTTTCTTCGAAAGTCTTTAAATCATGAGAGACATGTTTTGACATTGGCAGTTCCATAAAATAAACAGCTAACAGATAAAAGGAAAAAAGACACAGAATAACCAGATTTTTATAAGATTTTGTGAATATGTAAATTACACAAGATAAGGATGAAAACCTTCCCCCTGGAAACTCAGTGCTGCAATTCTCTGTAAATCTCCTTTATTTGCATATTGAACACTGATAGGTTCTTGTATTTCATGAGGCTATAACCTGTCAAACGTCCAATACCTCACTTTTTCATATACGACATTTTGACCTTCACATAAGCATTTAGTCATGAAAGCATATTTTTTTTAATAAATAAATAAAAATTCAGGGTCATCTTAAAATTGATGTCTTTTGATCCACAGCCTTTAGAGTGCTACTAGTTTCTACCTGTGATTTTTCTCTTGTGTGTGTGTGTGTGTGTGTGTGTGTGTGTGTAGAGAGAGATTATAAGTGAATAGTATGCTATAGTACTCAGTAGCGCAGACTACGACATCAGAACAGCCAAGCTGTGAACCACTGTAATTATCAGTTTATGATGTATATTTAGATCTGCATTGCTCATGACATCCTTGGCTTTTCTCTTGTCATTGTTTGGCAGTTCTTGCATTCTTTATAATGCATTAGGTAAGTCATTTACATGACTGTCATGTGTCATGTGATCAGAATTTCTAACTGTTTGCCGTGACAAATGTTTTTAAGATCCTTTTGCAAGTCGATGGTTGGTTTCTGTTTAGATTATTGTATCGTTCTGGTGTTAACTACAATTCATGTCCATTAGGTCAATATCCATATAATAGAAGTTTTTACTGTCAAGAAACCTTGTGTTTTAACATGTTAGTCGAGTTGAGCTCTTTAAGTAAGTCAGTACATGTGTGATCCATGCCTTAATGCTTTGCCTTCACGTAGTGATGTCTGACAGCAGAGAAACAAATCGACTCCTTTGGACTCCTGGACTGTTTTGATGAAGATGTGTCCTGTGTTTCAATGTCAGTCAGGTGTTTGTATTTTTTCAGGAAATGATCAGATGACTGATCCTGCATCAGCACAGAGATGCTCTAATAGTCCTGCTCCTCACTGCATCTCTAAGGTTGCTGCTTTATTAACTGATGTGTCTCATCCATGCAGCAGATCCAGCCTGTGGTCGCACGTGGAAGCCTAGTGGCCGGAGTGCCATGTGGTGTTGGGCGTGATGAGGAGAGTGGGCGTGCATACAGCACCAAGAGAGGTCCTTTCCATGAAGTCTTCAATTTGCCTGAGAATGAGCGCCCCCTACCAGGTAGAGAGAAACATTTAAAGCTAATTTTATAAGGGGATGTGCTATAAGCTGAAGCCGTTGCCCTTAAACAGCAGATATTTAATTTAAATGGTTGATTTCTCAGGATGCTGATTGTATTTGGTTGTAGTTTTATCCTCTTGTATGGCAATAACATGTTCTTTGTGTCCTGTTCAGTGTGTGAGCACGGTTGGCGCTGCTGCTTAATCAACAGGGACAGGAAAATGCCTACTGACTACATACGAAATGGCTACCTCTACGTGACAGAAAAGTACGTCCTTACCTTTCCTTGCACACACCACTACTATTGCTTATAAATTAATATTAACCCTCACTCTGCGTTGATATAATGCAGTAATAATTATATCATTACTGCAATAATGCAGTAAAGCTTCATACAACAATGGTTTCATGTAAAAAATATGCCACTAGGTGGACTTGTCACTTGTCATTATCATCATATTTCTATTCCAATTAATCACCTGCTTACTGAATAGTTTGGCTCCTATTCGAACCGGCCAGAAGAAAACACCTATGATTACATATCTCTCAGCTGAAACATTCAGCACCATTCAGTCTTATGCCAATAATAAATTCACCAAAGAAGCTTTAGCTCATAGTAACAAGGTAGTTATAAAAATATTTTAACAGGGGCTTTAAAGTTTACTATTCTAAAGATTACAGTGTTTTCTCTTGTCCTTTAGTCACTTATGCTTTGAGAGCTCCAGCTCCCGTTCTGCATCCTCAAAGAAGAATAAAGTCATCAGACTCCAAGACATTACAGACATTCAGAAGGTACAGATGAACCTTAGCTCAATGATTTTTACTGTTCTGTGATTTCTTTCTGGTTATGGGAAGATCATTTCTACCTATTTGATTTGCTTTTTTTTTGTATGGTAACAGTATAAGGTTTTGTCAGTATTGCCCGGATCTGGGATGGGAATCTCAATAGCCACACCTTCTACACAAAAGGTGAGAAGCCTTGGGTTTATAATTCATAAGTTCAGTCCGACCAGGTTTTATTTCCACCCCAGTGTGTCTGTGCTTGTGTATCCGTGCTCATTTTCCCCTCTATGATCCTCCAGCCTCTTGTGTTTGGTGCCATGATTCACCGAGACGAAGCCTTTGAGGCCATCATCACCCAGTACACGAAGATCATCGGTGCCACTCCCCCTGTCACAGTGACAAACCTGGAAACGTAGAACACGTGCTGAAGAGTTTTACAAATTTAACAAGGAGACTTCAGCTGAGGTGCAGCTTCTTCCACTTCTTCTTCTTCTTCTTCTTCTTCTTCTCCTCCTCGAAGAGGTACAGGGATACAGAGAAAGATAATAATAAAAAAAAAAAAAGGAATCCATGTCCCTTTGGATGCCTGTGCTGCGTTTTTAGAAAAGTGTTTTAAACATGGCTCCTTTGTGATGAGACGTTTGCACCAGTGTTTTTTTTTTTGTGTGTATCTCCTTTGGGAATTCACTGAGTACCACTGAAATGCTATTACAGAGCAGGAGCTGGTTCTCCTGACAGTTTCATGTATCGATCCTAGTCTTGTGTGTCATTTTTGTGTCTTCTATATAATTCTCCTCATCTGACTTTTAATCCTGGAGCGAGTTCTCCGTACTGTTTATGAGACTATTCTCATCTGTGTTTCTCGGTGTTCTGTCAGACAACTTTTAAGCCCCCCTCTTTTTTCTTTTGAGCTTTTTTTTCTATTGCCTCCAGCCTTGCACATGGAGACACACTGCAGTTTGTGGTGCTGAGATATAGGGAATGCCACGTAGCTGCTGCTGCCCCTTCAGAAGTGCTCAAAAAACATATACCATGGCCTTTTGTTTTAAACCTTGATGCTGCAAGCTTGGGTTTTACTTTTAAAATTTATGCTGGAAACTACGATTACAACAGAGAATCCCCTGTTTAGAAATATTATCCACACCACTCCCGAACAGGAATATTTTGTGGCAAATCAGAAATCTGATTAATGTGAGGGGAAAAAAAAAACATTACACAGTGGGGGACAGTAAGCATCCAGCATGGATACTTATCTTGACTGCCCTGCAGCTACAAACCACTTAATCATATATTTTAATTTAAATACAGTTCATCAATAAAAGAAGCCTGCATCACTAGAATTTGTTCTTTACTCACATGCCACAGAGAAATGCAGAAGGTGGGATTTTGGGATGGTGTGGATCCAAATATTAAATTTCGACTCATATATGTCCCATGAAAAGGACAAGTTAAAAAAAAATTAGGCTTGAAATCCCACTCTAATCTGATTTCTTTTCACTGCTGTGGTGTACAGAGCTGTATGGGGATGAAAATTCCCCGCTATAAGGCTGCATGTTAACCTTGTCTCCTCCCTGCAATCTCTCATCACATAAAAGACGTCCTGGAAAAGCCTTCACTCTTATAAATGTACCAATGTATAAGGAGCTCACCTAGCTTACTGTTGTGAAAATGTGTGTGCCACATACTGTAAAGTGATCTCTATTGCTGTAGTCGCTGTGGGAATACTTTACAATTCGTCCCACCATACGATCTCTGCCCCCATTCCCATGCAGCTCTCTCTAGCGTGTAACTGATGCACCTTAACGGCTCATCTTCAGATAGGGTTGGGAATGATGGGGTTAACCTTTTTGAGTAATCAGTGTTTCTTCCGAATCATGCTTTTTTTTATTCATTCTATACGCTCATACAATAAGCACAACCACACCATGAAGTCTTATCATGAACTGAATGTGTAAGAGGTGTGAAAGGATGTCCTGTTCTCGCATATTCCTGTCTGCTGTGTGTGTAACCAAACTTGAACTATTACATGCTCCTTGCTGCAGCTATGCTTCCCTTAAACCCTTTGCACAAACAACCGAACCTTTCGCCTAGATGTATAGGCCATATAAAGGAATACTCCAGATATACTCCAGCTAACCATCTATCCATTGTGTCTGTACGCTGTTTCACCCAGAAATCCTGGGTTTTGTTTTTTTTTTTCTTTTACATTTTATAATGGTTGTCTAAAGGCAGTCAATAAATTGTCAGTAAATTTTTGCACGACTATGTGAGCACAAAACATTCTTTAAGATTACAACAGCAGTTCATAGGTCCAAATCTACAGTATCCAGGTAAATCAAGGTGGAAAACTTCGTTATAATCTGCAAATCAATAGAGTCTTATCAAATTCTGTAGACTTTAAGTTTTATCCAGCTTTTGAATTGTGTAACAATACATTAAAGTCGATTTAGTGACGCTCTCAGGTGATCCTCTGTTTTATACTATAAGCCACACTACTATAGTAGTAACACATTGCCACAGATTATTCCATCTGAAAAAATAGTTCCATGTCAAGTGTAAATAATCCATTAAACCTTAGTTTACAAAAATCTTTGCCTATAGAATTTGTCATTGAGTTGAGTATAAACATTTACTGACTGCACTTAGACTTCTATAATATGTGATTTTTCATGTATAATAAAATGACAGAGAATTGTCTTGGTTGTAGTAGTTGCCGAAAGCTGCTACAGGCACAGTAAAAAGATTATATATTACATTTTTGTTTTATGTAATTAATTTTATGATCTTATTTTTATAATTTGTGCATCCCAATCCATTTCACGCTAGCCTCTTCACAGTGTAGTAGGTACTTTTCTGCCATCTGTCTCATTACTTGTTAAACCATTACGAATCCAAACATGCCCCCCCCCTTTTATCCAGAAACAATTTTATTATGCCAGTCTATTGTTAAGGGGAAAAACTCCTCATGTCGATATCACTTACTAAGCCTATGTACTCAACTAGCCACATGATTCTGTGCTAACCAGCACTTTATACAAGTAGCATTTGTGTATACGTGTGTGTGTGTGTGTGTGTGTTGTTTCTGTTCCTACTGCTATTCTGTTCCTACTGCACATTATTCTTGTTAATTAGCTGTCCGTGTCTCACTTTGTGCTTTCACTCGTTTTCCTCGCCGTCTTGTTAAACGGAGTCACCACTGATTTAACTCTAAATGTTCAGTGCTGTGACTAAGAGTTTCGGGTTCTCACCGAGTGTAAAATGCAATCGGCTAATACAACATTGAATCGTTTACAGTTTTCATTTGAGCCTTGAAGCTCCGAGTAATTAATGTAGCTCACAAGTAATCATAGGAATCGTAAGACCTCAGCGAAGATCCAGACTGCACATTAGAGAAGAAGCACAGAATCTCCTGGAAACGATTTGCCAAATATTATGTCTGTATTACTGTTTGTTGTTTGCTATGCCCTTTACCTGCTCTGTCTACAGAGTTACATAATTGTCTTGGCCTAGTTTGAACCCTGGAGAGGTCCAGGGGCATGAGAATGGGCCCCACAGTTTTTGTGGTAAATGTCTGTGGTACTTTAAGGTACTGAGGGTTTAAATTGAGTATGTAAAATCAGCTGATATGTTAAAGAGGCTCTGTTTTTTAGTTGGTCTTCTGTCTTGTTTTTCATCGTTCAGCATACCCAAGCAGGAAAGCAGATATTAGGGACCTTCTCTTTCACCCCTTTTTGCCGGACATTTAAAAGAAAATGTTTCGTCTGATTTGGTTGTCTGTGTTTATATGGTTAGCCAAAGACTAACAGTGTTTTGTTTAGTTTTTTTTTTGGGTTGTTTTGTTTTTAACTTTTTAGTGGAACCCATGAGAAGAAAGAAACCCATGTATAGAACACAGTAAATCATTAGCCTCAGATTAATTCATCGATGCCGTTTTTAAAACTTTGTGCGCATGCCGATGGTTATTTTCTTTTGTTTGGTTACTCAATCAGTCAGTAAGCTGTAGAGCTGCCCTGTGAAGGTTTCACACACACACACACAAAAGAAGAAAAAAAACAGAAAATTATGTTAAACAAGCCTCTGAACAGTTTTTAAAGAAGTTGTCTAATAAAATTGTGTTGTACCTTTTTTCTATTTAAGTAAAATAATTTAACATATATACTGTCTTGTTTTTTTTTTTTTTTACTCCAAGTGCTTTTAATTATTCAATTCATCAAAGTATAAACCAACCACCAGACAGGCCAGTTACCTGTCTAAAAAAAAAAATCCCCATGTGGATATCACCTACTGATGGCTGTCCGTGAGCTAACCAGCACTTTATTCAATGACAGCAGCATTTTTGTGTGTATTTGTGTGTTCAGGATCTGGAATTCTTTTCTTTTACCTGCATAGATATTCTCATCACACTAGAGGGCATCATTGCAATACGATTAGATGAGTAATTGCGATGTAAATGTTCTTTAAATGCTAAAATATACTTATTGCATACGTTTAACATATTCATATGCAGCAGAATTTGTTTGAGAGACTTGGAGATAAGTCTTTTTAGGGCTTTGAAAGTCTTACAAAATGTAGTCTTACTAAATACTAAATTTAGTAATTGTACTGACATACTTATTAATAAAATGATTTATAATGTACAACAATCTTCATTGTTTATGAACTGAATATAAAAACTAACTCACTGAATATGATAACTATCTCAAATGGAAATATAACTGAAAACACTGATTCATAAAAATAGGAATTTAATACATACAGCTATTGATTAAAAGTAATGTGCAAAACTTTGCTTACAAATTCTGTGTAAAATGTATTGATGATTATATATATATATGAAGGTGCAGAAGCAGGTTTGAATCACCACAGTAGCCATAACAACTTGTTCACTTTGGAGTGGACATTTATAGAAACTGTAGTTCCCAGCAGTGCAGCTGGAGGATCCTGCCCCAGATACAGTTACAACTGGCCTGAAGTGTAGTGTAGCTGGCCTCTGAGGCTATGACATGTGTACACACACACACACACACACACACACACACATCAGCCTTAGGTGTGAAAAGCCATAGCTCAACGTTAGTGTATGTCTGCAGCTCCATGGACGTCTAGCCTGATTGCAAATTGGAGAAGTCCCTAAAAATTAAAAGATAGAGTAAAATAATTCATAGTGTGTACAAATATATAGGTGCCAAATTTGTTTGTGTTGGGTCACTTAATGGACAGTTATCACAATGGCCAATCTTCATTTTGGACCAAAATGAAGGCTTTAAACTTACAGCTTGTGCATTTGGTTGAGATTTGGAAAGTGCATTGCCATAATTCCACACTATGTTAGCCAAATACATTAGCAAGCATGGGCCATTATTTCTCATCAGGTAATACTGAGAAATGTCTCTAAAATGTTTGAATGTTTTTGCATAATGCTATGATTTTTAGTAAAAGTGTAACATCTCTAATGTATAATCAATACAATTCCTAGTGAATTTATGAACAGGATCCAGAGAGGAGTATATTTATAATAACTAATCTCTGGTGTTTGTGTGGCTCTTGACTTCAGCCTGATGGCAGCTGTGAGACAGTCAGCCAAGAATTTGTGCTTTAATCCTAAAGCAGGAAGAAAAGCAGCCATTGTATTATTAATATGCTAATTGGGTACATATAGGGTCATGTATTTAGCTTTCAAAAAAATTACCCTGGTTGGATTACTAATCAGAAGGTTGTGAGTTCAAATCCCAGGATCGTCAATCTAATTGTAAGTCATTCTGTATAACTGCCCTTATTACATCAATGTAAATGTAAGCAATTCACCCGCTGGTCCATTTCAGGTCTTCATCAGCACATTTTCAATTAGCTAATCCACTTACTGGCATTTTCTGAGGTAGGAGGAAACCAAAGAACCCGAAAGAATCCCAGGCAGACATGGGGAGTACATGTGGATCTCTCCACACAGTAACCCAAGCTCAGGTTTGAACTGAGGACCCTGGCACTGTGAGGCAGCAATGCTACCCGGTCTAGGTTGAGTCTAGAACCATTTCTAACCCCTAGACCTCTACAATCCAATATTTCTTCATGAGAAAGTGTACTGTTATGATCAGTGAAATGCTGAACGTTTGCTGAAGAAACAAATTATTTAATGACACACCTCACTACCTTTTGCTTGGACACAAGAAAGCTGTTGCTTCTCAGAACCATGAAAAAAATAAACCACTGATATAACCCGTCCATGTCCATGTTAAACAAGATGTCCTGTGACGTGTCTGTGCAGATTTTCCACCACTGATGGCTGAGTGTATCTACTAAAAAAGGCCAAGGCTTAATCAAGAAGTGTAATCATAATCCGGAAAGAAGCAGTGGCCGAGTGGTGTGTGCGAGAGATATTCAGAGGAGTCCAGCCTTCCGGATATCCAAGCTTAGGTTTCAACCCCTTGCTCCATGCCTTGCTTACCTATCAGCAAAAACATGTCCATCAACTCAGATGTCAGCATGCTAAAACTGGTGGCAATCAAATGCCTGGAACTGGCACGCTGCCTTGTGTCTGTATCAGTTTTCTTGGGAGGGTGCCTTGATCTGCAACACCTTTGAAGAAATTGATCTGTGCAAGATCTCAAGGTATGAGCCTGCTGAGCTGTAACAGCAGGTGCTCAGAGGTTTGCTCAATGGGAATAAACATTTCTGTAAGTGAAATTTTGTCACTTGCCTCAGACAAGTACTGTTCTTCGATACGATGCACGCACTTCGAGTAAACATACTTCCCAGAGATACAGGTTAATGGGTGTTTAGCACCTGTTAACAGGAAAGAAAAACTGCTTCTGTTTACATCTTATCACATCAACTGATCCCGCTGAAGTGAAGCTTTAATTCTGTATGTGACCCTCTAGCCAAACCAAACCAAGATCCTGTATATGACTGGCATGGTGACAGAAAGCTCCGGAAGCTGATGGCTGCTAGGATTATACCTGCTAAAATCATCCATACTTTAATTAACACCCATGCCTCCACACATATATTTTGTTGCCAATTTCACCAAGCAATGTATTCTGTTTTATGAATGAACACGACCCTGGCTGCCCCTGTTTATGTATATTAACTTTACACACTCACAGGAGGCGACAGTGACACAAGCCGGGGCTTGTGAGCTCATGGACTAAATGCAGAACAAGCTACAATTCAAACTCATTCAGGCTAGATTTAGATGCAGATCTACTGTACCATGAGGCCTGGGTTCAGAAACACAAGGTGCATAGCATCATGCCGGGCATCCAGGATGGAATGTAAGTGCCAGTAGGTTACCACAAGTGAAGTTACGCTAACAATACCGTGCTGAAACTCGGGAGGAGAATTTTTTTGTCAATTCATCTTTCCTAGGGGGTTGACATTTGCCCACTATGTGTGTTGAAGGGCATGGAAGTATCATGTTTCTACAGGGGTGTCCTTCATCTGCATGGGTGAGGCTACTGTGCTCTATTAAGAAGGGATATTGCCCACTGTCAGGGTTTTATACTTCTGGGAATCCCTGACATCCCTTCCCTGGCAAAGCACTATTTCCTGTTGGCAGAGCCAAAATCTAATAATTGCTGTCTAGTTCTATTAACGGATATAAAATGCATGTCCTATTTGTCTTCCAGTTTTAATTGCTCCATGTCTTGGTATAGTAGATCAGACTATGAGGGCTTCACATTTACACCTGCCCACCAGCTAAACGAGTGTAAAATAGAGTTATTTATTATTTATTTGGGCAACATCTGCAAAACATTATCACTTATGTTGTGGCAGCTATAAACAGCCAATCCCTCACTAGCCTCCTCTGAAATGAATGAAGATGAAAAAGAAGAAAGGAAGTGAAGACAATTTCACCAGATACACCAATAACATTAATGTAAAATGAATCATGGAGACCTAGAAGGGTGTCTTCTAGGGTAAACGTATAATAAATTATTTGGCCATAATATGTCCTAAATGTCAGTTATTTATTTCATATTTATAAAACTGCACTTGTGCCTATGGTCGAGTCACATTGGTTCATTCTCCATATATTATAATTATTATTATTATTAATATTGTTATATATACTAATGTGATTATTTTTTTCTGTGAGTATTGTCAGAACAAAATGATATGAAATATGAAATGAATCATCTGATCGGAATTAAAGCAAACGCTCACGAAACACTGTGACCTCAGGTGAAATCTAACCTGTGACATAGCACCTGATAAAAATATTCTCACAAAAAGGTCTAGCAGCAGAAAATCATGCAGGTATTTCTACTAATGTGATGAGTGGTGACCCCCTTCCCCCTGATGTAGACAGTCTGTCACTGAACACAGCAAGGTCACAAATTATCAGCAGGAAGCACATGTATGTCACTTGATGCTGGAGCCTAAACTAGGATCCAGAGTATCTACATCTACGGAAGGGTCTCGGGGTGTGGTTCAGAGATTTGTCCTCTTCTCTTCAGTAAACAAGAGACAGACCTCAAATGAATCCCAACATAATTTTGCTTAACACTGTGTTATTATTGCTATTAAATAGTTTACCATTTCTAGTAGAAATATTCCTCAAGAATGTTTTGCGCATGTACAGCAAACACAATGAGATATGAAAATAAATGCATAAAGCTTCACATACACGCAAAAAAAACAGCGTGGTGACTCTTTATCTATTTCATTCACTGATTATCTTTATAATGTATTGTAGTGTCATTGAATTTTTAGCATGATTATCCAAGTGTGCTCTCTCCAACCCTGCAACTTGTTCCTCGTGTTCATAGCTGGAAAACCAGTGCCCATAACTGCTGGGAGTGTTATTTTGGCTTCCTTAACAACTTGTCCTCAAATGGTGCTCAGATGCCACTCAAGCTTGAAGTTTCCATTGCCTTGGTTTTTACGAGGACCTCATGTTCATTGCTTCAGTGTATAAGAGCGAAATTGGTCTCAATATGTTCTCTGCATGTTTCATCCTTTTTTATTATGCATATCAGATGTTGGGTTGATCGTAAAATAGATTACATTTCTTGGAATGTTACTTAGGATACCTAGGAACATTGCTTATACAATCAATATCAGGGAAAACATCTAAGATAAATGCCAATAGTGCATGGCCCGGTTAGTAATGCTCGGCCGTTCTTACAGCTTCATCTGGCTCACATACTGTCTGGAATGATGAGAATTAACTCACCCATATCTCACTGGCAGAACACAGCCACAACTTTGCCTTGATGGGTTTGCATCTCAGAGGTTAATTAGCAAAAATGTTAAACAAGTGTTCCTTAAATTTGGTCCATTCTTGGCACAGATTTCAAAAGCCACTAAACACTTTCAGTATGGTTGCTTACAACCGAGCTACTTTTAGTTCACTATACACTTGTGCTTGCCCTAAGTGTGCCTAGACCCTAAGATTATTAGCATGGAATCTTCTGGGTACATGAGCTGCAGCTGGACACATAGTTGGCCCCAGATTCTTGTATAAGAACATTAAAAAACAAAGTAAAGATGTAGTGATGATGCCAATATTTGTTATATATTATTCCTCAGTGCTTATAAATGCACCTTCTACACTATCCAGGACTACTATGTTTCTTATGTACTGTAAAGCTGCTTTGAGACAATGTTCATTGTTAAAAGTGCTATAGAAATAAAATTAAAATGAATTGAATAGTCACTCATCAGCTCTGGACTTCAAGAGCACGTGAACATCAAGGCAAAATGCTGCAAATGTAAATTAGTACGTCATTCTCACTGTGGTGATTTCTCAATCTTAAGCATTTTGGATAATAATAATAATAGTAATCAACCTATTATTATTATTATTATTATTATTATTGTTGTTGTTATTATTATTATTATTATTATTATTATTATTGTCAACCTATTAATCAAGCTAAACTGCACTTACCAGAACAGTTTCAGCTTGAGACCCTCATCTCATTGCTCTCTGCTGATCATCTTGACCTATTAAACCATTAAAGATCCAAGGTGGTAAGAATGGACTTCTATTAACCAAAATGTGTACCGATTACACTACTCTTAGACTATGTAACATTGCATCTGGCAGGGTTCAAGTAAGTTGTTTGGATAAGCTGGTTCTGCAGCACTTTTACTGCTAATAAAAAACAACTGCATGATTTAGACACCTGCGTCCGCTGTAAATGACTGTGGTATCTGTACCTAATTAAATATCTGTAAATAATTAAATGTAAATGTAGAACAAAAGAAAGTCATAGAAAGCAGTCTGTTGTTGATTTTGATAATAAAATACCATAAACACCTTTATTTTTCTTCCCCCCAAATGCAATTTTAATATCCCTCTTATCAATCTTATTTATTTATTACTTTACTCCAATTATATACATTTTTCTGGTTTTCATTTACAAAAATAAAACCTGCTTTTCTATGAAAGTGTCCCAGAACTGCAACAGATCGAAAACACTGTTAGAATCCATAACATTACAGTAACATTTTATTAATGTTATAAGTTTCTGTCTTGGGTAGTCTTGTCTGAACACTTGGATTCTAAATCATTGCTCAGTGACATGAGCATTTGTTTTCCTGAAGAGCACGGCACCGGCCAGGAGTCAGTTTGCCAATCATAGTCAGGGTGGGCTTTGCTGTTTAAAGAGCTCGAGATGACCGACCCGTCAGTATTGCCACGTGTGCGCGCGGTCTGGTTAAGTCACACACACCCAGCAGTACGGGGAAGTTTTCGATACTTTTTAAGCATTCGTCAACGCGGAACCTGCAGAAATCAGTCACTTTATTACCACACGAGTTTGTGCCATAAATCGTCAGGCTGGATTTGCCCGACCCTAGAAACTGGTGGAGCGGGAGAAAATCGTGGAGGAGCGAGAAGCGGTACGCCCGAGGGGGCAACATGGCGGTGGATTCGGCTGAGCCCGTGCACACGTCTCCCTCTGTCCGGCTCCAGGGCGACGCGGATGTGACCGAGCGGGACGGCAGTGACCGGGTGTTCATCAACGTGTCGGGGCTGCGCTTCGAGACGCAGCTCAAGACGCTCTCCCGCTTCCCGGACACACTGCTGGGTGACCCGCACAAACGCACCCGTTTTTTTGACCCACTCCGGAACGAGTACTTCTTCGACCGGAACCGGCCCAGTTTCGACGCCATCCTGTACTACTACCAGTCCGGTGGGAGGCTCCGCCGACCCCTGAACGTACCGGTAGATATTTTCATGGAGGAGATAAAGTTTTATGAAATCGACGAGACCGTGGTACAGAGCTTCATCGACGATGAAGGGCTTAGCAAAGAGGAGGAGCGCCCGATGCCCACCAACGAGTTCCAGCGGCAGGTCTGGCTCCTGTTCGAGTATCCCGACAGCTCGCGAGCAGCCAGATTAATCGCCATTGTGTCAGTGATGGTCATCTTAGTTTCAATCGTCATTTTCTGTTTGGAGACGTTACCAGAATTCAGAGGCACAGGCGATGGGCTGAATAGACACGCAACATTTAACGAGACGACTGAAGAACTCTGGACTGGCAACCCGTTCACTGACCCGTTCTTCCTGCTCGAGACGCTGTGCATCGCGTGGTTTTCCTTCGAGATGTTCATGAGGTTCATATCGTGTCCGAGCAAGTCCGCTTTCTACAAAGACATCATGAACACTATCGATATCGTAGCAATCGTGCCGTACTTCATAACCCTTGGTTTGGAGCTTTCAGAGTACCGAGGGAACGCGCAGCAAGCCGCATCCTTGACCGTGCTCCGAGTGGTGCGCCTCGTGCGCGTCTTCCGCATTTTCAAACTCTCGCGGCATTCCAAAGGACTACAGATCCTGGGCCGGACACTGCACGCCAGCATGCGCGAGCTGGGATTGCTCATCTTTTTCCTCGTCATTGGCATCGTCCTGTTCTCCAGCGCGGTCTTCTTCGCTGAGGTGGACGACTCCGAGTCGAGCTTCACCAGCATCCCGGAGTCGTTCTGGTGGGCTGTAGTTACCATGACTACAGTGGGATACGGGGACATGAGTCCCGTCACGGTCGGTGGTAAAATCGTAGGTTCGATGTGTGCGGTGGCCGGTGTGCTCACTATTGCCCTGCCCGTACCTGTCATCGTGTCCAACTTTAGCTATTTCTATCACCGGGAAAACAACGAGGAGGATCACAAAACGTACACGCACGTGACCTGCGGCCGACCGGTGGCCTCTTTTGATGAAAACAGCGTACATAAAGGCGGATTCACCCTCATTAAATCAGAGTGCTCGGAAAATAAAAAAGATGACGATAATTTCTCCATATATTGTAATTTTAATTTTGATGAATACACAGGGAAGCTGACAGATGTGTGAGCTCCACCAAAAAACCCACAAACCACCAAATATCAAGCATATCAAGAGTGGCATTAGAGCTGTGGTCCTCAAAGTGGGATCTGGGTTCCCCAGGGCTCTATATAGGTTTGTAAACCTATATATATAGGTTTGTAATTTTGGTTATTCATAATGATAAAAAAAAATATATAGACAGTCCACCTACTTATAAATCCAGCTTGATACAATTAGAACATTTATTGGAAAAACATTTCTTCAATATTGAAAAAGCTGGAAAATAATTTAGCACCAGGCAAATATGGACTACCAGTTTCGATCAGCTCAGCCTGTGTTTTGGCAACTTGTAGCCGGTCCAAACGGGATGTTTCAGCAGAGAAGGTTATTATGCATTTATTATTAAGTTTTTATAGTTATTAGCCTATTTGACTGGTCCCTTGAATTAAATGAGGTTAATAAAAACCTCAGTAACTCAAAAACAAGTAGGCCTATAAATGTTGTCAACTTGGACATAATGTGTTCTGTGGGTGGAAAAGGTCAGGAATAAAACTCTATGACTCCAATAAATAGCCAAAACATTTCATACACATTAAAATAATGAACGTAATATTTGAATAGCTGGATTACGTTCCTGAAATAAATCTGGACTGGACTGGGTTCCTGGAATTGATTTTACAGGTTAAAGACGGCCTAAAGTAAATAACATTCATCTGAAAAAAAATTAAGAACCCTCTCAGGAAAAGGTACTATTCAATTCCTTGGTGTATGTACTATGGTCTAGTGGTATGTTCAAGCATACAGTATAATATTTATACTTAGTAAGGTGTGCCTTTGAAGCTTTACTTTAAAGCTATTAAGGCACATTTATTCTCCTTAAATGATTTTTTTAAAAAGCACTTCCGCATTGCCAGGCAAAAGATAAATATTAAAGAAACAAAAGCTGCCTTTAAGGCTAGAGACAAGAAAAGCAATAGTTAAGCACATTATTTTCCGAGACTATACTTTTTTGAATAATTGGATTTTATTCATGAAATATATATGTGCAAATTGTTGTAAAAATCCATCTGCACATATATAGTTGAAAGAGTCCTTGGTTTGCATTAGAGGGCTGATTTATAGAGGCCAGTCTAAGGTTAAAATAATGAATGTTACTGAATTCGAGAACAAAGTAGTCCTATAAAAAATCCTGGCTTCCTTGGTAAAAACACCTTCCCATCAAACTCATGTGTGAAGCCAGTGTTACAAGAAATCTATGTGAACTCCACGAACAGGAGTGAGAAATCAGCAGTTTCCATGATAAAACTTTTTTTTTTTTTATGTTTATGTGAAATGAGTGAGTTAAAACATTTGCTTTATATAGAGATATAAAGGGGATATTGTAAATATATATGTAGGTTGTTACATTAAGGGCATTGTTTATATGTTTCTTAATACTTATACTTACTGGATAGTTTATAAGGAACACCAGTATACCTGCTTAATCAGGCAAATATCCAATCAGTTGAAGGCTGTGTTGTGCATTTCTGAAACTGTTATTCTTTTGGCATTTTTACATACATCAGTCTACAGTTTACACAGAATGGCATGAAAAGCAAAAACACACAGTGTGTGGCATCCAGTAAGACTTATTGATAAGAGAATTTTGAGTAGAATGGCAAAGCTAACAGGAAGGTTATGGAAACACTCTACAATCATTGCAACGAAAAATGTATCTCAGAACAAACCCTGTGAAGATGTCACATCAGATTTCACTCCCATCAGCCCAGAAATCAGGAAACTGGACACAAATTCACCTAAACAGGACAGTGAAAGATTACAAAAATGAAAAAAGTGTGAAAAAGAAGAGAAGTAATGCTATGCAGCATGAATGTGCAGCTGACACATCTGTAATCTACGTAGTGAAGAACTGGGGCTGTTCTGGGCGCAAACAGTGTTAATAGTATTAATATGGTGTTCCTAATAAAGTGACTGGGTAACATGTAGTGTGAAATAGTCAAAAAGTTTCCAGAGGATTGTAAGTACATTATCTGGCGCCCTCTTGTGTTCTCACACGAGCGCTGCAGGATTTCTGGTGCGCTCTTATTTATTATTTCTCTTGAGTGAATTAACAAATGTAGCGAGCTTTGTTAGTAATTTTAGTCTATTTGCTGGATAGAAGAGATCAAATTAAGACCATCTGAATCTTTTTGTGTCTCTCATCTGAGAACTAAGAGACTAAACAGCACAGTTTGTCTACTCAGGGCTGTTTTTTTTTACTTAAACACTGAACCTGTAAAATAATGTATAGCTAATTTGTGTATTTGTAGATGATTTTCTTCATTCTTCATTTTCATGCCAGTAAAGCTTCTAAAAGTGTTAGCAATTACAAATAATTTGCCCTTAATAAATTTTTACATTCATATAAGAATTATTATTATTATTATTAATAATAATAATAATAATAATAATAATAATAATAATAATAATAATAATAATAATAATATAAACACACAATTCAAATGTTATAATTTGTGTAAAAAATATCAGGTTAACTGTACTGAGCTGCATTACAATGAGGCTTGTGCACTTTCTGTTTTATTTTTGATAAATAAATGTATTTTTGATAAAAAAAAAAAAATTGTGCCAACATTGAATTCTTTTCCTCATTATTTTCAGCTTCACAGACTGGCAGAAGTATGAAATTGTCAATTTCATGTCTGTGACTATTCTAGACAATAGTGATAAAGCTACAGTCTAAGAGATTGTGATACTTCAAGGTTCGTCTCAGTGGTTTATTTACTTTAGTTTTTAGGGTTTCTAATGCCTACTAATTTGAAAACACTCAGATAGGGATACACTCTATTGTAGGCTTCTACATAGAAGGATAAAAATAATAGTATTACCCAGCCTTAACCTACTCAATCAGATTGATATAAAACCAAATGAATGTAAGTATTCCCAGTGTTTTATCATAAGATCCTTTAAAGAATCTAAGAATGAATAATGCTCTCCTCACCAAAAATGTGAAACCATTTTATTAATGTTGTACGTCAGGTGAGATCAACGGCGCTGTCATAGATATATGGCTGAGTAGCCCTGCAAAGTGAAAGGACGAAAGGAGAGGAAGTGATTGGGATGCAAAGTGCAGAGTGGAAAAAGCCTGCCTATTTCTTATTTATGACATTCAGCAGTTAAGCGCTCACTCCCACTGCTGCTGACCAAACAGCATCTCATGGTGAAAACTGAAAGCCTTAACAGCTGAAAGATCGACATTGTTATGTTCCATGGTGTCAACAAACTATTATCTCTTACTTACACTTATGCTTTTATCTAATATTTAGGAGCCACAAATGTTCTCTGACTGGTATAGGGTTAAGTAGTTTGCATGTAATTTAATGAGTAAAAGTGTTATACTACTTGAATGGATATCTAAAATTCAATAATAACTGCACTTTGTACTATAACTACCTGTACAAGCAAAAGTGTTCGTTCAATACATTTGTTTATATTGTTTATATTTTTATATTGCTTGAACAAGCAAACGTGGACCGGAAACATAACGCTTCTGGTGAATTTAATGAAAAAAATCTAACACTAGCATAAATATGCTTAGTATTAATGTATAAATTAAGTATAATAATGTTAGTGTGTCATAAGTAGTAGTAGTAGGACGAGGAGTAGTAGTAGTAGTAGTAGTAGTAGTAGTAGTAGTAGTAGTAGAATCCTTTCTCCATCATCAGTGTATACATTGTACATCATAGCAGAAATTAAAATTGCCTTAATTAAAGTCTATTGCAAAGTTGACTAAGTTCACAGTATAACATTGTAAGTGGTGCAGCGTAATTAAAGTGTATCCAAAGTCAGCACAAATTTCTCAGTACACACTTAGAGTGTGCTATAACATTTTAATTTTGTGGCAGCTCAGTTGCACAGTTGCTATTGGGAGATAGGGCTTGTGATTCATTTTTTACTTTTAATTGTACATTTGTTTTACACTCAGCAAGAGGTTCGAAAATTACAAACTGTTCCTTTAAAAAAAAATCCAGGGAAAAATAACACAGACACTGCTTAAAAATAAACAACCACGGGGCCACATCTCTACCCAATGCTGGCGATGTACTACATTAGGCCTTCATTAGGTTAATTGGTGTGTATATAGCTGTATGTAACTCATGTGATCTGTGGAAGGTGTTACTCTTGTAAACATCATGCAGTGAATCACATCTAGCTCTCCATGTCTAGTTGCTGGTATTTTGAACAGTTCTCATGAGTAGGAGGAACTGCAGATAAACTCTGCAGTCAGTACTGTTGTGTCATTGTGTGTGGTCATTTACTTTGCACAGAGGCACGAATCATATGAATCATATATAACCTCTGGGATTAAAAACTGGTCTGGTTTAAAAACACTGGTCAAACAGGGTCTAATGATATCGCATAGTCTTTGGAGATGTAGCTGCTTAATCTCAAGTATGCCATATCCTTCAACTGCTGGACATTCTGAGCAAAGTTAAGGTCCTGTGATATCCTGTTCACCAGAGGGGAAGATAACACTTCATCATTTGCCCTGTGCATTGCCTTACGTCACTGACCCGTTGTCCCAGAGTTGGAAGTGTCCCATAGGTGGCGTGATATACTATTTAGAAACTATGATCCTATGCGGTTTAAATCTAGCCGTATGCTCTCGTGGTGTGTTTGTGGCGGAGCGCTCGCGCCGCGGCAGCCTGCGTTATAGAGCCGGTCTGCATTGCGTCGAACTCCCTCCCCCCACCCTCGCGCTCCTCGCTTCCCCATGTGCACCGCTATATACTGCCTAGTATTAAGGAGTTACTCTCTATCCCCTCATTGATCCCTCACCTACACCCCCCTTTAAGCACTCTTCTACCTCCATTCCCCCTTGCTCGCGCGGACAGAGAAAGCAGACCTCTCGTCTACACGGAAGAGGTGAAATTTCTGCTGATTCAGTGATGTCTGGAAATGGCATGAGCTTTGCGTTTGCCCACCCCCCACCCCCTCTCCATTTCTCCTCTCCTCTCCATCCACCCACCCACCCAACTTTAATGCATCCCCCCACCCTTCCTCCGAGCTGCAGCAGTAGACTCTCTCCTGCGGTATAAACCTTATTCACGCGCCGAGGTGCTGCCGCACGAGCACCGCACCGCACCGCGAGGAAGGGAGGCTGCGGCTTCCCGGCTTCTGTTTTTATTTCGTTTTAGCACTTTATTTTCCATTTGCTAGCTCTGCGTCGAAATCTCCCCTGTGTTGTATCGTGTGTGCATTTGTTTTGTTTTGTTTTTTTAAAAAAAGCACCCGTTTATTTTCAATAAATAGGACTTTAGCGGTTGCGACTTAAGATGGTCAGGTGTCCTATGGCCAAGGATAAAACAACTGCAGTTTCCGAGGACTGTCAGCATACGAAAAAACATGTGAAGTGTTAATGAATGAACCCAAGACGGAAGAAGATCTTTACTAATAGATGACAAGAGGCATTTCAACCTTTTCCAATATCGACAAGAGGTAAGCACCAGTACCTGGTGGATATGAAGATCGTCTGCTTTACTTTGCATTGCTTCTCATTATTTACTTCCAGAAAGTACAGTCTGGGCTTTTTGTTTTGGAGTGAGATCTAGTGATCCAGAAGTAGCCTAGCTTGTATGTGAGCTAAGAGTAAAAGTGACATGGTCATGTCAGATCTTTTTCACTTGGAGCAGAGTAGTGGTTGGGAATGTACACATTTAATGCAAGAAACATTTAATTGATGCACAGCAAATAAGCAGATACACTGATAGACAGCTAGAGAGATACATGGGAAGATTGATAAATAATTAAATAAATAGTGTGGAAATTGCTGAGCTGGCAAATATCTCCACTGTTCGATCCATTTTTTCTCTGACTGGGTGGCAGAGGCAGCAGTAGCGGATGCAGTGGAAAGGAGCGATGGTGGAGTCAGCGGGAGCTGCAGTGGGTCCACACTGAGGAAAACCAGTCTAGCTCATAGCTGCACAACTGAGCCAGCTCTGTGGGCACAAAATCAAAGCAGGACAGGGAAAGTGAGCTGAGGAGAAATTCAGGACAAGAACTACATGTCTGTTCCATTACACTAACCGCAGTCCCACATCTCCTGCAGTGCTTCGACTTGGACTTGCAGGATGACCGTAGTGGCCGGAGATAACATGGATGAAACATCAGCTGTCCCGGGGCATCCGCAGGACACATATTCCCCTGACCACGATGACCATGAATGCTGTGAAAGGGTGGTCATCAACATTGCTGGGCTGCGCTTTGAAACACAACTCAAAACACTCGCTCAGTTTCCAGAGACACTGCTTGGGAACCCAAAGAAGAGAATGCGTTATTTTGATCCTTTGAGAAACGAGTATTTCTTTGACCGGAACCGTCCCAGTTTTGATGCAATCCTCTACTACTATCAGTCTGGGGGACGGTTGAGGAGGCCAGTAAATGTCCCATTGGATATGTTCTCGGAAGAAATTAAGTTCTATGAACTTGGAGCTGAGGCAATGGAGAAGTTCCGTGAGGATGAGGGATTCATCCGAGAAGAGGAAAGACCCCTGCCCGAACGGGAGTTCCAGCGCCAGATCTGGCTTCTGTTTGAGCACCCTGAGAGCTCAGGGCCAGCCAGAGGAATTGCCATAGTGTCTGTTATGGTCATTTTAATTTCTATTGTCATTTTCTGTTTAGAGACTTTGCCAGAACTGAAGGAGGACCCTGCAGGATCTATACAGACAATAGGGAACACCACCTTTTACTACAAACCAAACATCCTTACAGACCCCTTCTTCATTGTAGAGACCCTCTGCATAATCTGGTTCTCATTTGAACTTATAGTACGATTCCTTGCATGTCCCAGCAAGGCAGCCTTCTTTAAGAACATGATGAACACCATAGATGTAGTAGCTATCATCCCCTACTTCATTACACTGGGCACAGAGTTGGCAGAAGAATCAGAGGGTAAGGAGGGCAAGGGGGAACAGGCAACATCACTGGCCATTCTCAGGGTGATTCGTCTGGTCAGGGTGTTTAGGATCTTTAAGCTGTCCAGGCATTCCAAAGGACTGCAGATTTTAGGGCAGACCCTAAAAGCTAGTATGCGGGAACTTGGATTGCTTATCTTCTTCCTCTTCATTGGTGTCATCTTGTTTTCGAGTGCCGTGTACTTTGCAGAAGCTGAAGAGACAGAATCACACTTCAACAGTATCCCTGATGCGTTCTGGTGGGCTGTTGTATCAATGACTACAGTTGGCTATGGTGACATGGTCCCAGTCACTATAGGGGGCAAAATTGTAGGCTCTCTGTGTGCAATCGCTGGTGTGCTGACCATTGCCCTACCAGTGCCTGTCATCGTATCCAACTTCAACTACTTCTACCACAGGGAAACTGAGGGTGAGGAGCAAGCCCAACTCCTGAACGTGAGTAACCCCAACATCGCTTCTGACTCCGATTCCAGCCGCCGCAGTTCCTCAGTTGTCAGCAAGTCTGAGTACATGGAAATCGATGGAGACATGAACAACAGCATGGACAACTTCAGAGAGGCCAATCTTAGAACTGGCAACTGCACAATAGCTAGCCAAAATTGTGTTAACAAAAGTAAGCTGCTAACTGATGTTTAGAGTCCAGATATGTACCACAGGACTGCTTCCATTCAGTAGTCGAATACTTTATTAAACTCCCTAGTGCACTCCTGCATTACACCTATTATTCTCTTCTGCTGACGAAAGGAGAACAGACGAAAACATACAATATGCTCTTAGAATATGAGATAAATACATACATACATATATATATATATATATATATATATATATATATATATATATATATATATATATATATATATATATATATATATATATATGAATAAATATAGAGATAGTTAGCTAGTTTAATGAATTTATGACAGGGCAATGCACATAGGCTATGCATAGGAAAAACATCCCTCTCTAGAATGTATAGGAACACTTCAACAAAAGGCCATGGAGAGGACTCTGGATCACTGTTCTGAGCTGGCAGTGAAGTGATGTTGAAACATTATGCATGGATTACAGATTACATATCAGCAACTTGCACAGTGCATCCAAAACAAAAACAAAAAAAAAAGCATAAAATTACTCAGTTCCACAAGGACAAGCCAAGCCATCTGCAGTGTTTGGCCTATATTTGGTCCTCCCTACAGTACTCCAGACCTACTGACCAGCAAAGCACCTTATACGAGCAAAACTGATCTCCTGCTGGGATGCTGTGGGGGAAAAAAATCATCTCCTCATGGACATCCGCAATGCTGCTATTCTCCAGCAGAAGCTGTAATAGATATCACCAAGTGATTTGATGCCATGCCCTTTAGATGCAAGACAGCACAATGACGGGAAAAATAGCTTATTAATAAGCATGTTTAGACTCATTTTGATATCAGCATGTGTGAGATGTTACCTCATTCTATATGATATCTTTTTATTTTTTCCTTGCCATTTAGTCCCTATAGTTCGTTTCCATGAAAAGTGCACTGGTTTGATATGATTTGAAATGCTTCTCATTTAAGCATATCTTAAGGACTGAATGTTTAAACTTAAGGGAAACAGGATCTTGATGGGATCATAGCATGTTAAAATAACTTGCATTATGGCCTATTCAAACTAAGGTACTGTGTATCCTAGTATATTTAATGCATGACAGCAGTATTATACAGCTTGTTGCTATTTAGACACTCCTCGAGGGTGTTTTTGTTACTATCAGGGAAACTACGGACTTTGTGTCCTGAAATTTTCTGAAATGTGACAAAAAAAAAAAACAACTTAGGCAAGCCCCAGCACAGGGATGCAAACTTTCTAATCTAAAAAGTAGTCAAAGAAACAGAGAAAACAAAACAAATAATACTACAAAATTGCATATACTCATACTAAGTACCTGTTAAAATCAATATAACTTAAATAATGCTGTGCATGGGCCTTTAGTCAAAAGAAGAAAAAAAAATCACAGCGAGCAAAATCTGATTCATGCTTCCATTTTTTTGCAGCCAAAATTTTTTAATGTCTAGGATTTCGTTCAGTAGGATGCAACAGAAAATACGGCAGAATTATTTTTTATTAGTTTATAGTGCCTTTTGACCCTCGCAACAACAGGATAGGTGAAAGTGCCTCAGTACGACAGGTTTCATGGAATTAGGGCAGCCCCCTGCCACTGTTGAGGATGAGCACTAGTGTGTGTATGTGTGGTACACAAAAAAAAAACAAAATAAAAAAAACCATAGGTACAAAATCCAACTAATGACACATGGTTGTCAGGCACAACTTAACAGTTTCTGTTGTCATGCACTTAAGGCCCTGCCTGCATAATTAAAATTGGGCCACGTTTGAAGGGCAGGGAGGTGCGCAGGATTTCTTAGAGCTTAAAATCTGCCTTGCATTGTAGTTTTCACTTGTGATGTGCCATAATGAGTCTACCTCAGTGAGGTGATCACTGTGGGTCCTGCCATTGAGCGAAAGAGCTCCTTGGTGTCGAACCTGTCCATGTGGCAAAATATGGCCAGTGATACTCCAACAAAGGCCAGTGATACTCCAGTAAATACAATTTTGGAGTTCCCCAACAAATAGCCTTTAGAGAAGCACTTAAAAACAAATACAACAATGCAACCACTCCCTGACCCTCTTCGCTACGCACAATCAAAACCCAATCATTCTTGTTTTACATCTTCATTCAGTTCTTATCCTTAGAGCTATATGAGAAGAAAGATCTGCAGCCTGGCCTGCAAAGTATAACGTACAGAGCCGTGTCTTAAACTACAGGGTTAAAATTTGAATCAGGTTAAAACCTTTAAACCTGGGATCTGATATATGTCTTCCATGTGCTATTAATAAAATCGAAGGATCCCAGATTATCCGTCATTAGACTAGGTTAAATGGGAAGGTTACTGTATGTAGAAAAAGGATAACTCTAAGTCGGGCAATACCATGTTAATTCAAACAATATTATACGTAAATAATAAATAATAACTTAAATATAGATAGTACTTGAAACGTTGAGGCTTCTCAGCACCCCTCGGTATCTTATATATCCATGGACATTAAAGCAAAAAAAAAAAAAAAAAAGGTTTTAGGCTAACTGACGAAGGGTCTGTTAACCAACCATATTAACATGTAAGCTTAGAAAGCCTTTTAATGTTACATAGGATATTAATAGGGCAAAGCTACAAACAGTTAGCATGTTGAAATGTACGCGTTAGAGGGAATCGGCTAACAGTGGTACATCAAAAGCGATTGAGCCATATGGTGCTATGCAGATATTAAACACCAACATACACTATGACAGCAATAGAGATTAGAGCTCCATATTACATGTTACTATTTACAACGGGTCTCTTAGGAATGCAACGTTTAAGGGCTGTGGGAATTTTAGCTGTTAAAGGCTAGATGTTTTTTGTTTTATTTTTTTAAAGTTATGACCAGGATGCAAGAGAAAATGTTGCAATACCAGTTTCTGTTCCTATGCTAGGTATAGCAATTTCTAATGTTGACGAAAAGAGCTTTTATTCTGGGACAGGAAGGTTAAACGAATAGCTGCTATTCACTGTTTGTTAGGTTTTGTGCTGTTGTGCTGTTTGTGTATTTCTTGTAATTGTTGACCTAAATTCTCTGGTTAGGTTCAGAGCCCAACAACAACAACAAAAAAAAAAATAGGACATTTTGTTTGGAGTGATACTGCTCAGTGTGTAATCCAGAGTAAAAGGCACTGTGTTTTATTTCTTTATTTAAGAAAAAGTGAACTAACTTCTTGAGATTTTTCTACAGAGTGAAAAATGACACACCATCCTGTAAGTGCAGTTTCTCTTAATGCTCTAAAAAGAATTCCTGTACAGCAGGGTGTCAGATTCTGGACTTTAGTCATAGAGATTTGCGTTTTTCCTTCTTTTAACACACCGCATTCGGACCATGAGGGCTTTTATAATTTGCGTACAGTTGAACAGATGCTTTCAACACGACCGCTTAACTCTGGAGTCTGACACTCCTGCTATAAAGCCAAAGTAACGGCGTAGTCGATAGGCAGTACGTGACTATTCAGAGGACATATATTTAGAGGACGGGGTATAGATATGATTCGTTTCTTCACCTGTGTGGCCTCATGTTGCTATTAACTATTTGAGCTGTGTGGCAATATGATTTAGTGGGAAAAACGTAGAAGACTTGTCCATCTGGAAAGCCATGACTGGGAAGATTATAGCCACTATTATCTCTACCACCAAATGGAATTGTAAAATGGCATTAGCATCCAAAATGTACTGTCAGCTCTTTTCTTTTTTATTACTTCGTCGACATCATGCAAGCATACCAAACTCCAATCCCATTTTGAAATTGTACTGTAAAGATACATATCCCAAATGCAACGGTTCGCCAAAAAAATGCATGAGTCTATGACTGCATGAGCTTAAGCCTTTCAAAACGGATCGACTATATTCTAGTTGCACCATATTTAAAGCCCTTGCTCTGGTGTACACCCAAGCCTGTCTCAGTCTTATACTTTCCATTTCGGGGAATTCTTTTCTGTTCACATTTAATCCAGTCAGACATGTGTTTTCTCACATAGTACACAGATTATCGTGTGAGGATATATGCTGAGGAACGAGGCTACAGATTTTTACGTTAGCCGTGCGCTCGATCGGAAATTGCCGGAATTAAGCTCAAAACACCTCGAGAAGTCACTTTTGATCTTAACAGCTAAACAAATGATGGTTCAAGTTCCATGTTTGTCCCATTTAAAACAATCTCATGCTTGTTCCTTGTAACACTCATGTAGTTGTTTTTTTGGGGGGGGGATTTTTATTTTTATTTTCTAATTTTCTTAATAAGGATTGCGCTACAATGCTTTTATTTGTCAGATGCTGACAAAGGCATGGTCTGCGATCTATGCAAGGGTATTTTTTGTTTCTTCCTGTCATTTATAATTTAACCATATATTTAAATCAATAAATTTTTAAGGATCAGTTCTCTGGTTTATGTGTATTAATCATTATTATTCTCACAGTGCAGGACGCGTATTGTGTCTTGGTTTCGAATGTTGAAGGACAGTGGAGAAGCTAGCTTGAACGTGACTACCCTGTTATAGTGAAGTCACCTTTTGTCCTTAGTAAAAATTTTTGCCTTACTCATGGGTAATTAGAGTAGCAGAATACAGCAATCTAAGAGGAAATAACAAACGAAATGAGCAAAAAAAGGAAAGAAGACATGTCTGTGTGGGCATAGTCCTAAAGAATGGATGTATGCACCCTTGAAAGTCCTCTTACTGTTCTATTTTATTCAAAATTGCAGTATCATAATATACTACAGTATAGCTAGTATACTATAATATGCTAACAAATGTGAGTATTATAATATATATACACTAGGTACTAATATATTATAATATATTATTGCATTCTTATAATTAATTACAAAATAATTTCATACAGACATATAGAGTCTCTATAGCATGTGTTTGCGTCTTATGAACCGTGTTATAAATGTTGTATGATGTTATCAATTTAGCTCCATTTGTCTTTCCTCATGCAAATGTTTTTTTTTTCCCCATTTGTTTTGCTCCCAAAATTCACATCCAGGCAGTGTTCAACAGACAAGCAATATTTTAATTCACCATATAAAGACGAGTGCAAAACTTTGCATACCCTCAGGAAAAGTAAAAGAAGACAGAGGAAAATAGTAATAGTTGTGGCAAATTAAAATGAGCTATGAAATTTGTTTTTTCCCCCCTTTTTTTGCAGGTGATATAAAATATGTGTAATACATAAAACCACCTCAGCTGTTGTTCATATCCTTTCAAAATTGTAATATTCACATTTATTTATTAGATCTCTTAAAATCTCAGTAGTCACCTAGCCAAAAGGTTTTAATTCAAGTTAGTCAATTAAATTAGGGAGTTGAAAATTTAACAATGAAAATTAATATACCCTGGAGTCTCATTTATTCATTCTATCATTCAGTCATTGACAGATAATGATTTTGGGTCTGTTGATGAAGGAGAGTATGACTGGTGCAGCAGTGCTAAATGTTTCCTCTCTGTAAAAATCCACTGCACTCTTCTTCTCGTTCGCAGCTCTGCAGCTCTCTTTTCTCCTCTCTACTGCAGCCTTGGGTGTGGGTTGAGCTGGAATCAGGCCGAGTGCATCTTCCTCAGGAAAAGACAGAGAGAGAGAGAGAGAGAGAGAGAGAGAGTAAACAGACATGGGAATGTATCTTATCTCAGCTCTGTCTTGGGTTGACATACCCAGATGTGTGATCTATCGTGATCTTTCTGCTCACTTGCTCAGTCTCTGGCACTTTCAGAGTGACATATAGCCCTGGGGTACTGCCAGACAGACCGTGAGGACTAGCTGTAAATGCACCTTTTTATTCTGCTAGTTCTACATTACAGACCCGGTCACAGTAAACTGACGAACAGACACAAACAGACAGAGTTGATGCTTTTAAACCAGTTGAATATTTAAGTTTACTGGGCTGTGAGAGAGGGGTTTCTGTTTGACCATTTAAAATTGTAATCAATAATTTTGGCAGACTGCTGGCACACCAAAAATGTACAGCTCCTGTTTACTTTTCAAACACACACACACACACACACACACACACACACACATGGTTTGCCTGAGCAAGGACTCCTGCATTGTGGTCCGTCTTGAAGTGATGCAGCCCAGTAGGGGAAATGCAAATTCAAAAGCCCATGTAAGTCGTTTGTTCTGTCCACTGTCTATATTGAAGTGACTGGACACTCCTGAGAATCTTTGATGGACACTCCTGGAAATCTTTGTTCTGTTGGTCAGAACAACCAATAATTTTAATTGATGTTACTGTAATTGTTGGATGGATGGATTCATTCATTCATTCATTCATTCGTTCATTATATGTAAACTTTATCCTGGTCAGGCCTGCAATGGATCCATAGCCTATCCTGGTCACACTATGGATGAGGTAAGTATCCAACTTGGATGGGATGGCAGGCAATCATAGGAAAATTTTAAATACAATACAAATACAAATCTCAAACAAATCTAATGACTGAATTTTCCAAAAGCATAGTCAATGATTCTGGCACAAGTTAGCTAAAGCTGGTGTACTTTTCAGAGGCATGCCATCAAAACAAAAGGTGTTTGTTGCCTCTGCTAGTCCATTTAGTACACTTTATGATATTGAAGGACATCAGTCTTATCCTGTTCTTATTCAAAATGTATTATATTTATAACATATATTATATTGACTCCGTCCAGGGTGTATCCTGCCTTGATGCCTGATGACTCCTGAGATAGGCACAGGCTCCCCGTGACCCGAGTATAGATCGGATAAGCGGTACAGAGAATGAAATGAAATGACTTCCAGGTTTATATTCTTATATTATGTCTGTACTAGATACAGCCTATAGCTCATACAATACATTTGTAATTATCTGTGTTTGTAAATTATCCTACTTTACAAATCAAGACTCTGGAGGCTGTGTGGGGAAAGTTGCACTGCTTACTCTATCTGTTCATAAGTGCCTGTAATTGTCGAACACCAGCTTTGGTTCATGAAAAGAAAAGCAGTTGAAGTGAATTCCCAAAAGCTGTTACTACTTTTGATTACTAAGGGCAACTTTACTGTGTACTGTGAACTTTAAATAGACCTCACTCAGGACTGCTAGTGCAAGGAAAGGAGCTTTTTGTATTGGCCAACGTGTTTAACAGGGAAGTAGAGTCATCACCTTGTTCAGCCTGCGCCACAAAGACTAGATGATCTTGAAAGCTGATTAAATGTGCAAAAAGTATTCTGATATATTTAAAGCAAAAAATGCATAACTGTTAATGAAAATGCCATTTTGCAGATGTTTAAACCTAATCCAAAAAATGCTAAACCTAATCCAAAAAAACCCAGAAGGATATAAACTCTTATATGAAACAAATTACAATGCAGTGGAATGAAACACATACAGAACAACACCATGCAAAGATATCATTATGTTAATTGTTTACATAATGCATTATATATCCCATAATGCAGTACCAACAGACGTTTATATTGCACATTCAAATTCACATATTAATGCATCCCTCCCATCATCTACATCATCTATTTATTCTCATCTTCTCTTTTGGTCCACTTTATGGCCTTCTTCCTCTTTACATTATCTTCATAATGCTGTTGTCAGCCATGGTTAATAATTAAGACCGTAGCCATCATTTCATCCATCTTGAGTAAATGCACAGAGCCCGTTGTCAGATGAAGGCCAGTAAATGTCAGTGCTTGTGCATGGATAGCTAATGTCACCGAACAGACACGGTCCATTCGTGAAACTTGAATTGTTGCGGTGAAGGAGAAATCCTCCCGAGAGTTTATCAGTGTTAAATTGCACAGGTGCGCACAAAGTCCAAACACACAAGTGTGTCGAAGCTGTGGCTTTGTCTTGTAAGCATGCACATGTGATGTGTACGCTGATATGAACGTTCATTACACTGGAATATGGAACCTGTGTGTCTTCAGCCAGAACCACTCAGTGTGACATTGCGTCCATCTGCAGTTTACTGCTTCAATCATTTCCATCTGTCTGTTCTCTGCACTCCTCCCATCATGGGTACCTGAGCTGGGCTTGACCTTGCTGATTGCGGGGATATGATCTCACCTTACAGACTCTGTCTCCTCTCCGCACTGCCGCATCAGCCTGCGGCACTGAGGAGGAACACACACTTTCACTCATTACACACCACAGCGCCATACCGTGCAGTTCACACTAAAATGATCGATGTTACTTAGGTTAAAATATATGGCTCATCAATCATGGATGGACAATCATGCTTGTGAGCTGAGACACAGAACAGCTCATAGGTACACTGGGAAACTTTTCTGTTTACCTTACGAGACTAAAGTCTTCCTGTTTACTCAGTGTTTGAGCGATGAGAAAACAACCACGGTCAATGGAAAGAATGTTGTGGAAATGTTAACTTAAAACTAGAATCATCCGACATTTATGCTTGTATTGATGTGGGATCAGAATCCCTAAACTCCAATTATGGTAATCAAGAAGATTTTTCTAAAGTGTAGTTCATATTTCCTACAGTTACGACTTCTCTTAAATAAAACGCTATTAAGATACAGATCTTTACCTTTCTCTTCATAGATAATCATTTGATTTTCTACAACTCAGCAGTTCTCTAATCTCTGGCTGCACATGAACACAACGAGAAATCTAATTACTGTCTGGTTAAATTATCTAGAAACATGATATCTTGCACACACTGTGCTGCCTTCACTAAGCATTTGCAATGTAGTGTCCGTCTTCATTTGGCATTTGAAAAAATTCGAGTCGTCACCCTCTCGCCTGTCCGGCGTGACTCCGCCCATCTGGATCACATGATACCCGGTGGCATCAACAGGGAATCGTTGGTGCTGTTGTGAAAGTCACGCTTCTAAGTGCTCTTATCTGATATTGATTGATTGTAAGATGAGCCAGCAGTGACAAGTAAATGGTAAATGTAATTTAATGCATGCACTGCACCAGCACCAGACTGCAGCAGAGAAATCATTTAAATACTCTCCCACATTTGGAAAATGACTAAATTAAACGAGCGGATTCGTGCGGAGATTGTCGTCTCTGTCGAGTCACGGTATATTCTATCGGTTGATATATCTGCAAACCATCTTTCTCCCTTCCTTTCTGCTAAGAGCGGTCAAGGTCAGAAGGCTCTGCCTCCCCTCAGGCTCCTGCAGTCTTTCACGAAACACAGAATTCAGCAGTTTAGGGTGCCTGTGCGAGTGAGTGTGGGAGAGATAGAGATGCCTACAGCAGAGACGAGTGCACTTATTACTCATTCAGCATGAACTGTAGCGTTACATTATGCTATCACTGAGATAAGCACACGAAACAATGCAAACAGCTGAGTATATTGCTAGCACTGATCGGTAGAAAAGCACATGCTTGCTAAAAGGTTTGATAGCTTTGAAAGACTCAAGACTGGTTTCGAACTGAGAATCAGACTGAGGAGCAGCTCTCTACTTTGTTAGGCTATATTAATACACATTTATGCAGCACTGCATTAAGGATGTTCATATAAAGAAATATATATTTAAATATGTTATGCAGCTGCACTTCTTATTTATTTTTTTCTTTTTTAGATTTACTTGTAGAAATACGTCCCATTCTAAAAGCTTTTTTCAGATGAGAAACAGATTGTGGACAGTGAATGTCCTACAGCAGCCTGCACTAATGTCCTCAGCATAGCACTGCTGCAGAATCTGCTGCAGGATGCACTGGGATGCACAGGTGCGGCATAGTGTGTGTGTGTGTGTGTGTGTGTGCAGAAAATATACTGCATACCCCCTAAAAACTTTCTTGTGTAATAATATAGGTACTGTTTAGCCTAGCTGTGAGCAATGCCACCCCCATAGCTCTTTTACTCTTTTACCCTCTCTCTCTCTCTCTCTCTCTCTTGCTCTTTCACTCTCTCACCCCAGCTGCTGACTCACTGCCACTGGCCCGGAATATGCTGCCTTCCTGCATTACACACATGCTCACCTTCCTCCATTAGTGTCAAATCAGCATTCGTGGAGGAGTCACTGGGGAGGGGCTTTTCAGCAAAGACTCATATTATATCATATCAGTATCATAACATATATGTCATGCAAAAGAAATAATCAAGGAATCTGATGACAGTTATCATGTCATCGTAGGTCATTTTTATTTTATATTCTGGGTAAGTGTGTGACATTAGTGCTACAGTTATCAGTCACCAGTGTGATTTTAATGCTGTTGTGTTGTTTACTTAAAGCAGCAGTTTAAGACCCCTCCGCTGACTGTTCTCTCAAGCTCTTTTCTGGGCCAGAAAAATAAAGTCTACCTCTCACACCTTCTTATCTGCACATCACTCAAACAGATGAAGTTCTACAGCCTTCAACCTCCATGCTAACACCACTTTAAGATCATTAATCAGCTAAGCCGGGTCTCTGTACAGCTCCGTCCAGCATTTACTGGCTCCACGACTTCTACATTGGATTTCTCAATACAGTGATTCTCCTTGGTGTGTCATATTGTCACTGAAAACGGTAAGAAAACAAGATTTTGCTTTTTTTGTTTTAAGGAGTGGGCAAAACCTGACTATTACCCATTATGCCTGGGATTGTTTACTTTTTTTTTTTCATGTCAAGTCTCATTGTAACTGCACTAGTAATGTCATCCTGTGATGTCAGCGTGACACACAACCACTAATTTCTTGCAGGAATCACAAAATTACATCAGTCCTCAAATTACCACCTGGTACACTCATCACAAAATATATCTCAATATGAACGTGTTTTCTTGTAATTCACTTATGCACAAAATATTACCTAGATTGGTCAGTATTATTAAAAAAAAAAAAAATATATATATATATATATATATATATATATATATATATATATATTCATATATCTTTTTTATTTAAGAATGATCTTGAGTTGCAGTCAGTTGACTCTGCAGTGATGTAAGGGCAGATGGAGAACATTGCAGGGATGAGCTCACCACATGCCGTATTACACACAACACCAGCAGTGTATATCATCTACATCACACTGGTGGGGCCACACAGAAGCCAAAAAAAATAAATAATGAAAACACATTCTGCCACCAATTAACTATTAGAAATTGTGTAATTATTCTCCACTTTTTCCACAGTGGTGTTTCCAGTGACACGTAGTTTACAGCGGAAAAATCTAAAACCATGCAGTTTTGATCCAAAAATGTTTATTTAGCGAGACTGATTCATTTAACACAAATGAATGAATAAATAAATAATCTGTTGTTTTGCTTTTATGGTTCTACTCATATTTACAGTATTAGCTAGACTTCATCCTGGGTGGGTGCTGTGGACTGAGGCTGTGGCTGAGGGTAAGTGCACTGCTGCCATCTCGTGGACACGAGTGGAACTCCACCACGAGTGCAACATCAACATGGATAAGAATAAATATGCTCACGGTCATATAATTATTGTTACCATCCCTTAATTTTCGAGCATCAGCTGTTTGAGTTTATTGTGAAACTTACTAATGTACAAGACGTAAAATGTAAAAGAGTCGATTCCACACCTTTGTTTACATGGACTGCACTCAGCAGACGCCCCTTACGTAGAGCTACTTAGAAAAGTGCTTTATAATAATCTCCATCAAAACATTTCCTCATGCTATCATTAACTTAAAACCCGATCCGGGGAGCATAGCAGAGCCTGGAAACAGACCACACGAGTCAATGGACTTTATAACGAGTTCTAATTCAAGTGCTTGAGCTTTTATGCTTTGTGTTGAAAATATTCATTAGCAATATATAACCATGACACGAGAGTCGATTCATGTCGGGAACAACAGCCATCACTGTTTATTTTGGAGAAATATTTATTAAATGTATCCCAAACAAGCGCGGACTTGGTGATTTGGGGGCCCTAAGCGATTCCAGGTATGCGCATGTGCAGTACGATAGGGACGTTCCACTATTCATGAATCATGGGGGGGGGGCGCATTTGAAAAGATGTAATAATAACGTTAAAATCTTAATGGTTATAGACAGACCATACAGTATATGATAGAAACGTAATACGTACTATATGATTTGTATTGGTCGGGACCCCCTAATTCCCCGGGGCCCTAAGCGGCTGCTTACCTCGCTTATTGGTTAAGTCCGCCCCATCCCAAACTATTTTAGTACTGACTGTATGACTGCATCCAATAATTATTCTATACCATTTGAATTTTTGAAATGAACCAATCAGAAACAAGCCAGGGGTAAGCGGATATGACGTGACCGAGCTATATAAGGAATGCAGCACCGGTGTAAGGTTCAGAGAGCACGATTCCTAACCCTAGGCGAGTTCATACTTCCTGTCCGGTGAGATTACTGTTTTTGTCTCCAGCTTTCAGTAAGTAACAGGAAGTTTTCCGTGGCGCCCCGGTTGTGATAAAAGATTACAAAAAAAAAAAAGCTTGGAGTGTGCTCTCTGAAGCTCGGTGTCTCCGGGCTCGAGCGTGCCGTGTTGTGGACAGCCAGGCTGCCGCTAAGAGGTCTCCCCTCTGCCGCAGTGCGCTCGAGTCCGGAGGATCAGCACACACTGAGCAGATCAAACTGAGCATGGCTACTCTTTGCACATCCTTCCAGTGGTCATGCAGAAGTAGCCCCTGCTCAAACACATGCTTTCGAAGCCTTCTTTATTCACAGACAGTAGCCCTGGAGCACCGACACGGAGTTTAGAAGAAAAGGTGCAACGAGTTCTCCAGCATGCACGCTTTCACTAACTTCAGCAGTTGGTTCCCAAAGTCAGCAGTGTTCCTGGGGCATGTTAGGAACCTGATGCACAATTCTCCAAAGGTTACTTTTTACATTTTTAAAACCGAAATATAATGTTATAAAGTCTCCAGTGTTCACTACACGCTGCTTCTTTCCACTGCTGAGTAGTTCATTTAAAAAGACATTATTTTCTCTATCTATATAAACCCTAGTGATTGCTGATGCTGGAAATTTCTTTAAAAATATTTGCATGAATGACTCCTCATCGAATTGCATCTGGATAAAGGTTCATAGTCAGCAAAAAATAAAAAATATCCTGTCTGACTGAGGCAATAAACATTTTTCACACTGAGGGCACTTCAGAGAAACTTGGAACAGTTAGTGTTTTTATTTTTTTTTAATGCTTTATTTATTCATGAACAGTTTTACAACACCCTGTGTGTGGTTTATGAAACTGATATGCGTCACAATGACAAACTAGCAAGCTTGAGACCTTGGAGTTTCCAGGTTTTCAAATGATTGACTTCCTGTGTTAATTAAACTCAGGACCAGGGCTGTGTCTTTACACATGTCATTTAGCTTGTATAGCCAGATTTTAAGGCTTAATACAGAATTGAGTGAAATGTTTGGATTCTTCTAAAGTACATTTTAACCAAGTTTGTCAGGTGCTGGTGTAAGTATATGCTGGACTCTAAATACACAGGATTAATTAGCCTGGTCTTCATTAAATTGATTGTTTCTGGGTAGTTTTACCTAGCCCAGTCTCCTTTTGGTAAAAGGCTCCATTTGAACAAATTGCATTGCTGTCCTTTTGGGAAATGATTCATTAAAGAATGTCACTCTGTAATATGTTCAGTTTTATTTTTTAATAAAATCTTTAATGCTAAACTTGTAGTTCCTTTCTTTGTTGGTTGCTCCTGTCAATGATTTAACATGTTTTGTTTTATTTAAAAAAAAATCAATTTCTTTGCTCTTCATGACCTAATTTATCTTGCCAAAATGGACAAAACAGATGGCTTTTTCCGTTTGTTGTATAACACTTCAGCTTTAGCACTAAATGTTATTAGGTCTGTTGTTCTGTCCAGTGTTTGCCATCTCTTCAGTGGAATTAAACCAAATAATTAACTTGTATTAAAAGTTGTGTGAAGTGTTTTTCCACTGAACATGTCTAAGCTATTTGAGCACACTGCTGTATAGCTGACAAAATATTACATTCTTTCCAATGGCTAGAATACCTTCGGGTAATTTAGTCATATATGTAATGCATTCTTAATGAACTTTAAGGGCTATGTAATCGATCAGCAGTGGACTTTTTGGGAAGTTTCACTTGCAGACCCAAGACAGATTTGTTCACAGCACATGACATACAATGAAAATGTGGATGTATCTAATGCATTTGCGTAATTATGCATTTAGAGTATAAACAAGGTAAAGTTAAATAAAATGATTTAAAAAAAATGTATTTAAATATGACGCGTCCTTATGTAATATAACTATTTACAGATATAGTAGCCTATGTCTTTATGAAACACTATTTGTGTACTGAGGAAATGGCTTGTTTATTTTTTATTTTTTTCGCTCACCACAATAAAATTTCCGTTTTGCCCGATTGCCATATGTCAGTGGATGCGGTTCAAGTAAAAGCGAAAAGGTTGGATGTGATTCGCCGGAGCCTCGTGCAGCCAAGCCTACCGTTTAACGGTGGATTAAAATTGAGCAGCCCTTTAATAATTACTCGAAAGCGCGTATTTGCATGTGAACATTATTTTATTGTCGGAGTATGCGGTGGTTGTTTTGATCGGATGGAGCTGCTGCTGATGCGGCCTGAGCGGATACGCTGCTGAGATGGCGATGGGTAAATGGCTGCTGTACGCCGGTCTCGCGCTTTCTCTGCTCGCTTTGTGCTTCCTCACGGTCGCTGTCTCCTCCGATCACTGGTACGAAACGGACGCCAGGAGGTACAAAGAGCGCTGTCGGGCTTTCTCGAACCGTCGCACCGACCCGGGCTTCATCTACATCCCGAGCCACAGCCTCCCGCTGCGCGAGCCGCGGCCGCTGATGATGCGCGAGCGGAGGGAGCTGTTCGGCGCGAGCGCGGCGGATGAGTGCAAGCGCCGCTACAACTCCACCACCGTGGGTCTGTGGAGTAAATGCTACCGGCTCGGCTTCGACCGGAACATCGAGGAGCTCATTAAGAAAGGTGAGCACCTTCATCAGCCATTTTCATAAGCATTTCTTCCAGCAGGCTCTACTGATGTGTTAATGGCATGTTTAATAAATCAGCTGATGCCATTACCATGATGATACTAATGATTTTTTTTTTTTTAATTATTTCTCCATAAACCGCGTAGGCCACATCATTTCACAGATATAACTGAGATAGTCCTCAATCTGAAACATGCTGAGATGTGACACTGTGAACCTTCCAGATCCTGACAAGCAGACACATTTGTCCTCACACCTCACTTGCTGCATATCTCCCTGCTACTATTTATAAAGTGGACAATAACCTTATAAGGATGACTGCTTACAAAAGGCATAGATAAATGTGTAGTTATATGTCTCAATGCGTTAAATCTTGATTTTATACATGTCAGTGTTAGGCCTTTTCCTGAATGCCACATATATAGGTTAGTTAGATATGGACCATATGATCAGAGGCAGTTCAGGCTGTGTAGCTGACTCATGCTAATGCTCATTATCAACACCATTTTTTTTTCTTGCAACTTGTGCCACCTGATCATACTTGGCCTAAATTTGAACTTTCCTTTAAAATACATTTAGGGACTATTGAGAGGTGCTCCTACATCAAGTACTTCTACACTTCCTCGACTCTGGTGCGAAAGGATATCTCTTACAATATCACCAAGACCATTCAGCAGGATGACTGGCATGCCTTGCGTAAGTGAGATGTGATCTATATTAAGAGAACAATCTGATATTGTACTGTATTTTATCCAATTATTGTGACCCCTTAAATTGTAAAAACAAATTCCACGGACATCCTTAGTCAAGCTTTATCTATGGACTTAGTCTAACTGTTCAAATACTGGGCACATTAGATTGTAGTTGCATTATTTATAGGCCTACTGCAGCAGGAAATTGCAGAGCAAAACACTCTTTACATTCATATAGTGTTTTGTGTACAATAAATATATTCAGACATTGTCCAGCTGTAGTCCCTTGCATTCAACTCCACCTTTCACCCCACTAGCAAGGGCTAAACTTCTAAACCGTTGCCTCCACATGCTTTATCATTGTGTTAGCTAGCCTACTGTCCACTTTATGGCCTACCACTAATAAATTAAGATAATTAGATTAGGAGCATCATTCCACAAAATGATTAATAAGGTCTGAAATGTCTTTAAGATTATACCCCAAGCCACTTTGTCACACTGACACAAATAATTGTAAATCTTGATGGACATTTGATGCACAACTTGTTCCTCAGATCTGCGCCGGATGACAGCGGCCTTCATGGGCATGGCTCTATCCATCATCCTGTTTGGCTGGACAATAGGACTGCTAGGCTGCTGCTGGGATCAGGGCCTCATGCACTATGTTGCTGGCTTGCTTTTCCTCATGGGAGGTAAGACTTGTAGTACCAAAACCACTGCACATCTGATAAGCTGCCCTGATGTTATTTCCCATTTCAAGATTTTTTTTGCTTTAGCATTAAATGTTTTTTTTTCTCTTTATATCATAGGTACGTTTTGCATCATCGCCCTGTGTACTTGCGTGGCTGGAATCAATTTTGAACTTTCCCGCTACCCACGTTACTTATTCAGCCTCCCAGATGACATAAGCCACGGTTACGGCTGGTCCATGTTCAGCGCCTGGTGTGGTTTGGGACTTACACTTATTGCTGGTTTCTTCTGCACGCTGGCACCATCTATTCAACCTCCGCCACCACCTAGCCGTACTCCCTACTCTAAATCCCGCATGGAGAATGGCACAGTGTGCTAAACTACTATGGAACGGGCAGGAGGCATGAAAGAACACATGCCTTAACTATGTGACATTGTGAACTTTTTAAAGGGAGTGAAAACTCCACGATGTAAGCGTGTGATGGACAGTGTGTGTGTGTGTGTGTGGACCTCTGCTGTAGAAGCAGTTGTACAGACGTATAAAAGTGGTTGTCTTGACGTGATCAGAATATCGTCGATGGAGCAGTTCTCGTTCTGTTTCGGTGTGCATTGTGCATTTTCTTGATTTGAGAAAAGACTTAACATTTCACAAGACACGTTCACAAAGACGTCAAGGTTAAATATATAAATATATCTGATGAAAATAATGTGTAATAACATTACGTGCTGTTGTGATGCGCCCATTAGATAATAAAAACTCTTATTATAGGTGTTGTACATCATTTCTTTACTTGATGATGACTACAAAAATAAAAAGGGGGAAAAAAAACAGATTAAAACAGAGGCACCGAGTATTCAATTTTTATTTAGGATTTTTGTTGTTCCAGATCTGAAGAAAAGTCAATTCTTTTATTTTCTTTTAGCTCTTCCATTTGTATTAAATGTGTTATCTCAGCAGCATGTTTAAAAACAAAGAGGTTGTACTATACTGAATTTTTTCCTGAAAGAATGAAGGAGTGTGTCTGATAAATACTGTTTAGTACGGGCCACACAGTAGAGACCAAAACAAAAAGAGAAATGATTAGGAGGGCCTGAATTGGCCAGGAGGTGTTACTAAAACATCAGTCATCACTAAAGCTCACATTATCATTTCTACCTGCTATTTTTGCCACCCTTCCTTAGCTTTATCACAACTACATGTTTCAGATAGTCATGTTCAGCAACTTTGCACCGAAGTCTTAATGCTTCTCACTTAGTGTGGAGTGACGAAGTGCCACATGGTGGCATCCTGTACCCACTGTAGGTCATGTGGTAGTGAGATAGGCCCCAAACCCTCAGCCATCAGCAGGGCAGCGCTCCATCCTCTGATACAGAGGTACAGCAGTGACTCCCCGCATGCTGGCTAGGGGGCATCAGGGGGCTCTATCGATGCTTTGTAGCATTAAGACCCTCATGTGCATTTACACCGTGTTTACTCAAGGGTGACAGGCTCCGTTTTCATTGCCTCTGATTTCTGTGAGCCTCACTGACATTGACAAGTATTTCCTCTGAAATGACTGTCCAAATGACCTCACTGATTACCTAGTCATTAAGATCCCTGTCGTTAAGTAACACATTCACAGTATTAGATCAAAATTGGAGCCTAGAATGGATGAGTACGGTATGAGTTTTTAACCATTATTAATAATAGTGTGCGCATCAAATGTTTTTCAAACCCTCCTTGATTGCTTGCCTATGAACGATGGTCTGCCCCCACCCCACCAAACCGTTAATGTGTGCCTCAAAATACAGGAAAGAGGAGCGGGATAATGGAGAGGGACAGGGGGTCCGACAAATAAGAGCTTATGTTATTAATGATCAGGATATTTGCGCATCATTACAGTTAAGTTAACAGGGATGGAGAAAGAGATGAAGTTCTGTCCCTAGTGGCGCTCCATGGCGGCACTCTGTAGGAGGTCTGTTGTCGTCTGCGCTGGCGGTCTGAAGGCTGTCTGGAAGCCTGGGGGAGGAGAGTGGAAGTGGCTGGGAGCGAGTGATGGAGGAGGGAGGTACGGTGCCCAGCTGCCTCTGTGCAGAGGAAGCCGAACTGCGGAGTCCAGCATGCCCGAGTGACGAGGCTGAGACACCACTGAACCGCTCGGCCCATCTACCTCAGTCAGAGCTTGTAGAGACTTGAGCCAGTGAGGAGGGTTCTCATCCTGCACACAGTCCAAACTGTTGCCGGCGGATGCTGGGATACCTGCAGCAGCAAAGCACAAGAAATCAAGAGTGAAAACAGTGTTGGTATTCCAGTGAAATGTCTTGTATTTGGATGTTGTTGGATGAGCAAATATTTTTTTTTTTTTTAGACAATTAGCTTCCATGACCTATTATTCAGAGGGCGTTTCTGCTTGAAAATTGTAGAGGGTCATTACTTTTTAATATCTTGTCTGTACTTATGTCCATGATGATGATCATATATCAAATGACTAGAAGCATTTTGGTGGAAGATGATGGAAAAATCTGCATTTCTTTGTACTGATACCAATAAACTGTGCCGAGTATGAACAGAGAGAAAATATGGTTATTTATTATGTCAGGCTGTATTTTAAAAATGTATCAAAACCAGTGAGTTAAGGCATGATATAAAAATCCTAGCAATAGAGGATTTAAAAGAATTGCCAATAAATAATGTCTGTTTCTTCCTTGGCCTGCTGAGTTCTGATTACTTTTTCCACTAATATTTTTAGCTTGAGCTGATGTTAAAGAGATGAACTGACTGCGCTCATAAACCCCTGACGTCACAGTTTACTCAAGAACTGGCTCTTTTGCAGTTGGAAAAATAACCCAAAAGAACAAAGAAAAGAAAAAATTCCCTACGCAATAGGCACCTGTTCTGAATCAGCACTGGCACCTCACCAGTGGAAAGTCCCAACTGGAAATGTGCCTAGCCCAGCTGTTATATATTCAGACTACAAAGATCTTTAGCTGTGCCATGATTTAAAAAACTTTGTATATGCAATTTACATTTTCCAATTAATAAAGTTATGTACATATGTAATAATGTGTAATTTAAAGTACCAGTGATGATGGCTGGGTCCATCCAGCTTGTTGTGCCATCCCAACTCAGGCTGTGTGAGAGTCCCACTGGACCTGCTGGGATCCCCATGTGGTTCATACTGGAGGTGGATGAGGAGGAAGAAGAGGAAGATGATGATGTGGAATTCGGGATGCCTCCGAAGTTGATGTTGATATTCGGAAGGAGTGCTCTCAGGCCGTCCTGCCACTCTTTCACATTTATGCTTTCCACTGAACCGCTGTTTTCTGCTGAAGGAGAAAAACATTCGACTTAATGTGAAGACCGCAGTGCATCTTAAGTGAATGTCCTAAGCACACAAAGAACAGGGAGTGAGTTCAAAAGCATGGTATTTGGATCACCAGGTTACAGCTGGACATCTGGACAGCTACGATTAGCCCAGGTGCGACTATTTATCATCTGAACTACAATGCAGTTACATATTTAGGAGTTTAAATAGTGTTTAAGCTGTTGTGTGTGTGTGTGCATGCACCTGATATAGTTATTCCCCCGAGGCCTGTGCTGTGGTGTTGTGGTGGGCAGCTTGGGTCTAGGAAGTGGCTGTGTGTGAGGTGGTTTAAGTGTGCGAGGTTGTTGCGGGTAGGAAGGCCCATCCAGGGCTGGCGTGCAGGGGAGGCGTGGGCATGTGCGGGCAGGCTGAAGGAGTTGTAGAGGCCACGGTGCTGCAGGGGGGGAAGGCGTGGCTGGCCATTAGGGAGGAGTGAGGGGGAACGTGGCGAGGCTTCCTGCACCGACAGCTCCTTCTCAATGAGGTCAGCTAATGCTTTCCTCGTCACATCGAACGGGTCAAAACCTAGATCGTCCTCCTGCTGCTGCTGCTTGGCCGAAGAGCCGAAGCCAAAGGCTGCTTGCCAGTCTGTGGATGAGGACACGGGGATGGTGTCTGAAAAAGACAAACATGGTGTTAACATTCAAACTGGAGCACACAATCGCTTTGCTCCTCTAGTATGACCTACAGGGTATGTTCCCATCTGGGCAATTATTAAAAAAAAAATTAAATCTGTAAAATAAAATGTGAAGCTTATTTGCTCATCAGCTAACGTTCAACAAAAATTGGAGAGTTCTTTCAGAATTCTGACAGTGATCCAGTTTCTGTCCTAATCTTGCATACAAGTTTCCTATTACATAATAATATGAAATTGTAGATGTTGGCAGTTGTCCTAGTGAGACAGGTGCTAACAAAATGTCTGAAAATGAAGGTCACATCAGGAATGGAGCATTGTTTTGTATAGCCTAAATTAGGACACAGCCTGAATAGTGTAATAATATTTAGGCTATTTACTGGAGCCACAGAGCTGGTTCTTCCTAAATGTTCAACTTATCAGACACATTATTATTACCATTTTCATTAGATTCAAGTTTATTTTTTAAGGCTAGTTCATTTTGAATGATTACATTTTGGATTAAATCCATTCAAAAACTTATTATAATGTGGGATTTGTTTTCCAGTACATTGACATTTTTTAAAAATCACAGACCCCCTGGCTATCAGAACCATTGGCCTAAATAATAATGAGCTGGCACTGCATTTCTCTCCAAACAGACCGTGCATGGGAACTTCTTCTACAAGACGGATCTTATGCACTGTCCATGTAACTTAATGGTATTTTTACAATGTAAATTAATCAAACACTGTTAGCATTTACAGCATGTATGCTGAGAGATTATGCACCATTAAAAAAGAAAATAATGAACAGGCTGGTCTCAAGCAGACGGGGGAGCTTGTCAGGGTTCGACAGAGTCACTGACGGAACCTGATATTAAAATTATAAGGTCAGAGATAATGAGCAAGCGTATGTGAACTGGAAGTGATTATGGATAACTAGTACAATCGACAAGAGCAAAGACTCTTTATCTTACACTTAAAGATACTTGTGCATATTTGCATTAAAGCCATACACTCCACTTTATTAGGGATACCTACTCATTTATGCAGTTATCTAAGTAGCCAATCATGTGACCACATGTATCATGGTTAAAGTCACAGAGCTCATTTTTTGTGAAGAATAACCAAAGCTTTTGACAAGTGTCTGTGTGAAACATATGCATTGTGCTGCTGCCAAATGACTGGCTGATTAGATAACTGCATAATTAAACATAATTAGGTGTACCTAATACAGTGGATGTAGTTAGATAGGTAGTTAGAAGATAAAACACACAGATAGTTAGGAGACAAAAGAAAATATCCAAGCACACTGCTTAGTTACAACATGTTCTTTTTGTAAATACTGTACTAAACTGGTGAATAACGTTTTTTTGTGAGACGTACTTCTTGGTATAAGGGCTCATTATGATGGACCTAATGAATAAGACCATGAACAGGAAAAGACTACTCGAAGTGCGATGGCAGTTCACGTAGATCATCTAAGATACACTTAGTAATAATTCAATAAATATACCTGAGGTAAAGAGGCTCTGAGGTTCAGGGGTCATGGGCCAGTCAGAGCCACTCTGTGGGGAGGTAGGGAAAGATGGCAGGCTGCTGGGGATGGGGTTCGGATGTCTAAAGTTACTGTTGTCTGAGAAGAGCGACTGAGACTCAGCAGGCGCTCCCTCAAATGGTGAACGAGCTGTGAGTTCTGCCACACTGATGGGCACTGCCAGGCTTGGCTTAGAAAACCCAGGGGGAGGGGAAGGCGAGTCACTGCTCGGGACCTGAGAAAGCACAAAACATATTATATTACATAATACAATTAAACATACACTACTCACAAAAAGTTAAGGATATTTGGCATTTGGGTGAAATTTATGGAAAATGTAAAAAGTTCACGCTACAGTGATATTATATCATGAAAGTAGGGCATTTAAGTAGAAGCATGCAATGGTGATTTCCTCATCTCAAACAATTTATTGAAACAAAAGCCAACAACAGTGGTGGGTATACCACAACAAAAAATGTCAATGTCTCAATAATTTGTCATGTGACCTTGACCATCAATCACAGCTTGACAACAATGTCTCATGCTGTTCACGAGTCGACTTTTTGTCTGCTGAGGCACGGCATTCCGCTCTTCTTGAAGGGCGGCCCTCAGGTCATTGAGGTTCTGGGGTGCAGGGTTACGAGCCTCTACACGGCGACTCGGCTGATCCCATAGGTTTTCTATGGGATTTTATGCCTGTGTTGTTCACACAGGGGCACAATGACTGGATAATTGATGTTATTCAGGTAGTATTGGCTTGTCACTTTACCATTCACAAGATGTAGGGCAGTTCTGTATCGAGTAGACACACCTGCCCAGACTGTAACACCACCACAACAGTGGCTGATGCATAGCGCTCTCCTTGACATCTCAAACATCGTTGGTGGCCATCATTTCTGCTCAACGTGAATCGACTGTCATCAGAGAACAGCACTGAGGCCCACTGGTCCCTCGTCCAGCGTAAATGCTCCCTGGCCTGACGCCTGTGCCTGGTGGTGTGGTCAGGTACCCTTGCAGGTCATCTAGCACGCAGACCACGCTGATGTAAACGGTTTCTTGGGTGCCTCTCACCTCCCTTAAATGTGCCTGGAGTTGAGTGGCATTCATCATCCGGTTCCGCAGGGCACTGTTCACAATGGAGCGGTCTTCAACGTGGGATGTGGCCAAAGGACGTCCACTTCTATGCCTTTCTGTAATTCTTCCAGTCTCTCTGTATCTCTGTCGCAACCTGCTGATGACACTCTGACACTCTAAGCTCAGTGGCCACTTCCCTCTGAGAACATCCTATTTGATACAGTACACAGTACAACAGTACCTCACAATGGTGAGGTACTGTTGATCAATTGTTAGGTGTGGTCTTGGTCTCATGATGTCAAAATGTGAACAGCATGATGAAGAGGACTGTTTAAATACCAAATCTAATTGAACCAGAAAATGTATTGGTCGATTCATGGATCAAACACCAGTTGTGAATTTTGCCGTTAAGCACCTTGTTAGAGAACAGCAAGTTATGCAAAAAGTACTGAAACACTGAACAGTTGGACATGTGCATTCAAAAGTGTAGAGAAGATCAAATTAAGTTCACCTGTAAAGGTTATAGTGCATTTTAGGTGCATCCTGAAATTTCACCCGAAAGCCGAATATCCTTAACATTTTGTGAGTAGTGTATATAAAAGTGTAACATATAAAGCGTAAAGTGTAGTTCTTACCTGTGCTATATTCTCTCCGTTCCCTATACTTACAGGTTCTGTTGGTTTATCAACAGGACTGAAAGAAAATCAAGGTGTTTATCAGAACAAATGATTTCACATGAACAAAAATACTGATATGCCATACAGCAGCCAAGTTCAAGCAAGACAGTTCAAAAAAAAGAGATTTTTCAATGAAATGACGCCACAAGTATGCATTTCTCTTTCTACATCAAGGATAGTAAACCATGAGTGTCCAGAATCCAGCCTCAGGGTCAAATCTTTAATAAAACAGACAGGGTTTGACAGACAGACCAGGATGGAAGTTCTTAAAAAGCTATCTTTCCGTTTCTGTTACAAAGCAATGACACTGTGTACTCCTTCCACATATATGAAAAAGTGTCTAGTTATAGAAAGCTTAACCATATTAAAATGTTTTTTCTTGGATAATGAACACATGAACACACTTTGCCTTACACCCAGAAAAGCTGCTGCTGTGGGAAATGAATCAACACCTAGTGACCAATCAGATTTGAGAATTCAGCAGTACTGTGGTACACTGTAAAACATTTTCTCTGGCCATGATTAAAATTGCACACTACTGTACATTATTGTTAAGTCTGTGGGAAAAGTAGTATTTTGAACATCATATGATGTGGTATTCAGCTCTTCTGATCATGTGATCCTGTGGCATTCTTTGCAGAATACATATAAACTGAAACACCTGGATGAAAAAACATCTGTAGTATGTGTGAGTGTGTGAGGTGGTGTGTACCTGGTAGGTTCTAAGACTGAGGAAAAGTGTGAGAGTCCTGTGTTTTGATCTGTTCCTAACTCAGGGTCTGGATCTTCTGGGGTCATGTGATCCGAGTCTGTCAAACAGTCTAAAAGGGGCGGGGACTTCCGATGTTCTGTAGGTAAACCGTTCACTAGTTTACCGTAACCCTGTAATAAAGGCCAGCCCTCTTTACCACCACTGTTCTGTCTGTGGAGGGGGGGAAAAAAGCACAGTTTGTTTACAGGGTGATTTTAAACAATACAGTAATACCTCACACATCCGCGAGGTTACGTTCCAGGACCCATGGCGAATGATGAGGTTTCGCGGATGTGCGGTGGAGTCACTAAAAATGCTAATACTGTACTGTAAATGCTTTAGAGTTTAAACCCCAAATATGACCCCAATGATGCTCCCAAAACACAAAAAGTTAGCTTAATACATTACCCTTAAATAAAGAAATAAATGTTTGACGTAAAAATAGAGTACAGTATCGCCTGTATAAAAACCAAGGGAAAAAATTCACGGAATATACACGCGTGTTGAACTGAGTAGAAGGTGCAGGGAGATGAACCGTGACATCATGCATACAAAGCATCGTAGCTACCAGCCAATCAGCAGCTAGGTAAAACTGTTAATGCTCTGTGATTGGCTACTTCCAACCCTTCCAGCCAATAGCATGTCGTAATGGCTGTACTGTATGTACGTGATATCGGCGACGTTCGATATCATTAAAATAACATTTATATTTTATTTATATTGAGATTTTGTTGATTTTACTTTTAGATTTATATTACTAAATTAATAAACAAAATTTTTCTTAATACTTTTGCATGAAAATGTATAAATGGCCAAGAAATTAGCTGTAAACACTTTTTGAAAAATTCGCAGATGCAAATTAGTTAGGTTCCAATGAAAGTTTCGTGGATCAGTGAAGCCGCGAATCGTCAGACGCGGATCTGTGAGGTATTTCTGTAATGAACGGATCTTAAAAATCTAACTTCACTACAGTATGAAAAGCCCACCTTTGTGTAGCATTTGCTTTGTTTTTAGACTTTTCTCCTCCACATGTTGAAGTTTGTAGAAAGTTGGGATTTGCTTTGTAAAGATCTTGGAGTAGTTTTTGTTCATATTCCTGGTGTTTCCCAGCCTGCATAAACAAAACGACACATTGTCAAAGTATTAAGGAAAATTTTACATGATGATCATCTGCTTCAGTCGTGGCCACAAAAATTGCTTTAGTCTCTCTTCATCCAACACATTGATGATGATAATAATAATAATAATAATAAAAAAAATCATGATTCTGCACTCACCTGCATCTCTTCTTTAGTAAAACTAGCTGCCTCATCTCCCAGTTCATGCAGATACATGCAGTCTGGCTTAGGGCACTGCATACTTTTGAGGAAATAGCTGCAATACTTTGTTGTGCCTAAAGAAGCCTATAAGACAAAAACACTGACTCAATAAAAAACAATTAGCACCAATAAATCTAGCGCCACTTCACACTTTGACCCAGTAAAGTGTAAAGTAACCATCTATTCAACATATTCAGCAAGACATTGTTATTGTAGTCAATACGGCAAAAACACAATAAGGCTTCATCCATCAAGTTGTGTATTGTTAAATCTGATCATTAAGCAACTGTATGCTAATTGCATCTTTGGGATATGTGTAACTCATGTCTGGTCTTATCCAAACTAAAACACACCTTTCATCTGAGTCTGAGATTCATCATCTGAGTATCATGCTCATGCTTTCACTTCATCTGAGTATCATGCTCACCTTCAGTGTTCTACCGTCGACTACCACATTATTAACACACTGTATTGCTCTTAGGGCATCTTCTGAGCGGATGTATGTAACATAGGCACTGGCACTAGGACCCTGCAGAGTAAATGAGTATATTGTTTATTTAGTGAAAGACATTTTAGTGTACATGTTAAACCATTACTCTGGATGGGTTTACTCTCACCTGTGAGCCCGCATACGACGTACTGTTATTTATGACCACTTTATGTATTTTGCCGAACTTTCCAAAATACTCCGGCCTCTTAAGGACCTGCAAAATGGACATATACTAACTACCAAGTTCACATTATCAGAACAGAATACGCACGACACACCAAGACAATAAAGCAGCAATCAGTGACGTGTTATATATAATCAAGAAGTGCTGTACTTTTAGTTCTAGTTCATGAACTGGAAAATGAGAAACTATACTGAATCATTTCTGCACTGACCAGGTTCCTTTTGAAGCAAGTTCTGGACTCGGGGGTTAAGAGATTCACATTGACACAATAAATAACATCCTGTTACAAGCATTAACAACAAAACAATGACCTTTACTGGTTTTCAAATCCCGTATATTGAATATCTAAGATGATATGACAATCGAAACATTCCAGATTCAACATAAGCACACTTAAACACAACCCATCACATCACTATAGCCTTATTCATATGACAGTCATGGTGCGTTTTTTGGTCAGTTCCGCATCTCTAAGCATCCAGCTATTTTTACTTTGCTGTGGGTTTTAAAATTAGTAACGAACGTCCCTTTTTTTATCACACTACAGGACCATGAAAGCAAAGAGGCTGGAAAATCAAGGTGATTCACCCAGTCTGTTAGTGATGGCACAATGGCACATATTGTATCCCACAGAGTAGACTTTAGTCAGAAGGCTAATTCTGATTTCTACTATTTTTTTCATGGGTACAGAATAATAGACATTTCATTCTAATGTTATTCCTTACATAATTACGACAGATGTTATACAGTGAGGGAAAAAATTATTTGATCCCCTGCTGATTTTGTACGTTTGCCCACTGACAAAGAAATGACCAGTCTGTAATTTTAATGGTAGGTTTATCTGAACAGTGAGAGACAGAATAACAACAAAAAAAATCCAGAAAAACACATTTCAAAAAAGTTCTACATTGATTTGCATTTTATTGCAAAACATGACTTAGTACTTGGTGGCAGACCCTTGTTGACAATCACAGACGTCAGACATTTCTTGTAGTTGGCCACCAGGTTTGCACACATCTCACATCTCAAGGAATTTGGGCCCACTCCTCTTTGCAGATCCTCTCCAAGACATTAAGGATTTGCGGCTGACCCTTCAGCTCCCTCCACAGATTTTCTATGGGATTACGGTCTGGAGACTGGCTAGGCCACTACAGGACCTTAATGTGCTTCTTCTTGAACCACTCCTTTGTTGCCTTGGCCGTGTGTTTTGGGTCATTGTCAGGCTGGAATATCCATCCATGACCCATTTTCAATGCCCTGGCTGAGGGAAGGAGGTTCTCACTCAAGATTTAAAAGGTACATGGCCCCGTCCATCGTCCCTTTGATGCGGTGCAGTTGTCCTGTCACCTGGGGATGGTGTACTTGGGGGTCATAGGCAGCATTCCTCCTCCTCCAAACACGGCGAGTTGAGTTGATGCCAAAGAGCTGGATTTTGGTCTCATTTGACCACAACACTTTCACCCAGTTCTCCTCTGAATCATTCAGATGTTCACTGGCAAACTTCAGATGATCCTGTACATGTGCTTTCTTTAGCAGGGGGACCTTGCGGGCGTTACTGGATTTCACGGCGTAGTGTGTTACCAATTGTTTTCTTGGTGACTGTGGTCCCAGCTGCCTTGAGATCATTGACAAAATCCTCCAGTGTAATTCTGGGCTGATTCCTCGCCGTTCTCATGATCATTGAAACTCCATGAGGTGAGATCTTGCATGGAGCCCCAGACCGAGGAAGATCGACAGTCCTTTTGTGTTTCTTCCATTTGGGAATAATCGCACCAACTGTTGTCACCTTCTCACCAAGCTGCTTGGCGATGGTCTTGTAGCTCATTCCAGCCTTGTGTAGGTCTACAATCTTGTCCCTGACATCCATGGACAGCTCTTTGGTCTTGGCCATGATGGAGAGTTTGGAATCTGATTGATTGCTTCCTTCTGTGGACAGGTGTCTCTCATACAGGTAACCAGCTGAGATTAAGAGCAGTCCCCGAGAGTCCTACTGTAATCTCAGCTCCTTACCTGTATAAAAGACACCTGGGAGCCAGAAATCTTTCTGATTGATAGGGGATTAAATACTTATTTCACTCATTAAAATGCAAATCAATGTAGAACTTTTCTGAAATGTGTTTTTCTGGATTTTTTTTTGTTGTTATTCTGCCTCTCACTGTTCAAATACACCTACCATTAAAATTATAGACTGATCATTTCTTTGTCAGTGGGCAAACGTACAAAATCAGCATAATTTTTTCCCTCACTGTATGCTGTCAGTGTGCAATGATGAAGCAGGGTCATGTCACTACTGCTGCTAATTACCATAATAAATGCAATTATTTTGTGCATTATATTACATTACTATTGAATTTAAATGATGATCCTGTTAGCATGAAGTATGCAATGAACTGTTTCATGTGTAGCACAGACATCGCTGATACCAGTGTCTGCACCTGCCATTAGATGTTTATGATCTGATCATGTAGGCAGCAGACTCACTGGATGAGAAAAGAGCTCATGAAATAACACAGCCTGGAAGATTAATGACAGTGTTAAAGGTTAACGCTCATGTTCTTTTCCAGCCATTAAAGTGTCACAATATTCCAAGGTGTATCCCAAAGGTGAGCACAGGTAAAAACATACTACAGCAGGATTAACAGCACATGGTCAGTAACAACACTGTGTCTTAAACATCCGTAATTAAAGCCACCTCTCTCTCGTTACAAATCTGAAATAAGCACAGGATGACATTAGACAATGCCTGAGATGCATTACTAACAATAGCCGCTGCCGTTGCTCTTACCTCAGGGTCCGCAAGCCTCTGCGAGAGACCCACCACGAACACGAGGTTCCGCTGCACCACGCGCACGCTGGCCAGGTGCTTCCGGTTCTCCGTCACCTTCTGCTTCTTCTCGTTCTGCTTCTGCTTCTTCTCGTTCTTTATCCTCTGGATCTCCTCCTGTGAGAGGGGCTTGTACACAGCCGGATCCTCCGGGTATGGCTACAGCACACAAAGGACGATGAACGAGACACTGCTGTGAACTCTGCAAATCACCTCGTAAATAACGTTCTAATCAGTAGTGTGAACTGGACAATTTCATCCTCCACTCAGCATTTGACCACAGTATTAATGGAGATGGTAGGTACAGGGCTTGCTCATTGAGCTTTGGGCCTCCACCTATATACACAGTATATATACTTATACATTACTAATAAAACTTTCACTTAAGCTTAGACCCTGACTGAGACCACCATTTGTGAACTGCAAAGTCACAGGATCAAATAATAAATGGCTTCCTATTAGCCAGATTGTGCAGCACAATTTGTATAAGTAATCATATTGCTTACAAATATAATTATCCCATAAAGGGCATGTATGTTCAGCACAGGAAGCCATTTGGGATTTGGCCCACTCTTTCAGGGCTGATGATCACTGTTACCATGGAAACAAGCATAAATAAGGTTGGCGTTGTCAAACTTATTATGGAGAAAAGTGCATGTGCTGTAGTCAAAAAGTGTTTATGTTACACAATATTATGTTTTGGAAAAGTTATCAATCTGATCTGTTACAGGGTTATGAGCCTTTCCCCACTGGAGTAAACAGAAGCCTGCTCTTGTATGACTGGAAATAACTTCCCGGGAGTGCAGCCAAAATGGCCGCCTTTGTGGTGGTCAGACTTTACCATAAGCCTTAACATTGTTGTCGCTATGGTTACATGAGAGAAACGATTATCATCTGCCGCATCAAATGCTATGTTCAGTTGGAACTCTGACTAGGACGAATACAGGAAGTAGAGAAAGACATTCAGAGCAGAGCAGAGAGAGAGAGAGAGAGAGAGAGAGAGAGAGAGAGAGATTTATCACCCCGCTGTGTCAGAATCTGTGGGTTTGCTGGCATTTACATCTTCTAATTTACTGAACAACACTATAGAATAAAGCATTTAAACAGGAAGTAAGCCAGAGGAAGCAAGTCCCTAAACATCATCCACCAGCACTAGCGGCGTACCTTTCTACAGGCTGGGCAGAGGCCGTTCTCATCTGTCCGGATGCGATGCCAGCAGAAACGGCAGATCTGGTAGCCGCAGGTACACGGGAAGAAGTTGACATCGTCGATCTCCAGAGGCTCCATACACAGAGGGCACTCCATGGGGTCTTCCTTCAGCTCGGGGCTACGGGACATCTTATTGCACTGGTACGATGGGCGATCACGGCAGCTCACTACAGTGAGACACAGCGAAGCTGGAAGGAGACGGGAGACGCAGAGAGGAGAGAGTTGAGGCATGGGAATGACAAGAAGATGAGATTTGTGAGGACCCACTGAAGCAGAAAAACCCAGACTGTTTTTAATCGGAATGTCTTTAAATCGTTACTAGCGACCACCAGCCGTGATATAAATTGACAGCGTACAGTAACAAGATCATAGTGGAAGTTACACAAGACTCGATGTACTTTCCCAAACAGGGAAATGGAGCCATTTATCCACCTAATCTGATTTCCCTTTTCAGAATCTCATCATTAATGTCACACATAATCATTAAAACAGTAATATTTATGCCAATATAAAACAAATGTGCTTGTAGTGATTTTTTTTTTTAAATACAGTACAGACATCAGAGCTCTTAGTATTACCTTATACTCCATACTGATTTAATTCTGAAATCCTCTTACTAACCCGTTCGATTATCTATGAGCAAGTTATGAGAAACATCAGAGGAGTGATGGAGGCGTGCGTCATGACAACGTCTGCTCGGTGTTCATGAGCCTCCCGAACAGGCAGAAGAAAGAATTCTCATGGCTGAATATAATCCTAAAGCGCTTCATTTTTTTTTTTTTAACAAATACTCTATTCTTAATCACACGGAAAACAGAAGTAGTCCATTAAATCTTTATAGTCAGTGTGTTTTCTGTGACAGGAAACTCTGCAGGACAGAGGTCATTGCGCTTCTGCTGTTTCTCTGTAAGCAGCTTTTTTTTGTGTGTTAAACTGAGGATAGAGAAAAAAGCAGGCACAGTGAGAGAATGACTATTTATAGCTGCGATAACATAAGGGATAACCGGAACGCCGCAACGTTAAATGTAACTATAAACGGATAAAAAAAGGTAAAGATAAACCTTTCCCATCAAGCTGCATCATACCACTCTGTCGATCATTAGGTCTCTGTAACCGCACACCCTGTTGGTTTAAATACTGAAATTTTACAGCAAGATGATGATTAAAGCGTATTTTGGGAATTGGTGGAAACTCAGTGGAAGGAGCTACCAGCTAACATCTAGTCAGCACATAGTGACATAAAGACGAGATTTTGAAAACAGTCTTAAAGAGACAGTCAGATACAAAATGACTGAGCTCAAAAAGAAAATCACAGACCAATCATAGAGGTGACGCAGAGAGCACTGAGTATCAACCCCCACAGATCTAACACTGAGCATAGGACACAATTTGTCATAAAGTCCAGCTCTAACACCCCTGTAATATCTTGCATCACACTGCCCGAGTAGCTCACCGAAAATCGGTCGGTTATCGCAATGATGTCCGTATCAGATGAGTGATGTTTGGCAGGTCGAAATTTCAGCTCTGGATCAAAAACAGAAAAGCTGACATGCATTAAATCCTGGTGGGAATTTTTTAACGTGTAGCCAGATTCATCTCCGATAACAGCAGCTTCTCTGTGAGGATGCCGACATGGATGAGGATGAGGACATTTAGGGAAGGAGTTTCAGTATCGACGTTTACGAACATTTGGAAAGACTTTGAACACGGGACTTTGTGGTTTATGGAAACATGGTAGACAGAAAATCGTCTCCCAAAATGACTTGAAATGAAAAAGAGAAGCTGGTGAGTGAACCGCTGCTTGTAGCTCTTATAACGTAAGTGATAACACAAACCTGTTCTATACAACATGAAATCTAATGGTTAAAACAAATGATATGGTACTATTTAATGAATATTATTGTTGTAAAATATTGCTGTTTTATATGGAAAATAATGCACTTTATCACTGGTTTGTGTCTGTGAAACATCAGACCAGTGGGTTGTTGATTTTTTACCTACAACAGCATGCCCTTAAACGAGTCAAACTAAGCAAATTTCCACTGACCAATTATTTTAAAAGGCAAATCAACATCAGGCCAAAACACTTCTAAGTCTAATAACTATACCTACTCTGATTTATGCATGCTTTTAAAACTATAAGGTAGCTAGTGATGTGTAAATATCGGTCATCTCTGTAAGTCATGTTTCGGCGGTAACAGACTGCAGAGTGACACCGGTCAGGTGCGTCCACAGCTGGGACAGAGCTCGAAGTGACGAGAGGCATCCAAAACACACCAGCACTTTCAATACAGACACAACCAGGACAGATTTAAGTGTCCCCTCGGGCACATGAACAGATGTGACAATCTGGAAATCAGAGTTTTCCCTACACATTCGTCTGTTTCTGAGCGGCTGAGTGTGTTTGAGACTGCGGCCTACACCGGCCCGAAGCCTGCGCCTCTCCCACTGCTCACTCCGGCTCTGACCAAAGGGACGCCCGGTGTCAACCTTTGACTTTTCCCCCTTCACTCCCACTTAGACTTCCAGGTACTACCACGAGGAGTCTCGTATAGAAAAATGACTACAAGTCTATTAAAAACACAATATTTTCAGCTCAACTGTGGTGAGAACATTCACGCCAAGCGGTAGGTAGTTTTTGGATACTCACTTTAGCCGGGATTCCTCTCCGAAGATATTTATACAAATATCGAGGCGGAAACTGTTTTCTCAAAGCAGCTGGAGTTTCTCTTCTATCCTGTCCGGCTCTGTTTGGTTTTAAATGTTGGTTATAATATTTAGTCTAGTCTAACTATTTCCTTAGGCAGCAGCGTCTTACTACCATCTTACATTAAAATGAGGAGGAGGGAATACAGTATCCGCTCACTGCGCACAGTGTTTGCGCACACAGAGCCGAAGTGCATTGTGGGAGATGTAGTTCATTACAGCTGGCGCCATACTGTACAAAAACTACACTTACATTCAAGGGCTGCGGTGAACTTATGAACCGAGCACCATTTATTTTTTTGTTTTAAAAGTAGTTCTTAGTAACAATTACACAGTGCTTTTGGATTCTTGGATCTAATTCATCATAAGTTCCTGATAAGATTATCTCTGACCTAATTCAAATCACATGATTATATCAGTGTGTTTTTGCTAATACTGTGTTCTTTCCATATTAACACGTCATACACAGATACTCGTATAGTCAACGCTCCACATCATCTATTTATGTTAAACCGTAAATGGATTATAGAAAGTGTTATTAGAAAAATTGCTGTGTGGGTGTTTTCTATAAGAAGGCAACCATACAGAAGAAACCTGAACCTTCACTACAGTCAGCATCAGCATTTTGAGGAACTAACATCTTATTTCACTTGGCTACAGCTCAAGTGATTAAGGCCCAGGGTTGTTTATCGAAAGATTGGGGTTCAAGCCCCAGCACCCTCACCCTCACTGCTCCAGGATGCTGTATCATGGCTGACCCATGACTTTGGGAGTGGTGGTAGCTCAAGTGGTTAAGGCTCTGGGTCGTTGACTGGAAGATCGGGGTTCAAGCCACAGCACTGCCAAGCTGTCACCATTGGGCCCCTGAGCAAAGGTTAAAAACTAACCTTGCATCATGACTGACCCTGTGCTCTTCTAAAAACCCATCTGCATCATGGCTGACCCTGTGCTCTGACCTCAGCCCTCCAAGAATGGGAAATGCGAAGAAAGAATTTCACTGTGCAATAATGTATATGTGACAAAAATAAAGACAACTTAACTTAGATCTAAAAAAGTAAAGAAAAATTGCAAAAATTGATATACTATATGGGGAATAAATCTTCAGGACATGCGGTTAGGAAAAGGTTTAATTCTGCTTCACATCAGGTCATAGCACGTAAGCTCGGTGTTGGATAATTTCCTATAATTATGATTTTTCTTTTTTTAATAAGCAAGAGAACACCTATTGTCGTGTGTGCCTCACCCGAACACAGTTAATGTAACAGAGCAGAAGTCTCTTATTAAAGTTATAGAATCACATCAGTTAAGAATTTATTGATCAGACTTCCATTATAAGTGAGTTTCAAGTAAACATTTTTAAAATTCTGTTCAGGGAAATGTGACTAAATTCTTGTCTGTCTTAATCTTCCATAAACTACAGATGAGCTTGATAACAATGAGGTTAAATACAGTGGTGTATGCATTTCATATATACCTATGTAATAGTTATAGATATACGAGTGTCTAGTTGGTGTGGCATCTAGTTGAATGCCTCAAAACTGCTCCATAAATTGCACAGAGAACTGTAATAAGCATACATATGTTAAGCTATGTTAAAAAAAATAAAATAAAAAAGGGAATAAACATCAAAAAGCCCAGCAAGTCCATCTGGTTCAGTTATCAAGATAGCATCATGAATTAAGACTCAAATCAACCAGAATGATGAGTTGCTGGTTCAAATTGGATCTATTTGGGTATATTCTTTTTTTTTTTTTTAAAAAATCCACTTTATTATGACTCCATCCACATGCAGTTTGGTTTGGGCCAGGGCTGTGGGTGCACCCTGTTTGGGAGGATGGCATCTGCAGTCAGAGATGGAGCGATGGGGTGAGGAGAGAATAAAGACAGACGCGCAGCAAGAAGGCCCATTCGTACACAGGTGTCTGTGTCTTTCCCCTGCAGGATCCCTGCCATCATTGCACCTGCAAGACTGAGAGAGTGAGAGAGAGAGAGAGAGAGAGAGAGAGAGAGAGAAGGAGAGTGAGGCACAAAGAGAGAGAGAGAGATGAGGGGTGGGGAAACAGAGAGAGAGAGAGAGAGGGAGGAAAGAACAGAGGGGGGGCAGAGAGAGAGAGAGAGAGAGAGAAGGAGAGTGAGGCACAAAGAGAGAGAGAGAGATGAGGGGTGGGGAAACAGAGAGAGAGAGGGAGGAAGGAACAGAGGGGGGGCAGAGAGAGAGAGAGAGAGAGGGGAAGGAACAGAGGGGGGGGAGAGAGAGAGAGAGAAAGAGAGAGAGAGAGGAGGGGAGAGGGGTGGGGAGACGGAGAATTAAAAAACAGTGAGAGAGGCACAGAGAGTGAGAGAGAGAGACAGACAGACAGACAAAAAGAGAGGGAGAGAGAAAGAGGAAAGACATAGAGAGAGTGAGAGAGTAACAGAGAGAGAGAGAGGCACAGAGATAGGAGATACAGAGAGACCATGAAGTTCAAAAACATTGAGCCATGTCCCGAAAGGTTGTTGTTTTAGGGTCATGTACCTGTCTCCTGCTCCAGACACGTTTAATGTCTCGTCAGAACGTACCGTCAGTGCGGGGTAGTACACAGCACACAGCCTTCCTTTCTGCACAAGAACATTCTCTTCAGTGCCAAACCTCACAGCAAACACATCATGTCCAGCAGCAACACAGTGAGTCAGTGTGTGTGTGTGTGTGTGTGTGTGTGTGTGTGTGTGTGTGTATCCTAGTGCATGGAAGAAGCTGAATTAGATACAAGCTACATAGTACAGCTTCTTTTCTAGACAGGGCTTACTCGGGAGAGTTTGTTAGGAACATATACCTTGTATCAACACTCAACAGCCATTTTATCAGGTAAACCTACCCTATAGCTGGAGTAAGAGATGGACAGATCATAGATTCATTTGAACGTGATGTCTGAGTGTTAGAAATAAAAAAAAATAATAATGGAAGTAAATGTTTTCCACATGAAAAAAACGACTATACTAAACAAATAGACTAATCAAAGACACTATTTGCTATGACAACCCATGACTTTTTTTAACCGAATCAGTAGTCTGAGGCACATTTTGTACAGTTTTGTAAGGGAATAAGATGGAAGGTTTTACTGAGCACCTTGGAGAATCTGTCACAGTTCCTCTGGAGACTCTGGCTGTCACACTCACTTCTGTTTCTGAAGCTAAAACCTGACAGCCTTCATTATAGCTTTTTTGTCAGAAAAGTGGTCTATTACATAACGTGTTCGTTTCTTTTCAGACATGCAAAACATTTTTCTGTACCATTATGGGATTTTCCTGTTTGAAAAGTAATGTTTGGAAATCTATTTTTACGTTAAACATTTTAATATAATATAGTTAAAATTAGGGGTTGGCTAAGACTTGAGTGTTGTTCTATATGTCAAGAATCACACACTAGGATACACCCACATGCACATCAATATGGTAGTTCCCTGCAAAAATAGCCAATAACCCTGTATTGCTCTGACACAGTGGTAGTAACTAATAAACCGATCAATTAAATGAAGTATACTCATAATGTATAGAGTATATCATAATGAGTTATTATGAAAACCTATAAGCAAACAATAAGTTCTATAAACACTCCTGCGTACCCGTTTGTGCTTTCGGGGTCGCAGACTGACTGTACCAGCTTCATGCTCTCCACAGACCAACACTCCCAGTGCTCCCAGCGTCACTACCACACAATGCAGGTGCTCCAGCAGGGGGCGAGAAAGAGCTGCTGCACACCCCAACACGTCCTCCAGAGAGCTTGGCAACACTGAAGATGTTATACACTGTTTTAACACGCCACATGGACATAGTCTTGCTTTCGTGATTTAAGTAATGATTTAGGTAAAACATTTGGGATATGCAGTTATAGGGAAATAATCGACGATGGGGAGGTGTGACAAGTCTGATGCAAAACAGAGTGAATTATTTTCCTAATATAACAGCATATGCTGCAGTGGTTTAATCCTTATATAATATATATGTATTTACAGTTACATTTAATGTCATCAGACATATATGAGACATGTTAGTTCCAGCTACCTAGACTACCCAGAAAGGCCTTTCTCATGAATACTTTCCTGAAGTGGAGAATTTATCGAGCATGTTGTCTTCCATTAACATTAAATAAATGTTGAATTACAGAAACTTTCCCATATTAATATTGGTACATTTTACTTTTTAACAAATATTTTAATACATTTTTTAATCTTTTGTGAAGATTATGTGAAGTGTCCATCAAACAAATCCCTGTGAATGAGTTCTTCTCCAGAAATGAGAAAGTATTCGATGGAGCTCATCGAAATTATAAATATAAATCTTTAAATCTGTAGTCTGAAACACAGCCAGCACTGCTGTCTGACTCATGCTGTTATAGAGAAATATAAGCATCTTCCGACCAATCAGATCTGAGAATTCTTCAGCACTTTGGTAGAATTCAACTTGGCAAACTCAACATGATTGCGTATGGATACAGCACAGACCTCCGAAATCAGCAGAACTCACAGAGTGCGTTTGATTCTCATCTTTCCACCTAATACAGGAAATGAGTCATGGCTTGCTTTTTGTGTGTTTCTGTCTCTGATCCTGAGCGTGAGTCAAGAGCAGTGTGATAAGGTGCAAGCAGCAGACACCTCACCATCAGTTATCAGTGATTTGTGGTTGGTAGCAGGTTGTACCCTGTGGAGTAGGTAGACGGAGAGTCTGGTTCATGGTGCGCAGCTCTGCCAGGTTGGGAGATGTGTAAGAGAGTGCTTTCCAGCTCTCGGAAACAAAGGGCTTACAGGCTTTTTCAGCATCCGTGGGCTCATACCATACTGAAAATCACACACACACACACACAGAGATGACACAAAGTTGTGGCTTGAAGTATCCTGATTGAATCAGGTTTAAAACAAGTTTTAAACAAGCCAAATCTGTTTTTAGAGCTCTGGATGTACCTGGAACTGAATGTTTCTTAGCAAGGCTACATATGTAGTCAACAGTAGAAACTGGAATGTTGCCATCAAGAACCACAAGAGACGCAGAGGAGAGCTGGTCCTCGTACTGCGAAACCTGTGCAGCATTTACAAATCAGCCATCATTTTCTCTGATTCTAGGCCACACTATCTATCCACTGATGTTAACTGACTACTTCTGATGTCGGTCAGTCAAAGAAAGGTCATGCTTACACACTCAACCAACATACTCAGTGGCACTCACATATTGCTCTTTGATTTCCTGGTGAATGTCCATATCCCCAAGTCCTAGACTCAGCTCTCCACTCTCTGTGATGATAGCGCAGTAGGTGGCCGTTCGCTGACCCTGCAATCTCGCAACTGCATGAGTGTCCTGTTGAACGCACAGCAAAGATCCGGGGTCTCGTTTGTCAAGGTCTAATTCTGAGCGTACACTCAAGTTGACACAGAACTGAGAATACACACCAGGATGCTGATAAAGCCTACAAATTGCTCTGCTTGTGCATGGCCACACACGTCTACACAAAGACATCACCATGTATGGCAAACATGTATACACCACTTAGAAAACATGCAATGGTATTGTTATTCTTTCTCTTTTACTCTTTTGTATTTGAAAAATGTAATGTAGTGCTACAGGAGTGCCATGAATGCATGTGTCAATATCAGGGGTCATGGCTAGTTGGGAAATGCCAGACCTGTCTCTAGTTTCTTGGTGAAATGCACCAGTGGCTAAAAACCCGGGAGTAGAAAGGGCTTGAGCTTACACAGGGATGTTATTGCTGCATTATTTTAAAGTATATTGATTTGCTGGTAGAGATGATTGGGACAGTAAGACTAACTGACGATCAAGCATTCATTGTAAAATGTCATATATGACTTTATATTAAATCAATGCTGAGAGCAGCTTATTCAGCAATTACTGTCAGTTATGCTGACATATTCACATAGCCACGAGTGATGCCATTACTGCCACTTTATTTTCCATAGGGGTTTCTGCATACACATTAAGGAACAGTTCTAAATATACATATATGTCCTTATGCACAAGAGTAACTTGATAAATCACACTCTATGCATGGAAACAATGGTGTTCAAGGAAAGTGGTAGCTCAGTGGTTGAGATGTTAAATTAATAACTGAGATGTGTAAATTCTGCACATTTCACACCCTTATCCAGAACAACTTTGAATATATATATATATAGCTTGATTTCAGCTACAGCTTGATTTCAGCTACGGAGGAAGACTCCATCAAGCCAATCCATCTTGTGGGAGATGCTCCAGGAAGCATGGGGTGAAATCTCATCAGATTATCTTGAAAAATTTAACGCTAGAATGTAATTGCTGCAAAAGGTGTTTGGTTTTTTTTTGATGAAGGAAAAGTTTGAAGAAAACATTCATCATTTCCATCAAAATCATTATTTCTAACTCAGCATGTCCTGTTCTTTTGCTATATTTTCTATTCAGACTAATTTTCGTGTGTGTTTCCTTGGAAAACAATAAAATCTTTAAGTTATCCCAAACTTTTGAGCGGTAGTGTATATTATGAAATGTCCAGGATTTACACACAAAATCATTTGGAATAGTTGGATTCCATATTTAATGTTACACACAGTAGCCATTTGGTCAGGTGGAAGTGTTGGGTTTTTAGATGAGAAATTACTGCCATTGTTCGCCAGCTGGATTCATTTAGGCAGGACTTCATTGGGAGGAGGCGATGTGAGAAAAGTCCACACACAAATCTGAATCAGCCACCTGCGTAATCCAAAGCCCAGAAACTAAACTGCCTCTATAAGCCTGAGTGGCCATGATTCAAACATCCAGACAGCACTTTCAATGTTCTATATAACACCATTCTTGTGTAGTATATAAAATATTATAATGCTATCTAGATCATGGGTAATAAAGACATTATATACAGAGTGGTTTTCTTATTTACTTATTTGTTCTAATATCTAATATTTGTAATATGACCTTCCACCTGTTCAGGGTGCTACAAACATTTTTTGCTGCTGATTATTTTAGAGGGCAAAGCTTTTAGACAGAGCTTTTCCGACACTCCAATTTTGGTAACCCATGTCTTCATAGGAGCTTGCCATATGCAAAGGGGCAGTGTCATGTTGGAACACTTTCGATCCTCTTAGTTCCACTGAAGTGAAATTGTAAAGTTACAGCACACAAAGATATCCTATACAGCTGCGAGGTTCCAACTGTTCCAACAGATTGAGGAAAAACCACATATGGGTGAGACCGTCAGGTTTCCACAAACGTTTGGCCATTGAGTGTACACAATACAAGCTCTCAAACTCGACAGCTCAGTAGATCCATATGGTGTATATGTGTATGAGGTGTGAAGATGAAAGGGAAAGATGGCTGTATGAGAGCAATGTTTATGTGAAAAATAGTCACTTTGTGCCTCTGTTAAAGAGTTTTGATATGAGGTAAGAGTGTGATGACTCCAAGCTGAATTTATCAGTGTTACACAGTGCTTACCATATGTTTACAGTAGTTGAGCACAGCATCACTATGAGAATCTGCTCCAATGGCTGAGATGAACAGAACTGTTTGACCCAGTCTACTCAAACAGTCTTTAGGGACAAGTGTAAACAGAAAGAAAACAAGTTACGGGCTCTAGATCTTCAGAAATTCATACATCAAAATATAGTTAGCTTTATTCCTGAGAAATCAGACGAAAGAACATGGTGTTTACCTGCAATATTCCTTCCCACTCCACCAAAGGACTGGCAGACACTTCCTGGGTTTGTCTGTCCAAACTTAGACATGAAACAGTTTGCTGAGCAAAAAGTTTCAAACTAAATGACTTTAAAAAAAACTTTTATGTGATGCATGAATGTGGTCACCCATACCAATAACTTCTTGCTTGCTCCTTTAGCAATGAAGTCAACATTTACACCTCCGACAACAATCTGTAGAAGATTAGAAATGAAATCAGACGCTGAAATCAAACATGCAAAAACAGCTGCACTGTTACCAATAATTTTTAGCTCAGATTTAAGATTAATCAGCATCTAAGAAAACAACACTTGGTATGTTTACATGCAGCCAAATTACCCAAATTTGGATCCAAACCTAATTATAGCTCCGACTGAATAGATCGGATCGAAAAGGAAAAAATGAAAAACCCTGACCCGATAACCAAAATGCTTGAGTAGAAGTATTGTGTCAATTAAAATCAAAATGACCTTGTGCACATGCGCAGTGCAATTTTGTGCGTGTTTATTTTGTTCAGAATCTATGTAATGAATATGTAAACAAATATAAACTATATTTTTGAGCTCTGTCATCATTTGGACCGACGACAATGGCGTGAGTGTGTTTGTGCATGTGTAAGATGGTGCTTTGAATATTACGTACCGTTTTAGGTTTAGAGGCCTGGTTCTCATCCTTCTGGTTCCTGCAGCCTCCTCGGGGTTGCTGTGTGCGCTCAGCGAGGGCACGTGCTATCTGACTGCCCACCCTGGCATTATTATGAATTAGAGCTATGTCTAGGAGAAATACGTGATAAGGAATGGAGTGAAAACTGAAACACGAGTGAAATAAATTATAACGATTATTCTCTGTGAGAGATCAAGACGGCTGGATGGATGGATACTGGCTCGGAGAGACTGTCCCTCAGTGAGCTCATTGACTCTGTGTAGGATGAAGGGGGTCACATCTCTCCCGCTGATTCCTTTCAGTCTGTGGACATACATAACAAAACAAACAGCATCCATCTTAATGCCTCTGATCGCATTTTAAACCCTAGCTTTGATAGAATGCCAATTACCCTTATTACAGGAATCCTTGGTTTAAGAACTAGGGACGGAAAAACATATGCCGTCTTCGTTACCTGGCTTCAGTCACAGCAGCTTGTATGGCATCTTCTATCTGCTGTCCAGCAGCAGCATGTTCATCTGGAAGAGGCACAGCAAGCAGTACTCCACTCTGAAGGCCCAGAGAGAGTGTACTCGCTGTGCAACGAGAAACACTATCACATCCACGTAGGAAAAACAATCTGCTACCACAAATATGTCCTTTTCCTCAGCTTTTGCTGACTTACTTTATTCTCTACAAAAAATGCCACATGATAATTACTTAAAACTTACCTATAAGCTCAGCAGCTTCTTCAGCATTGTGGACATTGTAAGGCGATATGTATCCACTTTTATGGGAAAAGAAAGCTGGGAAACTCTTTGACTCTCCATAAGTGGCTACACAGACCCCTTGAGTTTCCTAGGATTATAACATATATAATAAATAAAGTATACAGAGCATTCAGAAGGTATTCAGTGTATGGCAGGTAGACTGACATAAAAAAGGAACGCACCATTTTATGCTACAACAAAACAAAAGGTGAATTAAATGAAAACGTGTGAATACTTATCTGAATGCACTGTATATATCAGATCTTGTCTCTGATTTAATAACTTATTAATAATCTGCTTCCTTTTAACAATGGTCATTTTCATTACACTCCTTGATCACTGACCAAGAACTCCAGGGTTCGACCAATGTCCAGGATGGACTTCACTCCAGCAGACACCACAGCAATCGGAGTGCGGCCCAGTTCAGTCAGATCTGCGCTGATATCCAGGGCTGTTAGGAATATTCACTTATTACTCATTAAAAATGACTGCAATCCATGGTCTCATACACCATAATGATTCAGTTCTAATTATTCATACAGCTTAAACCTTACATTCTAAATGTTTTCAATATATACCGTTTCTCATTAAATATATAATGTTCTCTTTAAATATTTTAAGTGTGTGGAAAATTTACACTCACAGAGTGAAGCTGACAAGTGAAAGGTACACAGTATATACGGTATATGGCGAAATGTATGTGGACGCCTGAAAAATAACCCCATATGTGAGCCTTGCCCAAACTTTTGGAGGCTCGTGATCGTCTATTATGTCTTTGTATGCTGTAATATTACGATTTCCCTTCACATAAACTAAGCGCCTCAAACCTGTTTCAAGGCAACAATGCACATGTGCACAAATCCCCATACAGCAGTCCAATGGAAAGCCATTAGATGTGTCCACATGGAATCCAATTGTTAATGCATCACAAAATATAAAAGTCATTCATATATGCAACACTACTGTGAAGGGCAAAAGGAGCAGGATGCCAAGGGAGCAAAAGTGGCAATGTTCTCTATATCCTCTTGCCTGTCAATCACAGTGACCCTAGCCCAGGGATGTCCAGTCTTATCCAGAAAGGGCCGGTGTGGGTGCAGGTTTTCATTCCAACCAAGCAGAAGCTACACCTGATTCCAGCTGGCTAATCAACTGATCTTGGCTTTCAGTAGACTCAGGTGTGGCTTCTGCTCAGTTGGAATGAAAACCTGCACCCACACCGGCCCTTTGCGGATAAGATTGGACACCCCTGCCCTAGGCTTTTTTCAGAATGTTTTACGCTGTCCTCTGATGCACCACAAGCAGCAGGTCAACAACATGCATTTGGCTGGTGTCTAGAAAGAAAGCACATGCCTGAAAACTTCCTACTTGGTAGCTGTCAGATGATAGGGGAGAGCCGGCTGGTAGGTGGGAACTGACAGAACTGACCTATTATATTTTAGTAATACTTGGTGTGACTTACTATTTTCTCCATCTCTGTGTACTCCACCGATACCCCCAGTCACAAAAACAGGAATTCCCGCCTTGTGAGCTGCGATCATCGTACCCGAGACAGTAGTTCCTCCAGACAAACCCTACCGATTCAATCACTCACATCTCATTCACATTCCTACTGAAGGTCTTTTTTATAACGGTTAAAGAAGCACTACGATTGTTTCTACCTTGCTGATGACATAAGGCAAGTCTCTCCTGGACACCTTCAGGGTCGTTTTACTGCAGGCCAGGGAGTCCAGCTCATCTGAAGACAAGCCAACATGCACCTTTCCCTCCAGAACAGCCACCGTGGCAGGAGTCACACCCTCAGCTCTCACAATGTCCTCCACCTCTTTGGCTGTACTAGAAATGAAGCGTTGATTCAATTCATAGGTGTAACACATATGATATTTGCACTATTATCTTTGACTGTCATCAAGATGCTTATGCATACAGACCATTGCTTTCAAACAGAAAACTTAAATAGAAATACAACCAGCTGTTGGTGTGTCCACTGATCAAATGGACATTGTCTACCTCAGGTTTTGAGGGTATGGCATTCCATGTGTGATGATGGTGCTCTCCAGAGCCACGACCGGCCGGTGATCAGACAGAGCCTCACACACGGTGGGGTGAATTTTGAACAGCACATCTGGAGAAAATACACAATCAATTACACATCACTGCTTTTATCAGGTTGCTTTTGCTACAGTGAATTATTGGTGATGATGATTGGTGATCATGAGTATATATGTATATATTTGGACATACAGATGAGTGACAAATTAAAAGTAAAAACTACATAAAGTATCTCAGTAAGGTGTAGGTCCAAAACCAATGAACAATAAATGCTACAAGTCTCAGGATGGGTAATGGAGCGCTCGTTATAACGTTATGTTTTGATAATGGTGATGAAGAGCATTATCTCATACGTTGCTTGGAAATCTCCCAAATAACTAGCAGATGATTTACATTTACATTACTTTTCATCCTCCTCAAACGATTCAGTGAGCCCTCGTGTCCTATAGATGGGAGCGTAGCCGTCCCAGGGCAGACAGCTCCCATCAGGTAGAAATGTTTCATCGTAGGTGACATATATACACTATATTGCCAAAAGTATTCGCTCACTCATCCAAATAATCAGAATCAGGTGTTCCAATCACTTCCATGGCCACAGGTGTATAAAATCAAGCACCTAGGCATGCAGACTGCTTTTACAAACATTTGTGAAAGAATGGGTCGCTCTCAGGAGCTCAGTGAATTCCAGCGTGGAACTGTGATAGGATGCCACCTGTGCAACAAATCCAGTCGTGAAATTTCCTCGCTCCTAAATATTCCACAGTCAACTGTCAGCTGTATTATAAGAACGTGGAAGTGTTTGGGAACGACAGCAACTCAGCCACGAAGTGGTAGGCCACGTAAACTGACGGAGCGGAGGCGCATAGTGCGAAGAGGTCGCCGACTTTCTGCAGAGTCAATCGCTACAGACCTCCAAACTTCATGTGGCCTTCAGATTAGCTCAAGAACAGTGCGCAGAGAGCTTCATGGAATGGGTTTCCATGGCCGAGCAGCTGCATCCAAGCCATACATCACCAAGTGCAACGCAAAGCGTCGGATGCAGTGGTGTAAAGTACGCCGCCACTGGACTCTAGAGCAGTGGAGACGCATTCTCTGGAGTGACGAATCGCGCTTCTCCATCTGGCAATCTGATGGACGAGTCTGGGTTTGGCGGTTGCCAGGAGAACAGTACTTGTCTGACTGCATTGTGCCAAGTGTAAAGTTTGGTGGAGGGGGGATTATGGTGTGGGGTTGTTTTTCAGGAGCTGGGCTTGACCCCTTAGTTCCAGTGAAAGGAACTCTGAATGCTTCAGCATACCAAGACATTTTGGACAATTCCATGCTCCCAACTTTGTGGGAACAGTTTGGAGCTGGCCCCTTCCTCTTCCAACATGACTGTGCACCAGTGCACAAAGCAAGGTCCATAAAGACATGGATGACAGAGTCTGGTGTGGATGAACTTGACTGGCCTGCACAGAGTCCTGACCTCAACCCGATAGAACACCTTTGGGATGAATTAGAGTGGAGACTGAGAGCCAGACCTTCTCGTCCAACATCAGTGTGTGACCTCACAAATGCGCTTCTGGAAGAATGGTCAAAAATTCCCATAAACACACTCCTAAACCTTGTGGACGGCCTTCCCAGAAGAGTTGAAGCTGTTATAGCTGCAAAGGGTGGACCGACGTCATATTGAACCCTATGGATTAGGAATGGGATGTCACTTAAGTTCATATGCGAGTCAAGGCAGGTGAGCGAATACTTTTGGCAATATAGTGTATATGTGATCTGTCTTCGAGATCAAGAACATGGGAATGATTTGACACTTCCCTCTGAAAGGTGAAGGATATTAACAACACTTCAGAGCCAGCGTTTTTTCTCCTTTAATTTGTCACCTCTCTGTATGTTTTTGGAACATCTGGCATATAGGTTATTGAAACAGGCAGTAAAAGCTTTACCAGATCTGCAGGAAGTTGCTGATATATAGCGCTGCAGGGTGGATGACAGCTTCCCAAGCATTTTTATACCAAAGAAATCTCAGTGATGGAAAAAAAAGAATGCAAAGGCAATCAGCTACCATACAAACAGCAATCATTATAAGTAACATATAGCACATAAGCTACAGGTGCTTAGGAGAGGTAAATAGCATGAAAAGTGAAGAAGTCTAGTGAAACAGAAGCATAGGAATGGATTTAAAGGAGCTCGTGTACTTTGGATCAAACTGCAGAATGCATCAAGATGCATGACTTGGATGACTTTTACTCTATGCCGGTTGAGCACGTGCCAGTCTACTGACAAAATCCTCAGGTCACTTACTTGCGAAAGCAGGAGGCTCGGGTCCGACGGCTCGTGTTATAGCAGGGCTGTCAAAGTCTCTCGCGCTAAAAACACCGCAAATGCACAGATTTAGCACTGATTTAACATATAGATTAGCAGACACGCTAAAGGGGAGGGAGTGAACTTCGACCAGTGGTGCAGACTGTTTGTTTTTGACCAAAGGCCACGCGCAGTTTAACTGCGTCCATTTTGGTTGGCTAAATAGTGCAGAATAATAATGACCTTTAACTACTTAGACGACGACACTGAACCGAATCAACTCAACTGACTCAAATGAATCAGATATCACGTGGTGCAATGTCCTAACATTTCTTTTGTCGTTTGTTTGTTGCCCAATGTTTTGAATGGATGAATAAATAACAATTAATTCATTAATTTGTTCGGTTGCTTGTTTGAACTTTATTAAAGGTGCGGAGTTATTTATTTATTTACTTATTTATTTATTTTAAATAGAAGCACTTAAAAAATACAGCAAAAATTACTTGACTTACAAAAAGGAAACTCATTTTTACAATAAAATTACATTGCAAACGTAACTATAAAAATATGATAAAATATAAACATAATGAAAATATCTTAACAAAAATACAAGGAAGTCTATATGTAACAATTTCGATATATCCACTATAACAATAATAATAATAATAATAATAATAATAATAATAATAATAATAATAACTATTATTATTTATTTATTATTTATTTATTTATTTCATGCAGGCAAAAATATATATGCCTAAATATTCCAATATTTTCCGACTTTTTTACGATTTTACGATTACTTAACACTGAAAACATTTCCAATAATCATCACAAAAAGTACTATTTCCAATTGTATTTATATTTAACAATCTTTACATTTGAATGTATATTTTCATGACACCAATATGATGTTTTATCCTAGTACGATTATTATTAGCCACTAAAATGTTCATCCATCATGGAAAATATTAACAATATAATATTATTAATATTAAACATTTATTTATTAAATTCATCAAGTCAAAGTAAGTTTATTTTGTACATTGTGTAAAAAATCTGAATCTGAAACGGATCATTTGTTCCATCACTGATTATAATCCACTATTTGCATAATTTCCCCAAAGATCCCTGTGAGGATCAGTAAAGTAACCGTCTAACTGTCTATAACCTTTAGTGATTCATATCCTGTTAATACAAAAGGCTGTCCCAGCACTGTTGTTTTATCTGTTTTTCTTTTCTCTTCATTTTATGTGTGATAGATCTGACTATTCAAGTTGACTATACAGTTTCAGATATGAAAAGCTGCTTTGCCCCTGGCATTTAACTTTTGATATTGTTAGTGAATACATGAGCTTAGATTTCAGCTGTTTTCAGTACCGTGTTCCTGCTCAAGGTCATTCTACTCAACTTCTTCATCTACATCCACAAGCTCCATTTCAAACCAGTTTGGGTTTGTTAGTTGGTATGCCTGAAATGCCCTAATGGCATCTCTTAAGGCTTTGCCAGATGGACAATTGTAGTAGTCGTCTCTTCCAAGGCCGTCAACGTGTTTAATCCTTCCAGGTTCGTACTTCTCCTCGTTCAGGAGTCTGAAGAAAAGCTCTTCAAACTGCTTCATCAGCTGGTATTTTACAGTCACATGAAACAGAGTAGGCACATCCTTCTCACTGAACATGTCATCGAAATACGCTACAGCATACTTGCCAAAAGATGGAGCACACACAAATTCCGGTATGATGAGGCTGAGAGCGGGGGTCAGCATATCCCCCATGGGTGAACGGGCGTCCTCCCGGGTCATCACCCTGTGCCCTGCACACATGGCATCCCATTTGGCACACACCCCCGGAGAACAAAGGATGAGTATTTTATCAGTAGTCCTGGTTAGTCTCTTCCTCTGCATGTCCAGCCACTGGATGCTACCTACAGTGCTGAGGCATGTGGAGTCCAGCAGGTCGAGTGTGACTTCAGTCGCACATTTGGCCCTGAGGAAAGCACACAGCTTCAGGACGATCTCTGTATACATGGGGTGGTCCTGAGAGTAGATGATCAGGACTTTACTGCGCTCTTGCACTGAAACGGTTTCCAGGTCACTCTTGTCCATGGTGTTAGGAGAAGAGGACGATGGATCTGTCATAGATGGAAGATCAGGAAGAACTTAAGGAAATATTTCATTTGAAATGTAAATTCATTTGCCACAAATAAAAAAAAAAAATCTGAACTAGTCGATGTGGGATATTTTTTTAGGCCTATATGAATTTGTGTAATTGTAAAAGGATGGGGTGACTTCATGAGTAGTTTTGAACACCATTTCTGTTATTGGCGTATTTAATGACGTAAGGTTCACAAGAAGGACACATTGTTTACTGTTAAGCATGAATAGTCTTTGTGTAGCTGATGAATTAACAGTAACATTCTAAGTATTGCAAGTCTTATCAAAAACAGATAGAGTCTGCACAGCAGCGTCCATTGTAACTCCTCTAAACTTGAAGTTAAAGTCAAGTAGTCTGCTCAGAGCAGTGTTAGATCTGTGGAACAGCTGCAGCTGAAGTCTGGGAGAATCGGAGCTTTGTTAAAGGACACTGATAAAGGTTTGGGGAAAATCAGAGTTCACCCCAGGTCAAAGCTAAAACATATCATTCAAAATGCATAAATTAGCTATAAGCTAATGGCAGGGATAAGACACCCATTTTATATATTTTATATTAAAGCTGAATGGGAAACAAATGTAAAATTAGAATATAATAATGTTCTGGAAAGTCCCAAACTTTCCACCATAGAAAAATAGCTGGAGCGTTCTGACTTTGAGGAGTTAGGCTGCTGTCATAATGTGTGATAAGAAACATGGATACAGACACTGAGCTTTGAAACTGAAGTTTGTGGGGTTGATGAGATGTTCCATGTGAGCACCTTGTCATTTGTACTCATCACTGACTACAATAAACCCTTATCTCTGCCATCATCTAGTCTGAAGTATGTGGCTTTTTCTTAGTTAGTCTACTAAGACTGCTCATTAGACTGATTTAGTCGGGTCAATGTGGTAATTTGGAGTCAGATAAATTATTATTATTATTATTATTATTATTATTATTATTATTATTATTATTATTATTATTATTATTACCACATTGATCATCCTAAAAATCTATCAATCTATCCATCACCTAAAACACATCAGTGGGAAAAAGAAACATTTTAGTCATACTACAGTTTAAGTTATACTACATACATGTATATCTCTGTATATCTCATCATTAATGAATTCTCAAATCTGATTGGACAGAAGTTGATTATTTTCTTTAACAGCAGCCCTAACAGCTCCAAATCATAGGCTTATATTAACGTACTTGTTCTAATAAGTGATGGTTTTTTATCTCAATGATATAGCAGATGCTCCACATCTACTAAGAAATAAATTAAAACCATGTTATTAGATAAGGAATATTTGACACGGTGAAAGTTTCTGTAAGGAGATGTTGATATAACGTATTTGGAAGGAGTCCCGGGTGTCTGTGGTTTCTAAATTGTAGCGCGTTTTCCACCACAGGAAGTGTTCAAGGTGAAAAAATTTGTGCTTTATGGTTTCTCTGTGGTGTGACAGACTGTGGAAAGAATGACTGTTTATAACTTCTGTGATGTATGTCAAATTTCTGTCCTTTCAATGGAACTTTTATTATAAAAGTATTGATACTTTTATTATATGCAAACATGTAATTTGTGCAAATTGTTGTGGTATAAGCACAAAAAAAACTCTTCAGGACATGCTGTTATTGGAAAATAATGTTGATTTGTTGACGGTCTTATATTAGGACACCCCTACAGTGTTTATTTTATTTTATTTTATTTTATTTTATTTTATTTTATTTTATTTTATTTTACTGTATTGTATTGTATTGTATTGTATTGTATTGTATTGTATTGTATTGTACTGTATTTCATTTTATTTTATGTATACCTTTATGAATGGCTGTAATTCTGTTGTACAGCAAAACAGCAATGACAGCACAGAATAACAGTGCTGCTTGGCCTAAAAGTGTCCAAACCATGCGCAGCTTCTTGGGTGAAGGAATGGTATAATCTGAAATAAACAGGAATATAACATTGTTGATTACTGAAACAGTCGCAGTCTTGCATCCGCATGAATAGGAAATTAATTTACAGTGAATTGAAATACTTACAGGAGCAAACGTTAACCTTTTGTTGGTGATGTGAACACGTCTGCATGCATCGTATAAAGAATGGTTTAATCTGTTATAAAATATATATATTTCAATTTTTTTGTTATAAGCACTGGAAACACGTGAAACGTGAAATTTGTCTATTATGAATTATTTTAGAACTCACCCCTAAGAAGATCTCACAGCGTTTTATCTGCCAAGGGTTCAGAGAGAAGCTGACGCTGATTGAAGTACGATTGTCCTTCAAAACCAAAGACCATAAAAGGGCCATGTTATATTAAATGAAGAATAAGAAATGATACAAATGAAGTCTACAAAAGCAGGCAGTAAAAACACAGTACCTTTGAGACTGCGTGTGAAAGCTCGTTGTGGAAACCAGCAGAATGAATGTATACTTCATACATGTCTGAGAACTGTGCTGTATTAAATATCACTCCAATCGTGACCCCGTTTCTCCCGTCATCTCTCACTGACCAGGTCATGTTGGGATCCCAGAGGCTGCCTGTTATAACACCACATTTCCCATTTGCATATTAAAAAAAAACTAACATAGCCATAGAAATAGGGCAGTTTCTGAGACTGAATAAACACAGCTCACCGTTCTCCAAGCATACACGGAGGCTTCGGAATTTACGAAGTTCACAACCTTTACAAAAGTCAAATATCATTAACCATCTGACATACACTCACTGTCCACTTTATTAGGAAATTCATGAATTTATCCTAAAATCCAATCATGTAGCAGCAGCACAATAAAGCACAAAATAACTTCAGTCAATGTTCAAATCAAACACCAGAAAAAACAAAATTTTGACTATAACATGGTTGTTCAGGCCAGAAAGGCTGGTTTGAGTATTAAAGAAACTGCTGGGGTTTTTTTCACACACACACACACACACACACACACACAACAACCTGTAAAGTTTACACACAATGGTGAGAATGGAGAATGGCCAGAATGAGATGTCTGAGCTAACAGGAAGTCAGTGATAACTCAAATATCCACTCTTTACAAGTGTGGTGTACAGAAAAGCATCTCAGAACATGGATAACTGTATGAGCCTGCAGGAGTACATGTTTTCTTAATAATGGATGATGGATGTATAAACTCGATATTTTAAATGATTAATGTGTATTTAAGATCTATAATAAAATCTACAAATAAAAAAGAAACAGTTAGAGATGATAATCTTTTACATACCTGGAACTGTTATACTGTGCAGTTTTGCATGTCCCCCCACATCTGGCTTCGGTAAATTAGACACAGAAACCTGATATGTCAATCCTGGATCAACGACAATTTGATCCAGTACAAAAGACCACTACAAAAGGAATACAACAATCATTTAGAAGAAATTATAAAACTCTTTACTCAGGTGATTAATTTGCTGATCATGCATGACTACTCTTCAGATATGATCTTACCGGCTCAAAGTCTGGCCGCTGGACCCAGGAAAAGTTGTTATTGAAGCTATATCTAACACACAGACTGTTATTTGTGGTGAATTCATGCACATGGACCTTCATCCCCTGCAGACTGAATATGTTTGCTGCAGGAAGAAAAAGAAGAAAATAGCCGCTGAATAAATACTGAAATCAATCTGTATCAACAGTTTATACAGCGCTTATGAACGTCATATGAAGTTCCTGATGTGGCTATTACTTTTAACTCCTAGATCTTACCATCAGAAGGCTGTGTCAGGGTAAGAATCAACACAGGAAAGGTTTGATTCCTCTCATCTGCTTTGATTTTCACCTGGTGTTCTACATCGGGGTGCGGATTTGGAGCCTCGGATCTCGGCTTCACCAAGTCCCGTCCTGAACAGTTTGGCCTGCCTGAGTTCAGCACAGAAAGATTGATAGTGATATATCAGGTAACTGGTGTGAACTTAAGTAGCTGTCGTAGCTGTAGTAAAACCTAACAGTTTGGTTCAGATAGATGTTTGGACTGAATCAAAGCTTTGACTGTGAGCTGAGCTTTGTCTTATAGTTGATATTAGACAGTGTTGGACAAATATATTTGTGTGCTACATGATTATGATGATCTCAAATAAATTAAATATTTTTCCAATAACACGAAACTACCAAACACTTCTCAAATCCTCATTCTAGATGATCATTATCTATACATTTGTGTCTTCCCTGGTAAATTAGCACCAATGAATAAAAGCTTTCTCTTCCCAAAAGGCTTTAATAAATAAAACAGTAATACAATGAAATGTGATACTTACTTACTTGGACACTGCAGGATAAGCCCTAACAAAGAGACAGGAGTGCAGTTAGTCAATCAGAGGAATCAGATTCAACTTTATAACATAAATATCATGAAGAGAACTGCCTTCTCACTTCCTGAGAGCACTGCAGTGGAGGCTGCTCTATCAACCCAAGTGAAGAAATCTGTACAATCACATGGGAGAGCAACAAAAAGACAAAAATCATCTTCTGAAAATGTAAGACTTTAATCCAGCACAGACAGAATGAACCGTCCTGAAGATGATGGTTGAAGAGTGAACTGCTTTTTCACGGGGTAAACAGGAAACGTGAAGATCAGATAATTGCAGCAGTGAAACCTTTAACATTTCAAGTGATATGCTCCTGGTCAAATATTTCCATTACTTTCTATTTTCATTGCATTGGCATTGCATTTCATTGTCTCTCACTATTCATAAATTCTACACCATAAATTCACATAATATAGGCACTTATTTCAATCACATTTTATGCCTTGGTTTCGAATATTTATAGAAATACTCACTAGAGGGCAGTAGCCAGTAAATATCAGCAATAGATTTGGCAAGATTTCTAACAGCTTTAATGTACATTATGTATATTTTTAATGTATATATTATTCATTGTGAAAGCACAGATTTGTTTCATTCTCCTACAGAGTCATCATGGCTTGTTTCATATCCCATAACATCATGCTCATATCTTACCTTATTTATTATAAAATGCTATAAAATCATTGAGCACAATACATATTCAGACAACATTAAAGAGTAAACTCCGCAGTATTCTATAATGCTATAGAATGCACTCACGCTAATGCTAACCATAAGATTATTATACATTCCACTTCCTGTCTGTCAGCCAGCTACAGATAACGACTGCAGCGCTGACACATATATACATAAATATATAGCTGCAGTTACTTTTTGCTTTTCACCATAATCTCAGGTTCACTAACTACACTAATATTGATCATAAATTTAGTAGTTGTTTTATCTGAAGTCAAGAGAAGGATCAGGGGATTAAAAAACCTATTTCTCATGTCCATACCGTCACACTAGCTCAGGAAAAGCAGGCAGTGGCTCAGAAGCTAGCAGAAACCTGAATCCTGAGCCTACTTCCGTTTCTCAGGAAGTTATGATGCTGGCTGACTGAAGCATTACATTGTGTCAAACTTTATTATTTATTTATTTATTTATTTTTATTGTTTATTTATTTGTTTGTTTGTTTGACTTTGTGGAACCAAGAACAACAACACCAGCAAAGGTTGTTAGTGCAAATGGTATGAAGTAAAGTCTAGGGCTGATTTCTTTCTAGACCAGACTGCCAATCGACAGAGCCTATCAAGTTACACTTGGCTAAATGTCCTTTAGATTTCATGTAGATCCATCATCATCATCATCATCATCATCATCATCATCAGTGGTCATTAAGAGATGGGTGATTGTATGGTAATTGTTTAGTCTGCTTTGAAAACTTGTATCTATCCATCCATTATCTATACCCGCTTTATTCCTAATTAGGGTCACAGGGATCTGCTGGAGCCTATCCCAGCACAAAAGGCAGGGGTACACCCTGGACAGGTCACCAGTGAAAACCTGTATAGAGAACAATAAATAAATATGCTCTCAATCCATGTTACAGTCCACAAGTAGAGCAGGTAAGGGCCTTTGAGTTATATCTTGCCCTCACCCCATTTCTACAGCTATGCAGGGCACATACCAACTGAACACAACCAACTGGTCTTAAGAGGCTGGTCATAAACGGTCACCTCTGAATTCCTCAGTGCTGTATATACATGGAGGTCATTCACTATAAAAACTTTGCTGATAAGAACTACAAAGTATTGACATGGATTTGTGTTTTAATAACGATATATAGTTATGTTATCTTATCAGCTTGAATGTTTACAGAATGTTAAACAGTGCATTTACGCATAAACATTTATGACGATTTTTATGTACATCTCGGATTTATATGGATTCTGAAAATACCGAAGATGTCCTTGTGTGTGTGTGTGTGTGTGGAATGAGTGTGGAATGAGTTTTAGAGCCCTATATGAATGCCACACTAAATGGAGGAGTCAGAGATGAAGGACACATGCTAATGCACACGTGAAAGGGACACAATCGCATAACAGAAATAATTCAAGTGTTCTATTTTGGTGAGCCATTCACAAGAGAGCATTCGTACCATAAATCTATCATCCAAAAATCATAAAATGCATTTTCTTCTCTGGCCTCACCGTACAGCTCACTCTCTCACTCTCTCGTCCACATCAAGGTAGGTTTGGATCATGACTTGGTTAAGGAGGTAGATATGGCATGTCAAATAATATTAGCTGCCTGTTGATTGTGACTAACTGACTGTACTCGAGGACTTTGGGTGGATTATATAATTTGTCTTGAAACCTCACATTCTTAGAAATGAAAGTATTAAGCTGGATTGTTCCTATTGTTGCTGGGGTGGTACCAGTATGTATCTACGTATGTATACAGTATACTTAATTGGACCTCAAGGACGACTGAAAGCTTTAGGTTTTATTATAAAAATAAATGAATGTAACCATGCATGCTACTTCACAGATAAAAGATACATAACAAAGGTTAGATTAGAAAACATTGAACCACTCCAGTGATAAGAAAACTTACATACACTCTCAGAAATACAGGAACTGTATCATAGCAGGAGTTGTACAAGGATTGTAAACGAGCACATGAGACCTGAACAGTCTGCTGAGGATAATTTTGAATATCTGAAATATTTTCTGTAATTCTACAGCTAGTTTCTTAGGTGCTGGTCAGCAATCTTTTACCCAGGAGAGTAATTATAGATCTTAACTGCGTCAGATTTACGCAGCGAGGAGGCGCAAAATGCGCGCACACGTCAGAGTTGACCGATGCGCTTTAGACTAGATAATAAATGTGCTTTGTGTGAGGCGCAAAATAAGGTTTAAGAACCGCTGTGATATGGAAATTAGAGAATATTTGCCACATTCAGGGGCAAAAGATAAATGTAGTAATAAAGTGCGGTTAATACGACTGAGATGCTATTCAATTATAGATCCCCCGTTGTTATTTTTTTTATTTTTTAATCTTAAAAAGTTATTGAGTAATACTGCAAGCAAATATTAAAGCAATTAAAAAGTTGTGTGCTTGATTGCGACTGTGGTACTGTTTAGTGTGTGCGATTTATTTGCTAAATGTAAGGAAATTGTGTGTTTGTGCTTTATTAGGGTTGCCAGATATGCTTAACAAAGGCGTTATAAAACAATGAATAGTTCTTTCAACAACTTGCCAAATGGTTCTGCATTATTACGAATGGTTAAAATGAATGGTCAAAATAAAAAAAAAAAAACAAACAAAAAAAAACAAAACAAACAAACAAACAAACAAAAAAAAAAGGAGATATAATGAATCCAAATTCTGCGTGAAATTTACGCGCCTACCACCTAACGGTAAATAACACTGCTTTTAAGAGGACAGCGATGCGCAAAACTTGTCACTAAATTATAAATCTAGTTTATTTAACGCAATAAGTCATTTGAAATATGAAATAATGTCATTTCTATAGCTCGCGCGTTTACACTTAATATCATACCAATTAAAATGTCATACAAATACTATGCAATATCATATAAATACTATACAAATAGAATTGAATTGAACTGAAACAAAATACCCCCTGCACTGAATGCTTGACCTCAGGCCCACTGCTGCTGTGGACGAGTGTCAACATGAGACCTTGAGGAGTCACCTCAAAGCCCATTGTATCTGCTCCTTTATTAGCTCTGATTTTATGTGCTGGAATAATCACCTGTCACTTACTGAATGAAAGGTGTTGGCATGGAACCACTGTCTTATATAAATGCCTGACCTCACTAACTCTAAGCAAGACTCGTGTTGGATTGTTAGGTTTAAATGAATAGAATAGAATAGAAATTGGGAAGAGTCCATAGCCTTCCATGCCAACCTTCTTGGGTGTCAAGGACAAAATAGTGTGGTTCCCTCTATGAAGATTTCACTCCCATTAGCCAAGGTTTTATGGTAGCCATCCGGAAGCTTCAAGGCTGCAGCTGCTGGTGTATCTGGGAGAGAGAGAAGAACGGTAGCAATGTTCAAATATAGCCAGACAGGCACTTATAGCTCCTCCTGGCCTTCAATTAAGCAGCTATGATATAACATGAACAAATACACAGAACAGGACAGAGAACATCATGTGCTAAATTACAGATCTATATTCAGTCTGTTGGAATTTAGATAAAGCTGCCCTCGTGTCTTTATACACTTTGGCAGACTTGCTTTACGTCATCTTGGTCATTGTTTCCAAATGATTACTGACCAAGTTGGACATACTTTCCAACTATATCAAGACTGAATTATTTATTTTTTCCTTTTCATTTATTTAGCATCAGTAACACTGTGCTTTCCTTTTCTTATAGGGCACAAAGAGAACTATGTCGGAAGGGTAATGTGACGACCTTTTGTTGATTATATAAAAGTACAATATAATGATTATTAATCAAGGAGAGGTTTATTCAATTCATTAATATTTGCTTTGTTTTTTCCCACTCCTCTACATAACAACACAGACCGGTAAGTTGAACCATGAAGTCTCCTGCTTCACTGTTGTTTCACAATACAATACAATAGCTTTTAACCCCTTTAACTCCCATGACTCATTAAAATGTGGATCCAGTCGAACATTTAATTTCTGTCATAGCTTCATATGATAGATAGATAGATAGATAGATAGATAGATAGATAGATAGATAGATAGATAGATAGATAGATAGATAGATAGATAGATAGATACAACTTTACTGTCATTGCAGAGTACAGGTACTGTATTAGTAGAACTGCAGTTCCTCAGTAGTTCATGGTAGGATAGTAACACAGCTGGGAGGTTAAGAGGTTAATAAATGTTTCATTATATACTTTGTTTTTTCACTTTCAGAAAAAGAACAAGATCACGGCCACACGCCGGCTACAGCTAAAAGCAAGTCCCATTCTTATATTACACCAGGATTAAAACATAATGGGGTGTGCATGCTGTTAAAGGAATATAATCCATAAAGGGGTGGTGTGATCCCGTCTCAAAGTAATTTATTTTTCAATAACAATACATCATAAAGTGTTTTATTCCTTTTATATCAACTTTTATTCTTGTTGTGAAAACTATTTTAACTTTTTAACATCATTGAATGCTGCATGATGCTTTTTATCCATTTATAGTTACTTTTAATGTTGTTTTATTATCTTGAAGTTAATAATAATTAAAAAAAAAAAAAAAAGTAGCATGTAATGTTAGAATTTTTTGGAAAGTTGGAAAGTTTAATGCATTTTACATAGCACTGACACTGCAGACCATACATATAGCATCCACCATTCAACATTATAATATTATAATATTTTAATATTTACTGCTGTCAGTGCTGCTGTTATAGAAGATTAACCAAGAGATATATATCCTGACCAATCAGAATCGAGAATTCATGCCAAGAATGCATGCCTAGTCTAGTGCTCTGTAGCTCTGCTTGTTCAGTTCCACTGTCTCACTGTTTACATCCTTCCACAACAGGGCAAGCTGCTAAAGAAGGCAGCGTCTATGCTTGTAGCTGAGAAAGAGCAGAACAAGCGTGAGAGGGAGAGTGCCCTGAACGAGAGAGTCCCTCCACTCAAACTCTCTGGAATGTCTGTACAGGAGCTGCAGGTATAGACATAGCTGCCAGGAGTGTATGAGATGGAGATTTGTAAAATCCTGATAATAATTTCTCAAATGTTTCATGACAGGAGCTCTGCAAAGAACTCCATCGCAAGATAGACACCGTTGATGAAGCACGATATGACCTTGAAGTTAAAGTGGCCAAAAATGATAAAGAGGTACTGTATTGTGTCAGCACTGATAAAAAACAACAACTTGCTAACAGGACTAAACCCCTTTGTCTTTCAAAGATATAAAGGATTTGGAATTAACATCAGACTATGTATTAAAGTGGATTATTTGGGATTTTTGTGGATTCAACTCAACAGCACCACCAAATGATTGTAAGTTAATATATACAGAGAGTTATGAAGAAGCAAGATAGGGGCTGATTTCTTCCCAGCCCAGACTGTAGATTAATGAAGCCTAAGAGTGAAAGTCATATCAAGCAAAAACACTGAGTGAAAAACACTTCCTAACTTACATCTGATCTTGATTTAGATTTTACTGAGTTTGGAAGACTAATGAATATAGAAGCACATATTTATAGCACATTGGGCTATTTCATTGTATTCAGCGCTATAACACAATTCTGTTCAGTCCCTCCAGGATTTCATCGTTTTGGGATCACAGACCACAGGATATTTGGACAAGCTTACAATTTTTAAAAAATCTGCACAAACATTTTGCAGATTTGGGACATGGTGTGTCATGTGATGTCATCTAAACATGCACTCAGACGAATCTCTTTGGTTCAAACCTGAGTACAGATATCAGAAAATAATTGCATAAGTGTGTTCACTGGTGGGAGTTTAAAGAAGAATGCTTTGCTTGCAGTTTTCAAGCAGTTTACTGCCAAAAAAAAGTACAAAAACAAGTTGAAAAAAGCTGCACTTTCAAAATCAATGCTGCAAAATCAAGCATTTTATTGCAAAAATTACAAAAAAAAAATTCTGTTATAAACTATTGTTTTAAAATACATTTTATTGTTTACAATTCCAATATTCATTCAGGGATTGTTATGAGTTCTATATAAATTAGAAATGTTCCTACCTTCATGGTTGTGTGTGCATGATGAAAGCTACAGCCTGAAGCCTTTCTTCAGCTTGCATGAAGCGACTTTGCAAGTATAATGAATGAATCTAATGAACATCACTGACATTCTTGCAAACACTGACTTGAAAATCCTACTATTGTTGGATTTATAGTGAAAAAACCACTTTTTTTTCTTGTGCTTTAAACTCACAACCTTCTGATCAGTAATCCAATGCCTTAACCACTAAGCTACCACACTCCCCCACAGCCCTAACCACATCAGTGGGTCTAAACACACAATCCTTACTCATGTAACTACAAACTGTTCCTATTATAGTCACTTCGATAAATAAATAATTTATAGTGTTTCTGAAATAATGAAATATGTGGTGGGAATTGTGTTTAAAAGGTTTAGATCTTCAGTAATTATGGTGGGGTGGTGGTAGCTCAAGTGGTAAAGATTCTGGGTTGTTTATCAGGGTTCAAACCCCAGTACTGTCAAGCTGCCACTGTTAGGCCCTTGAGCAAGGCCCTAACCTCCCTTCCCCAGGGGCACTTCAACCCTGAACCCCAACCCTCCAAGGATGGGATATGCGAAGCAAGAATTTCACTGTATATGTGAGAAATAAATGCTACTTAACACAAATGCTGTTTTGCTGCAGATCCAAACCCTGACGCAGAAGATCGGAGAGATAAAGGGCACCATGAACAGAACCAAACTGAAGAGGGTGAAGAAATCTGCCGACGCTATGCTGGGGGCTCTGACTGAATCCAAAATGTCATCAAAGGCAGACTTTAAAGCCAACCTGAAGACTGTCAAGAAAGAGGATGAGAAGGTACAGTAAGCTTTAAGATAACGCTACACCAGAAGATCTGAGTTATTAACAAGTCTGTATCCTGAGCATTCATTTCTCTTCTTTTCCCCCACAGAAGGAGGAGGTGACTGACTGGCGTAAGAACGTGGAGGCCATGTCTGGTATGGAAGGCAGAAAGAAGCTGTTTGATGCTGGACAATAAAATGTTTAGATGCAGAAGAGTCAGCTGGAAACATGTGTTTCATGGATTTTGTGTATTATTGTGTCATAATCAAGCAACAATAACTACAGACTCATAACAAATAGACGGCATACTCAATAACAAGGTGCCCCAAGACGAGACGACATCTTTGTGGAAATGGGAAAAAAGGGAAGAGCAAAACTGTGCATAATCATTTTGAGTGTAAAAGTATTTGTGATCGGTGACTTTCCGTGGATTTATGACTGTAGATAAACTGTGTGTGTTCCAAAGAGTCTCAAAACTCACTGGCCCTTATGTCAGCCTGGCTATTGTCAACATACACTTCTTTCTGTCTTGCATAGAAATACACTGTGTGCATTGATCTGACTAGAGATGGATGGACTGAACCTGACCTCTGGTGGTATACACCATGTTACGTTGTAAGATGGCGGATATTGCAAACCATCCTAGTCACTCACAATGTAACGGCATTCCACAATTAAATATGATGCAATGTATTAATGAAATAAGTGTGTGTGTGTTTTCTTCCATCCAGTGTTGCAGTGCAGCTACTAAAATATACCTAAGGGTTTGGCATGCTACATATTGTTAGGCTGAGACGCTATCAAAATCAAAATCTGCTCAGAAAGTTTAAAGCACAGGGTGTGATTTACACTGTTGGATCACATATTCATTCTGGCAGCCTTCACCCCTTGTAGGGTCAAACAATGAGAAAGTAGTTGACCCAGGTAGTGGGCAGGCTAAGTAAAGAGAGCTTCAAGGGGTCTAGTCTATTTTAGTACGCCACTCACAAGAGGCCACTGAAGCCATAAAACCTGAACCGACATTGTCTCATTGTTGCACACACTCCTCACACTCTTGGGCTTTTCCTGCACAGATCAGGTAAGTTTCCTAACTGCTTTAATAACAAACTAGATTAAAGATTGGTGTATGAAATGAACTCTTAGGATGAAATTATTTGATGAGTGGAATCTCATCATGTAGAGGTCTCATATGAAAGCATTGCCAAAAGTAAACTTCAAGTTCTTGTTGTTGTTGTGTCTCTTATTTTTCCTGCGCTGTTAATCTTAACCCCTTTCTGAATAATAATGACTGACTAGATATTAATGCCGATATTCTTTACTTAAACATAAACACGTTTCAGAGACGGAAGACGGATATATATCTCTTGCATGGCAGTCACAGAAGTGCATTTCTACTTATAAAAGATAACAAATGACTGGGACACACAGCCTTAACAATCTTCTGTGGTATGAAAACAAATTCCATTAGAAATGATTCCTGCTTCGTTACACAGAATTTATATTTATATATATTTTTTAACAGGACGTCGTGATGTCTGAGGCGTAAGTATCTTTCTATTTCTTTACATGTTTCATTGATTATTATTTTTTTCTTTCAACATTTGATCAGTTTCTTTCATTTTTCCCACCAATAATCTACAACTCAAGGCCGGTGAGTCTGAAAAACTGCTGCATCTTTACAGTAGTGGTGGTTTTCTACTAAAGTGCTTGCTTAGAGAGTTCAGTTGAATACGAAAGCAGTGGAGAATGCTGCATTTGTGTGTGCATTACTTATTCTATTACTTATACTAGTAACTGATAATCTTTAATTAGCACAAAACATAGAGCAAAGAAAAGTGAACTGTTCAAGCTCATTAAACTCCCAGAACCATATTTGCATTCCTTACATCAAATTCACGTCTGCTACTGAATTGTTTGTAGTAGTTACTAAATTCTAATTCAATAATACGCCGAGTGTTTAAGCGGTTAATATATTTTACTAGTACAAATCTGTGCCAGCTGAACACTGCTATTGTATCCCCATATTTTTAGAAACAGAAACCCAAGATCACGGCATCCCGAAGGTTGTTCCTGAAGGTTTGTCTTTACGTTCCTTTCTTCCAGAAATGCATTTCCTACTAGAGCATCTTTGAAATAACTGGCATAGAAAATACTGTCGCAGTAAAATTTGCAATGATAGTAGAGTTCTCTTTTCAGACTAAAATACTGAAGAAAGCAAGTTCACTGCTGGCAACTGAGAAGGAAGAGAAACAGAGGGAGAGAGAAAGAGTCCTGAGTGAGAGAGTTCCTCCTCTGCAAGTCTCTGGCTTGTCCTTGCAGGAGCTACAGGTTGGGTCTGAGGATCGCTAACATGACATCTTTTCTGTACTTGCGCTAATATTTAAAAAGAAAAAAATATATATATGTTCGTTTGTATTTTAGGTAAGTAAACCTGTTTGTATGTGCCAGAAACTCTTGCTGATGTTGGAAAATGATTTGAGACATCCTGTTTGCGGAATTTTCATTTTCCTTAATGTTAGTTCCGGCTGCCAGGCAAATCACAAGATGGAAAGAGTCACCAGTGCCAGGGCTTTGTAATAGTCTGTAGGTTTTCCATCATGGGGAAAGTCTTCAGGAAAGAGGACTTTCTGGTTGCTGGGCAACATGACAAGCTGTGTATTTTAATCTTATTGACTATAACAAAGTAAAAGATGAGCTGGAGAGGGAACTGATACTTACTTTTATCACAGATCTTCCTAAACATTACATTTACATCATTTAGCAGAAGCCCTTATACAGAGAGGCATACATTTTCATCTCATTTTATACAACTGAGGGATGAGGGCCTTACTCAGGGGCCCAGCGGTAGCTGGTCCTGGGATTCAAACTCACAAACTTCAGAGCAGTAGGCCAAAGCCTTACCCACTAAGCTACCACTTCCCATTATATGTAACTATGTGGTCAAAAAGTATGACATGCTGATTATTAATATTAAGATTATTTAGGACTGTGGTGTTACTGTAATATGTACAGTATGGGCAGTGGTGGCTCAAGTGGTTAAGGCTTTAGGTTGTTGATTAGAAGGTCAGTGTTTAAGCCCCAGCACTGGTAAGCTGTCACTGCTGGATCCCTTAGCAAGGCCCTTAACCCTCTCTGCTCCAAGGGGTGCTTCATTATAGCTGACCCAGTGCTCTGACCCCAAATTCCAAAGCTGGGACATGCATATATAAGAATTTCACTGTGTAATATGTGCAGTTAGTAGAAGATAATTAGCTTGGAGGTTAAAATCACACCATCTCACTGTTGATTGTTTTTCTTAAATATAGTCTAATATACACTACCAGTCAAAAGTTTGGACACATCTTCTAATTCCATGGTCTTTCCTGATGTTTATTTCTTTCTACATTGTAAAACAATGCTGAAGGCGGCCAAAATACACAATAATGTCCTTTGAACAGTTGATATTGAGATATGTCTGCTACTGATGCTCTGTAAAGCCTTCATAACGGCTCTAATCTGAGGTGCTGTTAATTGGTGATTTCTGAGGCTGGCAACTCTAAATGAACTTCTCCTCTGCAGCAGAGGTCAGTTTTGGTCTTGCTTTACTGGGATGGTCTTCATGTGAGCCAGTTTCATCATGGTGCTTGATGGGTTTTGTAAATGCACTTGACAATACTGTTCTTGCAGCAGAACTATTCCAGAACACCTGACCTTCGTGTCTTAAAATAACAACTGACTGTTTTTTGTTGTCATTACATATGGATTACTTAAGTCCATGTGTGTTATTTCATAGTTTTGAAATCTCCAGTATTGTTCTAGAATGTAGAAAATAAATCCCTAAACAAAAAACATTGAATTAAAAGGTGTGTCCAAACTTTTGACTGGTAGTGTATATATAAGCATAATGACACCATCATGTATTTCTGTGTGATTCATCCTTAGGCACTATGTAGAGAACTCCACCAAAAGATTGACAGGATAGATGAAGAGAGATACGACGTTGAAGTCAAAGTGGGCAAAAATGACAAAGAGGTTAAAAATCTATCAGATTATACAAATTTGATGATAAACAGTTGAATCACGTGCTCTTTAGTAGCACAATGTTGATTGAATCATCATGCTTACATTTTCTAACTGAAAAGATAAAATTGTTAACTTACAGATCGCAGAACTGGCCCACAAAATCTCTGAACTCAAAGGGAAGATGAAGAGACCTGCCCTGAAGAGAGTGAAGATTTCAGCTGATGCCATGCTCGGTGCTCTTCTGGGATCCAAAGTCAGGGAGTCTGTGGACTTTAAGGCCAACCTCAAAACAGTCAAGAAAGAGGAAGAGAAGGTAAGAGATATAGCAGAGAGGGAAAGGATGATATAATGATATAATAATAACTACACTTACAGTAAGAGATTCTGCATAACACACATAATCTCTTAAAATGTGGAAGCTTATTTTTACTGACTGTCTCATCAAAATGGTGTACAACGGCATACACTATATCGCCAGAAGTATTCGCTCACCTGCCTTGACTCGCATATGAACTTAAGTGACATCCCATTCCTAATCCATAGGGTTCAATATGATGTCGGTCCACCCTTTGCAGCTATAATAGCTTCAACTCTTCTGGGAAGGCTGTCCACAAGGTTTAGGAGTGTGTTTATGGGAATTTTTGACCATTCTTCCAGAAGCACATTTGTGAGGTCACACACTGATGTTGGACGAGAAGGCCTGGCTCTCAGTCTCCGTTCTAATTCATCCCAAAGGTGTTCTATCGGGTTGAGGTCAGGACTCTGTGCAGGCCAGTCAAGTTCATCCACACCAGACTCTGTCATCCATGTCTTTATGGACCTTGCTTTGTGCACTGGTGCACAGTCATGTTGGAAGAGGAAGGGGCCAGCTCCAAACTGTTCCCACAAAGTTGGGAGCATGGAATTGTCCAAAATGTCTTGGTATGCTGAAGCATTCAGAGTTCCTTTCACTGGAACTAAGGGGCCAAGCCCAGCTCCTGAAAAACAACCCCACACCATAATCCCCCCTCCACCAAACTTTACACTTGGCACAATGCAGTCAGACAAGTACCGTTCTCCTGGCAACCGCCAAACCCAGACTCGTCCATCAGATTGCCAGATGGAGAAGCGTGATTCGTCACTCCAGAGAACGCGTCTTCACTGCTCTAGAGTCCAGTGGCGGCGTGCTTTACACCACTGCATCCGACGCTTTGCATTGCACTTGGTGATGTATGGCTTGGATGCAGCTGCTCGGCCATGGAAACCCATTCCATGAAGCTCTCTGCACACTGTTCTTGAGCTAATCTGAAGGCCACATGAAGTTTGGAGGTCTGTAGCGATTGACTCTGCAGAAAGTTGGCGACCTCTTTGCACTATGCGCCTCAGCATCCGCTGACCCCGCTCCGTCAGTTTACGTGGCCTACCACTTCGTGGCTGTGTTGCTGTTGTTCCCAAACACTTCCATGTTCTTATAATACAGCTGACAGTTGACTGTGGAATATTTAGGAGCGAGGAAATTTCACGACTGGATTTGTTGCACAGGTGGCATCCTATCACAGTTCCACGCTGGAATTCACTGAGCTCCTGAGAGCGACCCATTCTTTCACAAATGTTTGTAAAAACAGTCTGCATGCCTAGGTGCTTGATTTTATACACCTGTGGCCATGGAAGTGATTGGAACACCTGATTCTGATTATTTGGATGGGTGAGCGAATACTTTTGGCAATATAGTGTATACTTGTGATTTGTGACTGTGAATCTATAGGCAAATTTTCTGAGAGGAATTAATTCACTTATATAAAACATAAATGTCAAATGGAATTAAGAAAAAGGGAGCTAAACAAAAAAAACAAACAAATAAATTAATAAATAAAATGCAAAAAGAAAAGTAAATGTCATATGAAATTGTCCAAAAAAGCTAAATAAATAAATAAATAAATAAATAAATCTCCAGGTTTGCCTCTACTTGCTAGAAAGTCAGAGATTTTTACTAACAAATCAGTAAAAGTCAAATGAAAGTAGAGTAAAATTACTATTGCTGTGTCCTTTTACCATCTTTGTGTTGTAAATTGTAGGTGCAATGATTCATTTCCATCTGGTTTTGAGTATTCTTTTCATTCCTCACCTTTTTCTCTTTTTCAGAAGGAGGAGGTGACTGACTGGCGTAAAAACGTGGAGGCCATGTCTGGTATGGAGGGCAGAAAGAAGCTCTTTGATGCTGGACAATGAAACCGGCACTGCTATGTTTCAACATCTCAATAAAAACAAAGTGCAAATCAACACTGACTGTAATCATTTCTGTGATCATTTATTCACACGGATGTTCACGTGACTTGCTTGATGATAAATCTACGACGTATTATATGACTTCATGTTCGTCTGTTTTTTCGCTTTGGTTCATGATTTCCCGCCCATGATGCTGTTTGACTGCAGGTTTATGATGCTGCACACAGAAATCATTACTACCTAAACAGAGCAATAAAGCAGCACTTTATCCCGGTTGTCAGTCTGTAATCTCTGTCTATAAACAGGTTTTAACCTTCATGCTAATATGTCGTCAATGCCATTGCGTTTAGCAGTTCGTAGATCACTGACTAGCCGAGTTAAATCTCTGCTTTAACCGCATTGTATAGTTGCACTGCATTCTGCATCTAATTCATATGACACTGAAATTCTCTGGAAAAAAAACACCGAGTGAGATATTAAGCTTGTTGTCTTTTGTTTTTGGCAGCTACCTGAAAATTTCATCCTATCAAACCCTGTTATCTGTAGCAATATCTTCCTGTGACAACAGCCCAGCATACGTCCGCTAACTTTACAGCAATAACCGAAACGCAGCATTAACTAACAATTTAATTCAATCCAAACCAAACCAAAATCACCAAACCCATTTGAAATTGAAGATATTTCCTTATAAACATATTTATTATATTTCAGGGCAGAATTTCACTCTACATTTAATACATCAAGGACAGTTCGTGGCGGGGAAATATTTTGAAATATTTATATACTACTTTCATGAACCTACATGAATGATGAGACGTTCTAGACTGATCTTAACAGGTTTGTGTCACTTAATTACACACACAATGTTTATATGAAATCAATACAAAAAAGTATTTGTGTAAATAATGTGACTTATGTGAACCAGAAATTTAGTCTGGTTTCTGACTGATCAAACATACTGTGTGTATTTCTGGGTCTAAAACCTTATGACAAAATTATTTGAAACAACCCCAAAGCTCATTAAAGCCACTTGGTCAGATTCAGGACAGCACTGCATATGAACATTTTATTCATTTATATTTGCACCAGTGACATAAAGACAAAACCTCTTCTAGGATCCGTTGTCAGTTCGATAGTTTAACGAGATCACAGCACAAAGCCATTTTAAGTAAAGGGACTTGTTGCATTTGTCCAAATGTTATCAGTAGACATTAGGACTAAAAATAAATCAGCGTCAAAAGGCTGGCGATAATTCTTGACACCTCTGTCATGGACACGGTCCACACAGAGAGCTCACCTTACAATAAGACAAAGTTTCCACCTGCTTCCAAACGTCTAAATAAACCCAGTGATTTATTCTGATCCCAGATGATCTGCTTGTCTGCGGTGCTTGGAAGTTCGTGCGATTCTGCATAATTAGCCTAGTTAGGAGAATTATTTCATGTAATCTCATTCGGATTAACCACTTAAAATCCAAACTTTGGTTCTTTTTGTATTTTGTTATGCATACTTATTCTGTTTACAACAAATTACTGTGTTATAAACGTTCAGAAATGTCCAGCAAGACCCTGGGTAGCACTTAGGATTGATTTTTCTCTCCAAACCAGCTTCCTGTCACTCTCAACACTGATATCTATATCTATGCTGTGTGTCAAATAAACAATCTTCTCAACCTTATGCATAAAATGAGTGGAATTGAGTTTGTCTCAGTGTATCACATCTCCACAACTCCACATCTCCACTACCCCAATGCTGCCCCTGCATGTCCCAAGTCCAATAAAAGTTTTATTACACCACTTAACTTAGAGAATCGTGTTTGGAAGCTATGCAGAATGACCAGTAGAATGTCCCAGGCAGAGGTCTATTTTAGTGAGGCACTCACATGGGCGTTAGAAACTATAAATCTGAACGATTTTCCTCTATCCACCTTCAGCCAGTTTGCACACACGCTTGGCTTTTCTTCTTCTTCTTCTTCTTCTTCTTCAACAAAGAGGTAAGTCTCGTTCCAGGGGTTATCAGGGGATACATTTCTATCTTATATGCCTGATGCCAAATTGCTCATGCTTTGAATAATTCTCAAGAGCACTGCAGTGAGGTTGTTGAAACCTTGTTCATTGCTGCACTGCTGGACATGTGAGATGGGCTCGAGCCACGCTTCGCTTATTCAGATGCCACTGAAATTGGTCGCGATCCACGGTGATTTTCAACTATGTCGAAACTCTAGAGTGCTATGTGCAAGAGCAGACTGTCTTCAACTAAAGACAAATGACAAAATATCACAACGGTTTAAAGATAAAAAACACAGTCTATCATCCACGGTTATTCATTCTAGGGTTTGTATAATTTCACATCTGGAAAGAGTTGTTGCGTCATCATACTGTTTTTTTTTTCTCTTCTATGCACGTGAAATGTTGTGTTTATGTGATGTGGAATATCATCATCTTTCTTTACTATGCAAAAAAGGCTATGTGAGAAAAGATTAGGAAGAACTACATCATCAGTTTACGTTCATCCTGAAGGACAGGATGAGCCACAGGGCTTCACAACAGCATTAGACTCTTAATCCAGTCTTGGCTTGGAGTTGATTGCAGCTTGAATACATTTTTTTGTGTCACTGGATGAATGAAAATGAAATATTGTGATGTTTTAGCATCCTGTCTTTTTAAATGTCAATTAAATGAATTTTTCTTGCTTTCTTCAGAAACAGGACTGGCAAGGGGGAAATGGCTGATGCGTAAGTGATGCTACAAATGAAACAGATATGAACTTATAGCTCAATTCTATCAAAATTGCTTTTTTTTTTACTCGTGAGTAATCTCTCGCCTTCTTTCTTTTGTTCCTCTCCTCACACAGACCGGTAAGTTTCCAAATATTCAAGAGACAGCACATGTCAGTATTATGAGCTTCTAGCTGGATTAAGACTGAACACATGACAGAACTTTATAATGCGAAGCTTAGAAAATGTATATATGTATTATATGTATATGAAACATATAAAATATCATGCATGTGTTTAAAGGTGAAATAGTCTGTTTTTAAAAAAGTTGTACTATTAAAAATAACCCCAAAACTGTGTCCCCTAAAGGAGGTTCCTTCGACTTAACATAAAATAAATCCTTGTACTTTGTAACCGAGTACTTAGTAAACCAGTAAAACAGAGAAATAAAACATACACTAATGACAAGAAACGTAGTAAAGCCAGAATAAAGACTTCTCTAAGAAGTCAGCATGAACAAGAATTTTTAAAAAAATGTTGGCTACATGACCTTGTAACACAGGAGCCTTAAACAGCTAAAGAAGATCAAAAATATAGTCAAGAGCCCATTATACACGAACAGAAGAATGTATGTAATGCCTGCTATGTAGCTCCTGTGCAGCTATCACTGCTAACTAGCTTAATGTGATCAGCTGAAAAACTCAAAGGAGCTCATTACAATAGTGTATTTTTAGTGTTTGTTATGACTTGAATACCAAGCAGTTGAATGGGCGGGTCAGTAATAGGGTGGTTGGTTCAACAAGTAATAAAAAAGAAGGTTCAGTGATGTTGTACTTCGCCTACCTGAGAAATAAAGCACCAGTCTTCACTAAACTGGTGAATGAGGTGTGAAGTAATAGTAACATTTTCTCCAGTTAATATCACATTGACTTTGTGTTTTATGAATCCTTCAGAGAAAGTCCAAGATTTCCTCAGGACGACGTCTTGGGTTGAAGGTGAGAATAAACAATTACACACACAGTCAGTTTATACTTGGTGGTTTTTACTGAGTCTGTTGATCTTATAGATCAAGATGCTAAACATAGCCCAGGAGATGCTCACGGCGGAGAAGGAAGAAAAGAAGAAAGAGAGGGAGGTCGCACTGAGTGAGAGGATTCCACCTTTAAAGCTCTCAGGTCTCTCTCCGAAGGAACTGCAGGTAAACTTACAGTCATTGTAAAGCTCCACAATTGATCATCTCGTTTTTGTTCCCTTTTTTTTCCCCAAAAACGTGTGTGTGTTTTTATTTTCCATTTTGTTTCAGGATCTTTGCAAGGATCTGCATCACAAGATTGACGTAATTGATGAGGAGCGCTACGACATTGGAGTTAAGGTGGCCAAAAATGACAAAGAGGTACGAGGAATTAATGATGGTGGACCGTTTTATTCCTAGCACTCGACTGAACACAGTTCTTTGTTTTGGGAAAGGCGAAATGAGATATTATTCCTTATCCACTTAAGAACACAATGCAGGACAGCAGGCTGGTTCCTGTATTGACAGAGATGACAGGAAGCACACCTTCTGATACCTCCAACCGTCAGTTTGCTTTAATAATGCTGATGTCTTTTAAAATAAGAATAGCAGTTCACAATTAGGGTGTTTTCTGGGACAGAGAGAAGAAATGACCCGGAAAATCATCGAGCTGAAGGGCAAGATGAAGAGGCCTACGCTGAAGAGAGTGAAGATCTCGGCCGAGGCTATGCTCAGCGTCCTCTTGGGTTCCAAACACAAAGAGTCCATCGACTTCAAAGCCAATCTGAAGACAGTAAAGAAGGAGGAGGAGAAGGTAAGTCATGTCTATCGCTAAGAGCTACAGGCTCAATCTGCCAAAACAGTATCAGCATTGGACTGGGACTAATGCAGTACTCATGACTTGCTAATGCGGGGATAAAGCAGGGATAAAGCAGGGATAAAGCAGGGATAAAGCATGGTGGAAGCAGTGCCAATTCTGCCTCATGTTCCCAGGGTCTTGTGTTTCAGCCCCATGTTGCCTTAATACTACATTTCACAGATGTGAGAAAGTCTGTACCTGCACTGACCACTCCAGTCCACGAGGTGGGGCAGCCTTCAAAGGACTGTAGTAACACATTCTAATATTATGTTCTGTAAATTATATATGAAATTGAGTAAATAAATGATTTGGAAGATGAACTTTAAAGTAGACTCATGGTGATCCCATGACCTTAAATGATAGGAGTTAAATGAAAGACATTCTAATGCAGTGATAGTGTCTAGCTATTGCAGTGGAAATATGTGGTTAAGATGCAGTGACCACAGCAAACAACAGTGCACACAATGACAGATGTTTCCTGATGTGAATTTCTGATGTGTCCTGAAGTAAAAAATAAAACACGACAGGGTGTGATGTTATAGGAATATAATCAACAGTGGAGTGATATTATTACAAATGTATTTAAAAAAGAGTGTTGCACTTTTATCCTTTTATAGTTACATTCCATTTTGTCCACAAATCAAATTAGTTTCTGTAATTACAGAATTAAAGGATAGTTGACCACCCAGAAGCCTCTCTTTTTCTCCAAAACAATTCAAAAACACTGTCATGTTACTGTGAAACTGTAAAGCACAGGAAAGTCCTGAAGGTTGTCCTGTGTTGGAAAACATCCTGTTAACGGCATAAACGTTACGTATTCTATGCAAATGTCTGCTTATAGTAAGTTTATCCATATCAACAGTTTTAGTTTTATTTGCTAAATAAGAAAGCTGTTTCTTAGTTTGTTTATTAATAGCTTCATATTAGGTAAAGCATCCACTGTATGAATCCCTGCATAAGTTCATCGTTAATTGCATTTATACAAAGCCGAGAATTGTGTAACAGCTGGCGCTACTGTTAGAGTTGCTGTCATTCAACACCTTCTGACCAGTCAGAATAGAGGACTCAAAGGGATAATCGTAAAAGAAATAAAATTACTCACAAAAATTGTGAGGACATAGAGAGGATGCAACCACAGAAACCCCACACTAAATAACAAAAAGCTGAGACACTTCTGGGTTCTTTTTCTCACTGTACTGCGTTTTCCATATCAGAAAGAGGAGGTGACTGACTGGCGTAAGAACGTGGAGGCCATGTCTGGTATGGAGGGCAGGAAGAAGCTGTTCGATGCTGGACACTAAAAGGTAAATACCGTTTAAGATCTGATGTAAGAGGCTCTGATGTCTTTAGAGCTCATAAAACATAAAAATCATGAAATCCTAATTATGGCACGTTTATTTGCTCTATTATAAAGTTTCAATCTGTGCACTTTTTTTGCTGAATTGTTTTTTGTTTTCTACACCTTTCAGGTCAACTCAGTGATAAACTCGCTATTTAGTGACAGCTACTGATGGTCAGCGATGGAAAAAATTGCTGAAAAGTTTGAAGAGCTTAAGTACTGACTTCTACTGTGATGTGAAATTTATTATGATTCATTTTTCCTTGCCTTATTTTCTAAGGCATGCTTGGGCTGAATAGCATGTCCGTATAATTATTTGTATAAGCACGTATGTATAAGCTGTATAATTGGAATTTTATATAGAGACCTCTTAAAAGTAGAAATTTATGTGTGTGTGCTGCTGTTCTGTAGCATCTGATATCTTACACTGTATCAGAGTAAACTAGACACTGCAGTTCCGGTTTCAACCTAACGATGGTGGCCTAAACCCACTGAGTAAATCCTGCAGCATGTTAGAGTCTGAGGTCAATCACTGGTCTGTTAAGAAGCTAAATTAGTAGTAACTGAATAACGTCAGCTTTTAATGTAAGAAACTGTAACACTTCTCATAACATCGAATGTTAATGTTCAGGACTAAATAAAAGTGTGTAACTAAACTTGCAATTAAAATCCCCTGCTTTTACATGTGTTTCTATACGTTTTATTTACTCTTTAATATCTACAAACTTTGGTTTTGCTCATCCACCTATACTTGTGTGTGAACATCTTTGTTTATTCTGATCAGTTCATTGCTATTTTGCTCACCCTTCCTCCAGTGAACTTCTGTCCAGGTCATTATTCATGAGGCAGGACATTCACAGACCTGGCACTACAGAATTTCGGAGCTAGAACAGTAGGTACCAAGGCTATTTTAGTGGCCCACTCATAAGGGCTTCAGACTCTATAAATATGCCTCCTTTCTTTGTTCGCCACTCTGAAGTCATCCGTCTGTCCTCTGGAAGGTAAGTTTATGAATTTATCTTCATGCCCACAGAGTCTGCAGTCTGATGGCACTGTTTGCCTTCTGATTAATAAATATTCTATTCTATATTCTATTAATGAATCCAAACTGAATAAATATGATTATTATACTTACATACATACAACTCATACATTGTTGTGGGGTACAATTATACCAATGTAATTTGACTTAAAATGGTGTAAATTGATGTAATGTGATTGAAGAGACACAGAGTGTAAAATGAATGAATGAATGAATGAATGAATGAATAAAAATTGCTTTAAAATCAACTGCTTTATATGTTTATAGCGAATACAAACAAAACAAGAGGTAGACATCATGTCTGAGGCTGGGTGAGTATTTCCATATAATTGCTGTGTTTTGTGTATTTACTACAATTTTTATGTTTTTAACTATCTATCTATCTATCTATCTATCTATCTATCTATCTATCTATCTATCTATCTATCTATCTATCTATCTATCTATCTATCTATCTATCTTCATCTTTTATGCTTATTTCTTGGCTCCTCATGTCTCAGAGTGGTGAGTATGAAATGCAATAAATAAATAAATAAATAAATAAATAAATAAATAAATAAATGCATGCAATTGCTTTTTACCAACAAAAGTGACATCTAAGACTATGACAGAAAAAAAAAGTTTATTTAGCATCCTTTTTTTTATATTTCCTTTAGCATTTCTATTTGCATTACTGACCCTATATTTTTTTTTTATTTCAGAAGAAACAAAAGCCAAAAATTTCAGCCTCACGGCGTTTATACTTAAAGGTTGGTATTCTGTAATATTACTGATATGACACAAATATATATGTATATACTGATATACAAATATTTCTGATGTGACACAAATATAAGGATATAGTTTGAAAACTGTTCTTGGGTTTTATGGCTGTTATTAATATTAGTATATTAGTAGTGAAGGCAGTAGTGGACTCCCGACAATCCATAACTGCGCGCGCACAAGAAGTCCTTGCAGGTTTTGCCACTAGTATATGTTTATAGACTAGTGAGTGTTTTTTTCCTCTGGAATTTGTTGATTTTCAATCCTCATGGCAAATGTTAATGTCTATGTTAATAATGCGTCAGTCTGTTTTAATAGTGGAAAAAATAAAATAAAATAAAAATAAAAAAGCTGACCAACTCCCTGGTGAAGACAAATTTGACTTGTTTAGGGTCTAATTTGACTTGTAGAGGGTCTGAGACTTTGTTCGCCCTGGACAGACGATTAATCGGCGATTTTACTGCTTCACAACGATTTTTGCATCTTCATTAAAGGAAGGAAAGAAAATTGCGCCATAATACGCCTGCACCTGCGCGCGCGCGCTGCCGATCTTTCCTCTCTTCAGTCACATTTTGTTTTTGTCACACGAAAACGAAGTCACAAAGAAGGAGATCTGGATGTGAAGCTATAACCACATTGTTTCTGGTTTAAAAAAAAAACCCTTCTTCATTGACAGCACAGTGTAAACAGAACAGGTGCATGATCCAGTTCTGGCTGCACCACCTCTCTCTGTGTGTTTTATTATTTTCCTGATGGTTTCCCGTAGACGAGTCAGAACCTACGTAAACTAGAGGTAGACCTGGAAAACTAGAAAAACAAGGAACTAAACAGGGTCACAGTGTTGGGAAATGCATTGCAATGACGTTAAAACATGACAACAGGGTTGAGTATACTTGAGTAATGAAGCAGGGATTTACAAAACAAGCCACACGTGAGACAAACTGGGCACAAGAGACAGGTGCTAATGTCCATGAAGTAGTGTGATGTACAGAGCACAAGCTCAGGAAAACAGGAAGGGTTGCTAACGGGTGTGGTTGGATGTTTTGCATGCATAGGCTTCATTATTAAAATAAAAAAAAACGTACGCAAACAGCACATGTAGAGTCTGTTGCCTGTTTGTGGGCTGTGGTTAGGATCACAATGTAGTTATGTAACAGGTGGAAATTGTGTATTAGAGGAAACAAGTTATGGTAACTTGGGTAAATACATAGCCTATAACTCCAAAATAGACTATTTATGATGTATTTGTTTGCTGTGTGAGTGATTTTACGTTACTTTATTTATTCCCAGTGATTCTTATTGTCCTATGACATCAATTGTAGAATCTCGACGTTTACAAAAGCTTCAAGATTTTAATGATTCGAAGGTGTATATGTTACGATTTTATTTGACAACAGAACAGAAGCTACAGGGTTTGGTACGGTCATAAATTGAATTCAGGATTGGATTGGTTTCAGCAAAATCCTGTCAACCTTGTTTGCCAGCTCAGCTCTGACCTCAAGCACACAATCTCTAGTACTTGTGTACAAAGCTCACATTAATTCCAATCATCATATTTGTTCTATATCATCATCACCAAATCCCTCATGTATTAGCAATCATATAGAGAGATAAAATGAATATATATATACATATATAAGAAAAAAACTAAATCCACCTTTAACTGTACACGACATTACCAACGCTCATTTTCTTTTACTCATTATTACAGACCAAAATTCTGAAGAAAGCCAGCACTTTGCTGGATGAGGAGAAGAATGAGAAAAAAATCGAGCGAGAGAGAATCCTCGGTGAACGAGTGCCTCCTCTCTCGCTGAGTGGCTTATCACTGCAAGACTTACAGGTCATCAGTCATATAACCAGTACATATAAATCAATTAAATCACATAGACATGGCTTCTCAATATGTTTTCTGTTGCTGTTTTGTGTTATTTTAACCTTCTGGGTTTATTTCACAGAACCTGTGTAAGGAACTGCATCGCAAAATCGATGTTGTTGATGAGGAGCGCTATGACATTGAGGCTAAAGTTACTAAAAACGAAAAAGAGGTGATCACTGGTTTAACTTTACACAGGTTTAATTCTTATACACAGAAGATGATTGGATATATTATGATAGTATATCTAGATACCCTAGATTCAAATGACAAATAAAAGATAGGGTTAGATAGATAGATAGATAGATAGATAGATAGATAGATAGATAGATAGATAGATAGACAGACAGACAGACAGACAGACAGACAGACAGACAGACAGGCAGGCAGGCAGGCAGGCAGGCAGGCAGGCAGGCAGATAGATAGATAGATAGATAGATAGATAGATAGATAGATAGATAGATAGATAGATAGATAGATAGATAGATAGACTGGTGATTCTGTTTCTGTAGTCTCTGGTGGTGAGCTTATTGTGATGGACTGAGATTTAATAAATCTAATGGACTCAAATTTCTAATGTTGCTGCAAAGGCTTTCTGCAGAGAATCATCAAACCACTGATATATAATAATGTTTAAGAAAACCACATCTGTAACTGGATTATAAAGAAATGGACTCATAGAAAATAGCTATTAGGTTACATGGAAAGTTTTTTTTTTTTAACTAATTCCATTTGAACAACTTTGACATAACATGATGACATTTCTTAAAGCTTATTTTCTTAAAGGTTAGATGGAAACTTTAAATGTAACACACACTCACTTCCCGTTTGCTCTAGATTGCAGAACTGAACCACAAAATCTTCGAGCTGAAGGGCAAAATGAAGAGACCCAACCTGAAGAGAGTGAGAGTGTCTGCAGATGCCATGCTCGGAGCTCTGCTCGGATCCAAACACAAAGAGTCCATTGATTTCAAGGCCAACCTTAAGACAGTCAAGAAAGAAGAGGAGAAGGTAAAAGTTCTTAGTTCTTAGAAAGTATTTTGTCTACATTACAGTGTTGGACTATGCAGTAGGCCTAAACTCAGAGCCTTCAGGAAATATCTGTCTAAATCTGTTACAGTACTAAATTCAGAGGTCCTGTATTTTAAACTGGGTTCAAATCTTTACCTTTTTACAGAGAGAAGAGGTTACTGACTGGAGGAAGAACGTGGATGCCATGTCCGGGATGGAAGGCAGAAAGAAGATGTTTGCTGGAACTGCATCGTAGTATAGTGGAATGATAAAAATCCAAATAACTGGACTTTCCAAGTTCTGGAAATAAATATACTTTTGCATGAATTTCAACCTGTAATCCACTGTGATTAAAATGGCTTCTGTGGGAACACATAAAGAACACATTTGTTTATAATAATTTATGATTATTATATATGTATTGTATAATAATGATTGTATTATAACAATATGCGGTTTATATGTGATGTAAGCCTAATAAAGTGCTGGTTTCTTAAAGGTCACTTTGAGGATGCTCTGGAACATGTGAATAACTTGCATACGAGTTCCTACCATTCAATCTAACATGAAGCCCATATAATATGAGCCTGACATTTGAAAACTGACCAGATGAACCATATAGTCATTTCTGTACCGCTTATCTGATCTATCATCGGGGTCACGGGGAGCCTGTGTCTATCTCAGGCGTCATCGGGCATCAAGGCAGGATACACCCTGGACAACCCATCACAGGGCACACACACACTCATTCACTCACCCAATCACACACTATGGGCAATTTAGACTCCAATCAGCCTAGAAGCATGTCTTTGGACTGTGGGAGGAAACCGGAGCACCCGGAGGAAACCCAGCAAGCACGGGGACAAACTCCACACATACAGCAAGCGGGAGCGAGACTCGAACCCTGGACGCTGGAGGTGTGAGGCGAACATGCTACCAACCATATAGTCATTTAGTAAAAATATATATTCAAATATCAATACAAACTGGTCCACAATAAGTACAAAACTCCATCACACATACAAGAAGACTAATAGGATTGAAGTGAGTAGATAGCAGGTTTAAACTTAAAGGATTTAAACATATCGTTGTTTTTGGTATCACAATATTGATTCAGAATATTAAGAGCAAGAATATCGCTCTTAAAATGGTAAGATTGTTTATTATTTATCACTACTGCGGATGTTGTGTTTTGTTTTGTTTTGGTTGAGCTTTTTTCTTTCCACCCACCGGCCACCGTAGTGTATTAACCCTCGTTGTGGTGAAAGCAGCCTTATCATTGGCTGGAATAGAAAGGAAGGCTGGGTCTTAAATTGCCTTCCACTTTCTTTATTAGTGCACTCGCTGTTAATAATTGGTGTCTGCACCCTATGTAGTGTACTATGTGCGTCATGTCGGCACATTTGGGATGAAATCCGCTTGAGTTGCCAGAGGTTCCATTATAAACCATATAAGGGTGCTAGTCGCTGTAAACGCCGACAGTGTCCGGGGGTGAGTAAGGACGATTTTACGGTAATTTCTGCAATGGCAAACCTTTTATTAAATGGTCGATTTAAAGGTCTAAATGTTTATTTGCGTGGCATTATAAGCGATGTATCTTGTGTGTTGCTAGCACTTCGGGTTCTAGACGTTATAGGTGAGGTTTGTGGTGCAATAACTGCATTACTGTAACATGCGCAGTTGTTTGGCAAACAGTTACATTACCAGTCATATTTCCGCATTTTATCTTCTTTCTCTTTGTACTGAACTGTATGTTTCATTTTAAAGTGATATTGCAAAGCTGTAGGAATGGGTCAGGTTGCTGTGGACAGCTATAGCTGGTCCTTGACATTTAATGAGTGACCCATGACCTTTTCCTTGTCCAGTATTTGGCATTTTCCTGACCCTCAACTACAGTAGTTACAGTTACAGTAGCATGTATTTGGTGATTTGTGATATTTAGTTTTCTTTTCCTTATGAAATGTACAGATTGTGTGTGGATCAGGTTTAATATTTAGATCAGACCTCACTGAAAGTATGTAGAGGCTCAATCACCAGAGCTGAGACTGAAATCCAATAAAGCTGCATTTCTGTGTATATTAGGAGGAACCATTTATGTAAATAAATAAATAAAAACATCAACAACAACAACAGCCATAATAATATTAATAATAATAAAAATTATTATTATTATTATTAATCATAATAAACATTTTATCTGCAGAGCACAAACAAGTTGCATATAATATTTGTATAATATTGAAAACCCTTTCCCTAATTGCAGTTAATGTTTACATTATTTATCACCACTGTAATCATTTAAAAAATAATAATGGGAAACTGAAAACTGAAATCCAACGCTGACGCTTATATATCTATTATTTAGTATTATATATCTAGTATTTAGTATTTGTTGTTATATTTTATTTCATTATATCTTATTTGTGTTTTTTGTTTGTTTGTTTTTGTTACATCTTGTACCCTTAAATTCTAGTATTTAGCATTTTTTTGTTATATCTTTGTTTTATTATTTTTTTTATTTATTACCTTTTTAACCTATGCTTGTGGATACTGCTGGAAGTTGTAAATTTCCTACTGGGATGCATGAAGTATCTATCTGTTTATCTCTATAGGCATTTACTGTTTGTTTCTCTCTAACATGATCACATTCAGATGATTAACTTTTGACTGTTTTTTTGTTGGAGGTGAATATGAAGGACGTGAACTGAGCACTTTATTTACGTTTATGGCATTTGGTACATGCCTTTATCCATAGCAGCTTACATTTTATCTCATTTTATACAACTGAGCAGTTGGAGATAATGCTTCTTGCTCAAGTACCCAGCAGCCTGGGGTTCAAACTCACAGCCATCTGATCAGTAGTCCAATACCTTAACCAATGAGCTACCGCATGCCCCGTAAACCACTTTGTGCACTCTTCAGTGCACAGACTTTTATATGTGACAGTATTTGTTTTTTAGGTTTGTTAAGAACCTGAGCAGTACGACTGACAGTGATTGTACCTGACTCTTGGTCCTGTTTAATCCTACCAATTATCTCACTTAGGAGGCTCTTGGGTGTCAAGTAGAGTGACAGCTGCTGGTGATATTAAATGGGAGAGAAAAATTTATCACTAGCTTGACAGTGAACCTTTAGTGAGAAGGTCTTGGAAAGATGTAAGGCAGGCACGCACACGCACACACACACACACACACACAAATCTTGACAGATATATTCAAGGCAGCTGCATTCGTGACTGAATTTTTCAATCTTTGAAAATCTCTGTGTTTCTTCTGAATGCCAGACAATAAATGGATGAAAGGTTTTAAGGCTTTAATTCAAACCAAACAGCACTTAATTTCCAGTTGTTTCTGTCCTTTAGTCTAATTTGCATTGTAATCTACCTACAAGACATACATTCCACCTGTGACCGTAGATCGCATGCATTTTCATTCTCTGCTGCTTATGTGTGAAAACCGTATACTGAAGCCCAGTTCACTAACTTATACTATGCACTAAAAGTATGTGCCCATAAACTGTCACAAATCTCCTCCTCCATCACCTTTGGGAAGCTCATTTTAATATAATATGATTTGGAAGTCTAATCTCTGATACTATTTAGGAAGGACAGTAGGCAAATTAGGATGCAGCAATGATGATTACATCAAGGAAGAGTTTCACCAGATATAAATGTCTCTGATAGGCTGTATGAATCTACATTCTGGGCTAGAAAGAAATAAGCCCCAGTCTCACTGATTCATAACATTTCATTGTGTTTATTTTAGAAGCAGCTGTTGCTCTTGGTTCTATGAAAATCCAACATAATCCTCCATAAAAGATTCGATAGCAGCAAATAATCTGATGTGGAAGCCAAATTGCTTTCTTGCTTGCCTGTTTAACTGTTTAACTTTTCAGGCTCAAGCCGCACAGTTCCTCGATGTCGAAGCACAAACTCTTCCTGCTGCGGCATGGCGAAGGAGCGTGGAACAAAGAGAACCGCTTCTGCAGCTGGGTTGACCAGAAGCTGAGCGAGAACGGAGTCCTGGAGGCTCAGGAGTGCGGTCAGATGCTGAAGCAGAATGGCTACGAGTTCGGCCACGTTTTCACCTCGATCCTCAGCCGCTCCATTCAGACAGCGTGGCTCGTGCTAGAGGCCATGGGCCAGGAGTGGGTGCCTGTCACTAAGTCATGGCGCCTGAACGAACGCCACTACGGCGCTCTGATCGGCCTGAACCGGGCCGAGATGGCACTGAACCACGGTGAAGAGCAGGTAAAGCTGTGGAGGCGGAGTTATGACATCACTCCACCGCCCATCGACGAGTCCCATCCCTACTTTACAGAGATCTACAGCGACCGGCGGTACAGCACGTGTGATGTGCCCAAAGAGGAGCTGCCCAAAACAGAGAGCCTGAAGGAGGTGCTGGACAGACTCCTGCCTTACTGGAATGATGTCATCATCCCTGAAATTAAGAGCGGCCAAACTGTCCTCATTTCAGCTCATGGAAACAGCTGTAGAGCCTTGCTCAAGCATCTAGAAGGTAAGTGATCACTTGTGTTATAAGTGTGGGTCCTAACTGGGTCATAACTGATTTAGTAAAAAGATTTTCTTAATAACCATAACCACTTGTGTTAGAGTAGCCTGGAATATCTTAAATGATTAAAGACCATCAGGCAGCTTGGTACCAAAAACTACAAAGTGTAAATTCTCTAAACTTTCCCGTGGACTCACTGGAGATTCCTTCCATAAATGCTAAATGAATTTGTCTATACCTTCACCATGTCAGTTATTATATAGAAACAATAATGGGTTACAATGAGCATATATATATACACTATATTGCCAAAAGTATTCGCTCACCCATCCAAATAATCAGAATCAGGTGTTCCAATCACTTCCATGGCCACAGGTGTATAAAATCAAGCACCTAGGCATGCAGACTGTTTTTCCAAACATTTGTGAAAGAATGGGTCGCTCTCAGGAGCTCAGTGAATTCCAGCGTGGAACTGTGATAGGATGCCACCTGTGCAACAAATCCAGTCGTGAAATTTCCTCGCTCCTAAATATTCCACAGTCAACTGTCAGCTGTATTATAAGAACGTGGAAGTGTTTGGGAACGACAGCAACTCAGCCACGAAGTGGTAGGCCACGTAAACTGACGGAGCGGGGTCAGCGGATGCTGAGGCGCATAGTGCGAAGAGGTCGCCAACTTTCTGCAGAGTCAATCGCTACAGACCTCCAAACTTCATGTGGCCTTCAGATTAGCTCAAGAACAGTGCGCAGAGAGCTTCATGGAATGGGTTTCCATGGCCGAGCAGCTGCATCCAAGCCATACATCACCAAGTGCAATGCAAAGCGTCGGATGCAGTGGTGTAAAGCACGCCGTCACTGGACTCTAGAGCAGTGGAGACGCGTTCTCTGGAGTGACGAATCGCGCTTCTCCATCTGGCAATCTGATGGACGAGTCTGGGTTTGGCGGTTGCCAGGAGAACAGTACTTGTCTGACTGCATTGTGCCAAGTGTAAAGTTTGGTGGAGGGGGGATTATGGTGTGGGGTTGTTTTTCAGGAGCTGGGCTTGACCCCTTAGTTCCAGTGAAAGGAACTCTGAATGCTTCAGCATACCAAGACATTTTGGACAATTCCATGCTCCCAACTTTGTGGGAACAGTTTGGAGCTGGCCCCTTCCTCTTCCAACATGACTGTGCACCAGTGCACAAAGCAAGGTCCATAAAGACATGGATGACAGAGTCTGGTGTGGATGAACTTGACTGGCCTGCACAGAGTCCTGACCTCAACCCAATAGAACACCTTTGGGATGAATTAGAGCGGAGACTGAGAGCCAGGCCTTCTCGTCCAACATCAGTGTGTGACCTCACAAATGTGCTTCTGGAAGAATGGTCAAAAATTCCCATAAACACACTCCTAAACCTTGTGGACAGCCTTCCCAGAAGAGTTGAAGCTGTTATAGCTGCAAAGGGTGGACCGACGTCATATTGAACCCTATGGATTAGATATGGGATGTCACTTAATTTCATATGCGAGTCAAGGCAGGTGAGCGAATACTTTTGGCAATATAGTGTATATATAGATAGATAGATAGATAGATAGATAGATGACTTACATTATTATTATTTATTATTACTTTTGTTATTATACATAATATATATATATATATATATATATATATATATATATATATGTATATATATATATATACATGATGACCTACATTGTCCCACTGCAGGTGTTGTTTTATAGACCATGAAACAACACCTTTTGACCAATCAGATTCAAGAATACATATAATCACAAGTAAATACCACCCAAAATAGATCCGTTCACAATATAGGTTTGGAAATGATTCGATAAAAGATAAAAAAAAAAGAAAAAAGAAACGTCTCTGCTCTAATTATACACTTGAACATGTAGCCAGGTTAAACCGCCTCTCTCTCTGACTGCATTTTATTGTCATTATTTCACAACAGGTATATCTGATACCGACATTGTGAAAGTCACTCTACCCACTGGAGTACCGGTTCTGCTGGAGCTGGATGAAAATCTGCGGCCAGTGAAGCCTCGAGAGCTGCTGGGAGATCAGGCCAAAATTCAGGCAGCCATCCAAAAGGTGGAGGATCAGGGAAAAGTCGTTGAGGAAAATAAATGAAAAAGTTGCGATGCGTTCAAGAGAAGTGAATTTATAGCTAGTTTTATTTATACTGATGCACTGAACAGGAGAATAGTTACACCCTAATGTACACCTGTGTCGGGATAGTTACTGGTTTTAGGTTTTGGTTTTGGATAAAAACCAGCAGCTGTTACTTGGACAAGATGAATAGGCACATTTTATTCTTTTTGGTAAAAGATTAAGAGAAAAAAGTGAATTGCGGTGGATTTCTGTACTGTATAACTCCAGTAATGAGCCTGCTCTTAACCATGGTTGCAGATGTGTTTTCTTTAGAGATTACTGGTCTAACTGGTCTGAATTGAAAGACTAGCTGTACTTTTGTCTTAATTAAAGGAGAGTCCAGGATCCACCCATGTTTACAACGTTTGCTTTTAAGAATTGGTTGTGTTGTCTTACTCGGAACCGTTAGTAGATTCGATGCTGTAGAAATGATTTTAATAGTTTGTGCACCTCAATGCAAAATGTACCTCAACATTACTACTAGCCAGAGCGTACTAAAGCACGTTGTACGCTGATGGGCCCTGATGTCTGATTTTCTTTTCATTAGAGCTGTTGCCAGATTTTTTGCCAGGAAAAAATGTACAAGGAATGAAACACAGCTGTAATAGCAAAACAATCATTCAAACCCGATCCATGTTCTAAGGTGTTTTATTACTCTTATGCTAGAGAACACCAACAATTTTTCTATTTATTAAATGAAGACTCATGGTACTTTTTATCCAGTTACAGTAACATTTTATTTTATTGTTTATAACATTGATAAACTCTCCTCTCTCTCTTACACACACACACACACACACACTGGAATCTCTCCTTGAATTCATAAGACCTGTTAACAATAAACAGCAAAGCACTCCATCCAGAAGACTTCCCCATGTCGGAAAACTTACTTATCTTCTGAATTTGCTCTTTTGTCTAAAGACATAATTCTTCTTCTTCTTCTTATTATTATTTATTGCTTGAGGATGTTTTGGAGACATACACTATATATCCAAAAGTATGTGAACCCACCTGACCATCACACACATGTGCCCTGTTGAACATCTCATTCCAAAAGCATGGGCATTAATATCAAGTTGTTCCCTCGGTAAGCTCCACTCTGTTGAGAAGGCTTTCCACTAGATTTCGGAGTGTGTCTGTGGGGATTTGTGTTTATTCAGCTGGCAGAGCATTAGTCACATCAGCTTTGTACACAGGGGCATTGTCTTGTGTGTTAGTTTCAGTGAGGAAAATCGAATGCTACAGCATGCAAATGACATGTTCGAGGAAGGTGTAATGGTCAGGTGTCCGCATACTTTCGGCCATGTCCTGCTATTACAGTTTTACGACCTTGATTCAGTAGCACGTTAAATCCTGTACATGTTCTGCTTCGTTTTACAAATGAAACACGTCTTTCTGTCCTCTCTGGGCTTCTTGCCATCAGTCTACTATTGAGTTGCTAATCATAGCTTCAAGTCTCACTGTATATGTTGTACTACTGTTATATGGTGCTTGTCTGAGGGGGAAGTTTTTCTACCTAGTCCTGGCAACAAGTCTGACAACAGCCGATGAGTTAATGAACAGAAAATTCTGGGATGGTGTTAATTCATCAACAATCCCTCAACTCCGGCTCACTCAGCAATCCATCACCTCCAGCCGAGGCTCCGTAAGTGTTTGGATAGAAACGTAGCCTCCTCCTATGTTTTAATTAGAAACAGAAGATTTCAGATTTAAACAATGACCCTTGTGTTCGTTCGTGTTGCGTTATGGAGAGGTTCACTGTGCACTGGGAAAGCAGAAACCACTCTTACTAAGTTATTGAGAATTCTCGCACCTTATTTTAGCTAGACGCTTGACCTCTTATCTTCCTTTCTTTGTTTTTTAGAAGGAGAGTTAAAGTATATTTTAGCTTCTTCTAACTTGAAATGAATGAGGTATATCTATGACTCCTGAAAACATAGTACACACACACACACACACACACGGCATAGTGTTTAACCTCATGTTTGTTTAAAAATGAACAGATCATTACAGGCTTTATTGGAAGCTTTCTCTGTGCTCTCTGTATATCGTGTGCTTTGTTTTATGTCTCTGTAACCTCCTTGTCACAGATCTGTGTGAATTATAGTCCGAGGGCATGTTTTTCTTTTCTTTTTGTCAAATGTCATGACTACTTATGTTTACTACATCTGTAACGCCGATGTATAAAAGCTCAGTTTTTCTGTTAAATGAAGTATAAGCAGAATTATAGTATAATATTATGTCATTATTATTAAGTGTAAATGGAAAACCCAAGGTAAATAAAGCTAGTTGTCCTTTCATGTGTCGAAGTGTATCATACCTCATATCACGAATCATTACCAGAAGGAGGTGCTGCTTTGCTTTAAGGCGTCGTGAAAAAATACGCGAGTTGAAATGCACTGAAATGTAAATTTGATCTGTTTTCACAGAAAGCATTTACAGCACATGGAAAATGACATTATAGGTACACCAGCGAGCCGTATATCATGTACTTGTTTTACTTGGCCTGTACCGTAATGGCCGTGATTCGTCATGTCAGGTGAGTTTATTCTCGCATGTGCTTGAACCATGTTCTATGAGATGACGTGTAAATCCTGCACAGCTTTACTGTTCTGTATTCCTCTCCATAGCTACACATTTATCACATCCAGCCTTGATGGTGTGTAGAATTATTACGCTAATTAAAAATGGGTCTTTTGTGTGATTTCATGTCATGAATCAAGTGGAAGGGTTGCCAGGTCTGTGCTCAGAAATGGTCCTGTGGATCGTTGAGAGAGAAGCGTAGTAGCCTGTACCTCTCGTCCATGGACATGCATTTATACTCCTCTATAGTTAAATGGATTTTCCTTTAAAATATATGTAACAGGCTTTTTTTTTTGTTTCCTGCAGAGAACAATGAAATGTAACTAATAAGGACTAAAATAAATTCTGAGCAGTTACAACAGCGACTTTCTCTGCCAAAATGATTCTATGGAAATGATCGTATATAATAGTAACTATAATAATAATACCTTAACTTAAATCAAGCCACTTTGTTTAACCCTTTTTACCAGTTCGTTGCTGGCATGGACATGAACTTATCAGACATTTTCAGTCAGTAGGTCTGATATAAAATGAGTCAGGACTCGGGCTTTCAGTGTGAGATGTGTAGGATAAACTTACACAGAATTTCAGTGGCTGAAGATACGCCTTCAGATTTCTAAAACATCACTTGCAGCATCTCCGAGAACAGAAATGGGTCCGATATCACCATGTACCATATATTTGGAACTTCTATTAAAATATTGCCTTTATTAGGCTAGATTAAAATACTTATAAATAGTGAGAACAGAGGGATAATCCAGTTAACTAGAGAACTACAAAATGAGCTAGATAAAGCAGATTCTTAAAGCGGCCATAAACAATGCATTCACAGCCTCACAGAATAAAACACGATAAGAGGGAAATAATCAGTGACATGAAACCTGACCAGTGACTAAATATGGGTGGATGTCATACCAGGGAGTCAACAGTGAAGCCAAAATATCTGTGGTGGCTGTCTGCACTACAATTTCTAACCCCGCCCCTTCCCAGGTTAGTTTCTATTTTAAATGTACAGCTCCATTAATCATTTTCGGGAATTGTGTTTTGTCATTCAAACAAGTTTAGCTGATATCTTCCCTAATATTTTTCCCTCTAGGATGCATTGTATAGCAGCACAATACAAAAAGATACAGTATTTTCGTTTTGTCTGTATATCCAATAGCGTTATATCCATAGACAGGTGTTATTTTACAGCAGAGGTATCCAGGTGTATCACCAAAGGTCTGGTGTGGATGTAGGTTTTCATTCCAACTGAGCAGGAACCACACCTGAGAGTTGAGCCAAGGCCAAGATCGACTGAATAAACAGGTGGAATCGGGCGGCTCCCGCTCGCTTGGAATGAAAACCTGCAACAACACCAGGTACTTCCAGATAACGTTGGACACTCCTGTTTTACGGTGTGGAGATGAAGTCTCAGTATGGTGGCCAAGTGGCTTAATTTCACTCTGTTTATTCTGATATCATTAGCTGTCTGTGTCTAATACATACAGGTCCAACTGAAAATCTGGGCATATTTGGTATAATATTGGAAATAAACAGAAGGGTGTAGAATTTTTAAATATTTATTATATTATTAAATATTTAAATAAATAAATCAATCAATCATGCACTATTTCTAGGCCCCCATGAGATGTTCACAACCCTGGACTACAGTAAAAAAAATTACTGTAAATAAAATACATTGCTTTACTGCCACCCAAACATGTCAATGAACTACTGAAAAATGTACAGCATTTTTTTACAGTCCAGGGCTGTACCACAGATGGCAGCTGCCATCCTGAATTAAATCATTGTAACCCTGTAGATATTTTTTTAGCCAATCTTTCCATGTACGAGGAACTGTAGAGCAGCTCTAAAGCCAATACACTAATGTCATTCATTTTTCACCCAGAGTCCCATGTGTGAAAACCTGGACATGCCATTGGTATTACGACAGTGACTATTAATTTACACACACACACACACACACACACACACACACACACACACACCCCCCAATACCAGTTTCAAGGGCTCTTACACACTGTTATGCCAAAAACATGTTTGAAAATAGAGAGAATTCATACACAAAGTATTTACCATAAAACATTGGTGTTTACATGAACATTTTCTAACCTTAAACATGTTCTGCAGCCCTCAGCAGGAGCCAGCGGCCTCGCTCGCTTACCAAATATGTCCCAGAGGCAACATTAAAGCTGTCTGATAAATCGAGGCTCCGGTCTTACAGACGGTATAAACTCACTGCTGCTCTGACAGAAACCTACAAATCATTAAAGATCCTCTGAATGAAACATGATGAGAGCAGAGTACGCCGGCCAAAATGTAAAATAAACTCATCCATAAGTGACTTAATAAATTAAATTAATAAATAATCCACATGCTATATGGTTCAGTTAAAAGTGGAATTAACCTTGTGTGGTGATATAATGGACAAGGTTTGTGCTTACATGCTGGAGATTATTTTTGCTCACATGATAAACTGATTTAGCTTGAAATGAGATTTTTTTTGTATGTACTACTCTCATTCATCTTCAGTAAGTGCTTTATCTTGGTTGTGGTGGACCCAGAGCGTATCCCAGGAATACAGGCAGGAATACACCCTGAATGAAGGCCAATTTAGCACCTAGAATCCACCTATTCACATGTTTTTGATGGGTGAGAGGAAACCAGAAAACCAGAACACTAGAGAACCTTGCAGATATTCATGCAAAATTCTATATAGAGAGCAAGCTGAGGACGGAAGCAGGGACCTGTGAGCTGTGAGGCAGCAACTCTACCTGCTGCACACACCATAACACACACATAATACACCTGCCTTCACAGGTGTATTCCTGCCTAATTCCCACTGGAATAAAACAGGAACAGACTCCGGTTCCTCTGTGACCCTGATTAGGATTGAGCAAATCACCAAAGTGTGTAAGTGAGAGGGAAAAAATCAAATTTTCTATCTATCTATCTATCTATCTATCTATCTATCTATCTATCTATCTATCTATCTATCTATCTATAAAAAATAAATAACCTATTTTTTACACTGAAACAAATCTTATCAAGTGAAAAATCTTGAATACAGTCAGATACGCCTATCAGCTATAACATTATGAACACTCAGAGGTGAAGTGAATAAGACTGATGATCTCCTCATCATGGCACCTGTTAGTGGGTGGGATATATTAGGCAGCAAGTGAACATTTTGTCCTCAAAGTTGATGTGTTAGAAGCAGGAAAAATGGACAAGTGTAAGGATTTGAGCAAGTTTGATGACGCGCCAAATTGTGATGGCTAGACGACTGGATCAGAGCATCTCCAAAACTGCAGCTCTTGCGGGGTGTTCCCGGTCTGCAGTGGTCAGTATCTATCAAAAGTGGTCCAAGGAAGGAACACTGGTGAACCGGAGACAGGGTCATGGGCGGCCAAGGCTCATTGATGCTCGTGGGGAGAGAAGGCTGGCCCGCGTCAGCCGATCCAACAGACGAGCTGAAATTGCTGAAGAAGTTAATGCTGGTTCTGAGAGAAAGGTGTCACAGAATACACAGTGCAGGACGGGTCAGGGCTGTTTTGACAGCAAAAGGGGGACCAGCACAATATTAGGCAGGTGGTCATAATGTTATGCCTGATCAGTGTATATCAAGTATTTCCCTGTTTTAAGGTTACAATAAACTCAAAATATAAGATTATTAAACGTATTTCTAGACATTTCTTTGACTAATTTCAAGCTACAGATAATCTTTTAATCATTTTAAGCATTTTTCTCTGACAATAGATGAAGACATTAAAAGCCTGAAATTAGTAAACACATCTAGAAACAGGTTTAATAACCTTGTATTTGTTTTATGGACATCTTGAACATAAGAAATGCTAGATATATTTGTCTATATTCAAGATATTTTCATTTGCTACGTTTTTTTTGTCTCAGTAAGAAGCACTTTTTCGAGTTTTAAGCTGGGAACAATTTGCACTCGGGTGGTCTTCTGTATCCTTCAGAGAAAAGCCACGAGAACTTCACAAGATTCATGAACATTTAGAGGAAATTTGCACATGTGGTTTTTAGGCATCTCACATGTGCATGTGTCTCATGTACTGTAAGTGTTTTAATTTTCTTACGATTTTTTCCTGAATCCCTCCCCCGACATTTTTCATGTAGTGCGTGTGTTTTGATGGGTGACATGCTACCCCCCGACACACACACACACACACACACACACATTATAAACATATTTCCACATTTTCAGGATTGCAGTCCTGCGGGTTTCATCGTTACGTTAATTTTTCCTCCATATTTCGTTTACGCGCAGCATAACCTGTTGAAATGTACTTAAACAGGGATTTCCCTCGTAATCATCTTATTCCACAAATTAACATATATAAACCAAAATGAACCTTTTGTTTTCTAACTGAATATATATGTATTTCTTTTTAAGCTGCTCTTGCAGGTTGCTTGTACACTAGTTGCTGGGCAGTGCGCACAGGCTTGCCCGGTTTTGCGCACAGGCTTTGCTTTATCCAAGGTAAGAATGAAGACGAAAGTGGAGAAGAGGAGTCTCAGGAGGAGGAGAAAGAGGAGGAGAGGTTGCTAATGGTGACGAATAACGGTATGCAGGGCAGATTTTGGGAAGGTGGGGCTTCACCAGTGCGCTTTATTTAGCGTGATTTGGGGGGAAACGCGCGGATGATCGCGTTCCTCATTAGCGCGCGGCTCTGCGTTCATCAGACTACACTTTCTCAGGTAAGAGTCTCTCACCTAGGTTTATCTGCACACTAAACATGCCCACTGCTCAACTAGCTGAATAATAATACACAGCTCTGCACTAAACTTTTTTAAAACAACACCTGCAGTGCAGAACTTAATCAGAAATAATATAAAATTCTGGATGACACACTGGGGATTCTTTGTATAGTTTGTATATTTTTTTCTTTTTAATATGCATAACACATTATAACTCAAAAAAACACTGCTATTAATGCTAATGATACAAGGATACAGTATGAGAACGAAGACTTCTTTATTCTCTAGATAAATGATATACATTAGCTGTACAAATTTCTGGCGTAATATCTCTTAGGGGAACCTCAGTTCTTGCTAGATCCGTTCCTATGAAGTTCTTTTGCAAACAAGAAACATTTGTATGATTTATAATGTTTTGCTTGCTCTGCTGATTAATTGCAACCAGTTTATTAACTTATATTCTGTGTTTTCTTTATTTTCCCCAAATTTGGTACAGTTTATGAGAATACTTCTCTAATATTTCAGTATTTCAATTACACGTACAATTCCAGCAGCAGATTTCAGATGTAGTGTGTGTAAGATACACTTGAGGATGGGTGGGATGTAGGATGCTTTAGGGTTGTCCCCTGCAGTTATAACACAAAGAGAAAAAAAGTTAGGAAGTGCTGGTTGCAGTGTGTGGCATCAGACACCAAACCTGTGTGCTCTTATATATACTGGATGTCTCTTTCAGACCAGAGCATTAAAACCCACTGAGCTGAGACTTTAAGAACCAATGTACCTTGGAACATAAATGGACTTGTGCAGTATATTTAACCCGGCAGTTCGAGTAAATAAAGTTCAGCTGCAGAAAACACCATGATTTAGCTTTCTGAGCAGCTAGCTAGTTACCTATGTAGTAAAACAGTGTTAATTAGCTAGTTATATTAACATAACTTCGCTGTTAGTTGTTACATCTCAGTGCAGAAAGAAATAATAGTCTAGCTTATTACCAGACAGTCGTCAGGTCAGTGATGGTTATTATTTGTATTCATATATTTTAGAAGCTGCCTGCAGCAATATAGATTATTAAACAGTTAGGTCACTAACTAGAGGCTCTCCTGTATAGCTGTAGCCCAGGTTTAAACCTGCTGCATTTACCCTGGTTTACTGATATTGATGGAGTTATGTTGTTTTGTCAAAGATGGTGGAAATGATTGAAAACTTGAAAATGAAGGGAAAAAATAGCCAGTAGGGATGAGGGTCATATGTTGCTTTCATTCTTTGGCTGAAAGTTTTTCTGTAAAGCTGCTGTATGAGTGTTACTCTACTGGACCCAAAATTGGACATCTCTACTCAAAGACATCTCTACATAATACACTGTTTATTTCAGTAAAATAAGATGGAAATGGTTTGCACTGGATCGCTGGGTAAGCAAAGGTAAAATATAAGAGGCAACAAATGTCAAATTAATTAATTGCTTTAATATGTCTAATGTGCTTCATCAAGTTTTTAACACCTACATGTTATTGCTAAACGGATATAAGCCTAATCAATTCAATTTCTAATAAGATTCTCATTGTGTCTGTGCGGCTCCACCATCATCAAAACAGAGAAGAGCACTTACACTCTGTACAGTGGACACAAAAAAAACAAGAAATTGTTAACAGATCATAACCGAATGGATGAATCGGCGATGACGTCCCCAGTGATGTTGAAGTCAGTCGAGGGAATAGATGGCAATGAGGCTTACGTTTCAATAAAATGTTTACCTCGAGTGGTGAGACAGAGGGTAGTTTCACATACAGTATACTTCAAATGACCCAAGCTCAGTTTGGTTAAAGTGAACCAGAAGGGGAAGCAGCTGCAAGTGATCTCAGTGCTTTTGGTGTTCACAATGAAATTAGAAATAAAAGGGGGACCGGTTTCAAAGTTGGTCCTCTTTAGAACTGATGGTGCCTCAAAGTCCTTGTTTTTGTTCACTCCAGAACTTCTTCAGCACTTACGCTGCTGTTATTCGGGGCATTTTGTCCGGGGTGCAAATGTACTTCCGCTGTAACTTATACTATATTTATCCTATACTTTTATATGACCTCGCAGTGACGTTCTGTTGTAAACTCTGTCCTTTATTATCCTTCCAATCCTTCATTTTCTTTGCAAGAACAAAATAACTCTCATGTGATAAGAAATTTTAATGCACCCCAACCCAGTACAGACATGTGAAAAGTTTTTTTTACCAGTGGCGGAAGTTATGATGGCAGCTATGTATGCCAAGCCTCGAGGTATTTCTGGCGTAAAGCGAACTGATGTGTCTTCACGTTCACATCGCACAAATCAATCAAACCACAAAAGGACCTCCTAAGGTGTTCACAGCATGATTGGTCCTTTTAGGGGAATCTGAACTCACATGGAGTATGTACACATGTACACATTATATCAGCCTGAGACTGCTTTGAGTGCTCAAAACTCCCAGAGACTGTGGGGAAGTGGTTAAGAGTCTGGGATGTTGATTAAAAGGTCCAAGCTGCTACTGTTGAGCAACCATACAAGGACCTTAACCCTCTCTGCGCTGTATCATAGCTGCACTCTCTCCCCAACTTCCTCAGCCGAAGAAAAGAATCCCACTGTGCTGTAATGTACGTGTGGCGATAATAAAGGTCTTCCTCTTGATGCTGCTGATAATCAAAGTGAGAACTTATTTCCCACTGTTTAACATTTGGCAGAATTGTTGTTTTCCTACATGGAATTAGGAACTTTTTATTCTTTTCTTTTCCTTTTTGGGGCAATGAACTTTACTACTGCTTGAGATTCATTCAAAAAGAGAAACAAATTACAGCTCAGGAAAGTCTGCAGATCTCAGAAAAATACATATAGAGTAAAATATCAAAATCTGACCACATGAAAGTGTTTCTCAGGACACCGAACATACAGCAGGTTATAACTGTACAGTAAGATCCAGTGATCTGCCCGAACTGTAACAAATCTTTAATTGTAGAAATGACATTAATCCTTTGAACAGACTGCAACCCAAAGGCATCCTTTCTACATCCAGACCAAGTTAATCTTTCATAATCATTTGGATTGGAGATGTTTAAAGTACAGGACTTCTGCATAGTGCAGCCTAATTAGAGAAGATAAAGAGCTGGCACTTTTAGCTTTCCTCAATCATGAGCTCAAAACAAGTTGAAACCATCTTCTCTTTGGGTAGGTCCATCAAGTATGCACTGAGAGGACTGCAGATGTTCTTTGAGCAATAAAAAAAAAAATCTTCTTTGAGGTTTAGTCCTTGAAACTGTTCCATTCTCGCATGCTGTTTATCATACACTAAGCAGGCGTCTTACAGTGGAAAACCTTTGGAGCTGGAGTACTGTCATGCCAAGTCAGGTCCTTTTCCTTAGATGGTATAAGCCACAAGACTGGAGGCCTTCTGCAGCACAGTGCACGAGCATGTGTCTGGCCCTGATCGATGCCTCATCTCCCAGGAGACAGGGAATGTGTTTCATCGCAATTAGACTCTCTTGCAAAAGCATCCTGGTGCATTCAGGGAAAATCTGTAAACTCTCTGCGTAAATGATCCTACATGAGATCCACACCGTGCAGTGCCAGACTTTCCTGGTCTTCCTGATTAGAAAACATGATGTCCTTCAAAAATAAAAGAGATGTTTCATGAAGCTAACAAAGCCTATAAAATATACATCAGGGACACTGTGTAGTTTAATGTAGGACTCCTGGAGAAAATGTGGATGATTTGATATGAAGCCTTGATCTACAAAGCTTCTCAGCTATACCAGAATTGTTTATGGACGTATTGATGGCGTAGAGATTAAAAGCACAAACGTATGATAAAGTTGTTCCACAGAAACACACCGATTGAGATGTAAATAGATCCAGGCAAAAACATTTAGGATGGTTTGCTTGCTTTTGAAAGCAATGTAAGGGAGCATACAAGTTTCTGGAGAGTGTTGAATATTCTGAAGGACGAAATTTTCATGTAGTAACTTAAGCATGCTCACACTGGCATCCTGAAAACTTAGATAAGAGGACAGAAATTAGTCTTAACAGTTCAAGTCCATATATGTCCATTCATACATTGTCTCTAGTGCTTATCTTGTACAGGGTCATGTGGGAACCTGGGAAATGGGGCACAAGGTGGGGGACACCCTAGACAGGGTACCAGCCAATCACAGGGCACAATCATACACACACTCACACACTACAGATGATTTAGTGATGAGAATCAGTCTACAGTGCATGTCTTTGGATTAGGGGAGAAAATCAGAGTAACCAGAGCATATAGCGCATGGGTGGTGGTGGCTAAAATGGTTAAGGCTCTGGTTTGTTGACCAGAAGTTTGGGGGTTCAAGCCCCAGCACCACCAAGTTGCCACTGGGCCCTTGAGCAAGGCCCTTAACCCTCTCTGCTCCAGGGGTGCTGTATCATGGCTGACCCTGTGCTCTGACCCCAACCTCCAAGGATGGGATATGCGAAGAAAAGAATTTCACTGTGCTGTAATGTATATGTGACAAATAAAGGCTATTTATTTATAGAGGACATGCAAACTCCACACATAGGGCAGAGGTGGAGTTTAAACCTTCAGCACCACTTAGCCATGTACTTGTATTAGTCATAATGATGTTAGCATGTTGCCACTTAGCTCTACTTGACATATAACAATGTTTCTAGCTTAGCTACAGTTGTTTTCTAAAATGTTACTAGAACCCTGGAAAGCGCTATCATTTGCGAGTGTGTGTGTGAAGCGTGCTGCAAACGAAAATGTGACAAATGATATAAAAAGCCAGTATGTGATTTTAAATTGTTTTTGATTTCTGCCTGCTTAGAAACACATGAAAAGCCGTAGGCAGTGGTGTATAAATTGAAGCAAGCCTTGGAAATATTCATCATGTCACTTCAGCGTGTGCCGTTTCAGATGAAATATTACAGGCTGGTATATTTTATGTCCTTGTGCTGTAGGCTTTGGGAGACAGAGAGCCACTGTTGAGCTTAACACTGAGCTGCACATCAATCCACTTCACCTGTAACGAGGTGGAATTTTAGGAACAGTTTAGGAATTCAACAACTTAGGATTCCTGTGGGATAAAATAAAATAGGTTTAATAACCAGAGTTAACCAGTGAAAGATATCCAGAGTCTTTATTTAGCTCTTTAGAGCCAGAGTCTATCCTGGGAACATTAGCCGTGAGGTGGGAATACAGTACATCCTGGATCTATCACAGGGTACATGAGAGATTTAGTTACTTGAACGCACAACAGCTAGGCTGTTCAGAAATTACGGCTAGCTCGCTATGTGTTTTACCGTAGCTACACTGCTGGTGTCCTCCAGAAGAAGACTCGTAGGTCATCTGTTGTTTAAAGCCACCATCACTATTGAGATTTTATCACCACATCAACTGGCCATTAGACAAGCATCTAAATACTGAATGAATAGATACATATATAGATATGAATAGAAGGCTCGCTACTTTGTTCAACCCACACTGCTAGTGTTTCTACCTCTAGGTTTTTCCCCAGGGCTATATTTCATTTTATTTTATTTTATTTAGTTAGATCTAAATCTAAATGCAGATATTGATACCAATACTTGGTAGGCTAAATAGATCCAGATACGTTGTGTTATACTCCAGCTAACCATGGATAAATGTCTTCGGCAAATAAACATACATTTAATGATCGTTAAAAAGCAAGAGCAGTGAACAGAACTGTGCATGAAACCTTTATGCATTTACAGTAAGCATGGCTTTATTTGTTTGTAAGCGAGCAAACTTGTTCATGCAAGACATGAAGGTCATCTAGTCAATGATCCAGGTGCACGTTAAATCGTGAAGCCTCTGTATAGAACCTGAGAAGTTAGGGGACAGACCCTTCTGCAAAGAATTAGGCTTTTAAAAATGGATCGCGTGCAATGCTGTCTATTCTACCTCTTCTTTATTTTCACATATTTAGTAAATGTATTGTCCAGTACTTGATATCAAAATGACCTCAGCAGCTCGCTTGCACTCTTAAGGGAAACCGACTGTGTCTGAATCACCGCCTGGCTATTATTGACTAGTGTAAACCAAACTCTGATGCAAACACACAGCAAGACAGCTCCTGGGTGTTGTGGCCTTATATGGAGGAGGAAGTCTATCTTACAAGATATGCAATACCATATCAAATGTCAAGCATTCACAGCTTTATCGCATATCTGATTAACTGCTGTTAGTTATGATCAACTACTTAAGTTATGACACGTCCCGTAGATCACTCTGATTACGTGTTGGTTCTGTAGGATCCCGTACCTATTTAGAGAGAAGATGCACTTTAATATCAGTGCGTCACAGCACATCAGTGTCTTTTACCATGTTTGGTTAGGCTTGTACACACTGGAGAGCAACAGACCGAACTAAACCCCCTCCTGACTTACTCCACTTTGCTGCATGTCATGGAGCATGAGCACTGTCATATTTTAGACCTTCTACGTGTCTCTCATGGGGAACCCCAGGAGCGGAGGAAGAGTGATTTCGTATGCTACTACGCTTATTGTTCCAAGGTCCTTTGTATACTTCAGAGGTCAAAGACGATGTAACAGGTGCTAAAAGGAGCTGATGCTAATTTCAGATAAATTTCAGTCATTGATGGATCGGGATAAGTTCCGGATCCTGACCAGAATAAATCTGTTTATCAATGAATATTAGACCCCATCATTTAACACTGGATAGCCTGCCCACAGTATCAGTTTTTGTGTGGATCAGTGCTTAATTGATCAGGTTTTTCAGAGGTCATCTAAGCATGCAGCACTTTTAATTTCCGCTCTTATGAGATCCTACAGTTACCTAATCGGAAATATATTTAACCGTCAACCTGCTCAGTCTCCTCGCCGCAGCAGACTCAGATTTGCTCCAAGTTGCTGTTTAACAGTTTATGGTAATGCGAAGAATCTTCGCTCAGGAAAGAAACCAGTGGGTTTTTCACTGAATACATTTAATCATGAACAATCAATCTGTCAGCACACGGCTTTGCGTTTAGATAAGCTGTGGATTTAACCACAGAGTGTATTCTTCTCTGTGCAAGAATTTTTTATAAACAATTTTTAAGAACAATTTTTATATAATAATGAAAACTTTATAGACAGCAGATAAGGGCAGCTCCGGATGGTGGTTTAAACCGTTCATCAGGATACACTCCCTGACCTCAGTATGACATTTCTGACTCTTGGAAAGGAGATGACTTCCTGTGCTGTTAGGATTTCTGAAATGATTTGATATAAACCTAGCCATAGTCCCGCCCCCCCCAGGACTTTGTTTAAGCAGGAGGAGGTTCATTTACACTGGGGCAGGACATTGAAGGAATGGAATTTTGACTCAAACTTTTCTGGAATTTCAAGACCACAGGAGAGAGGAGTATGGCGAGGGCAGCATGCCCAGCATCTGTAATCAGCGGCAGATGTGTAAATTAGAATATGTCTTCAGCTCGTGTCATGTGGAAATGATTTATGAGTTTGATCATACCTTGTCAGAGAGCCTAGGAAATCTAGAACAAACCCAGAACAGCTCTTTGGGTTTTTTTGTTGTTGAGAAATTAAGAAGGATTATATGACTATGATATAAAAATGGTTTTGGACATAAAACTTAAATAATTTGCATATGCAGTCTTATGGATTGCAAACTTTAAGTGGCCGTGTTGCAAGAATTAAGTCACAATTAATCCAATCTGCTTTCTTATTTATTTATTTATTTTTAAATACTAAGGCTTGAGGAGTTTTAATACATCAGTGATTTTGAGTGAAATGAAAACAGGCTTTCTCTTCTTTCTCTTTTTCCTTCTCTTCTTCTACTTCTGTTTCTTCATCTTCTTTTTCTTCTATTCTTCTTTCTCTTCTTCTTCTTCTTCTTCTTCTGTTTCTTCTTCTTCTTTCTCTTCTTCTTCTTCTTCTTCTTCTGTTTCTTCTTCTTCTTCTTCTTCTTCTTCTTCTTCTTCTTCATCCTCCTCTTGTATAGATGTACACTACTCTTTTAGGCTGCTAAATTACACTGGAGCTATCAAATCAATCTATATCCTGTATGATTATTTTTCCAATGACCAAATCCTCCAAAGATTCAGTGAGTAAATGTGTTGCAAAATCATTTTTGCATGTACTTTATTATCAAGCAAGCCATTTGAAATTAGGGAGGACCTTAATCTTTCATCGCCTCATAATTATAGCCTTTATAAGTAGCCTTTATTTTCACATATACTGAACATTACAGCATCTTTCCTCACATATCCCATCCTTGGAGGATTAGGGTCAAAATGCAGGGTCAGCCATGATGCAGTAACCTTGGGTGGGTGGGGGGGGGCGATCTTCCAATCAACAATGCCGGGGCTTGAACTCCAATTTTATGATCAACAACCCAGAGCTTTAACCACCCCAATTAAACTCTGTGAGAGTTCCACTGTGAATTTCTGTATATTCTACTGTTTTAAGGTAACAACTAAATTTCATTACTTCTGCCTGTGAGCTATGTATCCTACACACATTGATTAAAAGATCACATCCCTCTCTCTTCCCCTGTGGACAAACATTCTGTGCAGAAATAACAGCTTTTTAAAGGATGGTTCATCAGGTCAGGAAGGCAGAATAGCTTGACTTGTGCACACATGGACACTCTTCAGAGCAGAGTCGCCGAGTCAGAACTGTTTTCTGGAAGTCAAACAGACTCAAGCTTCCTGTGTGGGAAACCGAACGATGTGTCAGTCAAATTAGCTTGTAGCTCCAGCGTCCTACACGCCACCTCAGACTGAACCGCTCTCACGCACATGCAGTTCCTTTCATGGTGGAGGATGAAGGTGAAGGATGAAAGCTGTTAGAATGTTCTAGAGGATTCTCCAGTCAGCTGCAGTTAGGTGTTTTAGATGGAATTAGGAGGAGAATATGTTAATAACAGTATATTTCTATCAAATACTTTAGTACTGTTTTATTCAGTGTTCTTTTTCACCATATGCAAATAGATAATGGTAAATTAAATAATGGGGGTAAATATATATATATATATATATATATATATAAATTAAATTAATTAGTAGAAGCTTTTGTAATATTGATGCTGTTGCTGTTTGCTGTTGTTAACAAAACCCCAGAATCTATACCCTGATACATAGTTTCACACTTTCCCCCTATTTAGTCACTGGTTTGTTACCTGGTTGTGTTCACCTGTTCTGTCTGAGCCTTGGACTCTTGGCCAGAGGTTAGAACTTCTGACCTCATATCAACATGACACACTTCTGTTATGCCTCCCAGCTGCCCATGCCAATTTGATGTTTTTAAGTATTATAATGCGATATGTTTTTTTTTTTAACCATCACTACAACCCCTACCCTGTCCTGGATGTGAGAGTCTGAGTTAGTGAGTGTGTGTTCCTGAATGCGGTGGAGACTGAGCCTGAGGTTTAGAGATTCTTCCTTATTTTAAATCACTGATTCGGTTTCTTTAAGTTGTAATGAAGAGGAATTCAAGAGCAAGAGCCTTAGAGGAATAAAACACAGTCCTTATGTTACGGACATCAAATCCAACACTAGAGTTCAAAACTAATTTGGCTTTTGTCATGAATTTTAGGTTTTCAGCAATGTTTTTCAATCTCCCAGATCCTGACACAAAGGTGATAGTGATAGAAAAATATCAGAAAGTATCAAGGGGAAGGTGTATGAGACGGTGGTGAGACCGGCCATGCTGTATGGTTTAGAGACACTGAGGAAGAGCTGGAGATAGCAGAGCTGAAGATGTTGAGGTTCTCTTTGGGAGTGACACGGTTGGACAGGATTAGGAATGAGTACATCAGAGGGACAGCTCATGTTGGACGTTTGGGGGACAAAGTTAGGGAGGACAGATTAAGATGGTTTGGACATGTTCAGAGGAGGGAGAGTGAGTATATTGGTAGGAGAATGTTGGACATGGAGCTGCCAGGCAGGAGGCAAAGAGGAAGGCCAAAGAGGAGGTATATGGATGTAATAAATGAGGATATGAAGCTAGCGGGTGTTGAGGATGCAGAAGATAGGGATAGGTGGAGAGAGATGATTCGCTGTGGAGACCCCTGAAGGGAAAAGCTGAAAGAAGAAGAAGAAGATCCTGACACAATGGTAGCAGCTATAAATTGTACTCTACTGTCTTGTTTATGTGCACTGAGAACTCAAAGATTGCAAAACTATGGCTTATCATGTGTTCCTGAGAATGGGGGAAACTCAAACACAAGAAAAAAATTCTTAAGGCAAATTAGTTGTTTATCTTTGAGGGTGAATCAGGGGACTATCTACTGAGATCTGCATCATCAGCATCTCTACAGTTCTACCTTTAACAATATGCAAAGAAAATAATTCTTGTAATGTACGATAGTTTATATGTGACAAAATCTTCTTCTTCTTCCTCTTCTTCTTCTTCTTCTTCTCCTTCTGCTTCATTCTATTTGTGTTTAAATCTCTCACAGGTGCAGACCTGTTCCTATGTCAAATCCAAACACGAAGCTTAAATGAACTGATTTTGCGGCTGACGATGCACCCGTGTGTTTTAACATGTTCACATTTTCCCCCTTATACATCAGGACGTTAATGTTCAGATCACAGAGCCGAAAGCTTTCCTATTGAAACCACAAAGCACACAATTCCATTAGCATATATCTGGTTTTGGTTTAGCTTAATTTTGGTTGAATTACCATTGATTATTTCGGGGAATGTAAGCAAATTACCCTACTGTTTAGCTGAAGTGTCCCTGCAGCTGAACTGTACGTTTCCTCGAGCTCTCAAGCCAAGAGAGTATGTTCTGCGATGTAAAAATAAAGCGCAGGAACCTCAAGCTGTAAACACAAAATCACATGCACTTGGGGATTTATTTTTATTAGAATTTCTTAGCCAGAATGTCTGGAAGTGGCATGTTTTTGATGGGATCTCTTATTCCTTCCTTGGCCGACCCAGAAAGAAGTCAAATAATGCATTTCCCGTGCCATGTGTTTTGCGTTCTGCCATTTCTGGAAGGCCATACTGTCCTATAGGTCTTACTTATTCTCAGAGAAACCCTAAAAAAACGACCTTAAAGCTGATCCCAGCTTGCAGGAAACAGCATTCACTCATTTGACAGCAGTCCTGAGGGGCCTTCACACTGTACCGATCGGGTTTCTGATGAGATTTCACAACATTTCAGCTCATGAATTTGCTTAGAAACGAGCTGCTGTGTTGAATCAGCAAGCTTTTCTCTCTCTTCTCTAAGATCCTTCCTTCTTCAGGGTTACCTAGTGCAGGGAATATTTCATCTGAAAAACAAAATAAAGGTGGAGCTATAAGACGATGATGTTTATGTGTGTAGAAAGAGTATAGGAGAGTTCAGGAAAGAACGTCTTATGCTAGTTCTTGCATCATGACGCTCATTTGCATTTCTTTAAATTAGGGTTTTAATGTGCTGCTAATGGCTTTAAAGGCGATTGTATGTATAATGCACTGTCTGTCATTCTGAAGAATCTAATATTACAGATTGATAGAGCTTATAAATACATATTCACCTTAAGAATTGAAATTTTGCATCATGCTAAGTTGTGCGTACGTCCGGAAGCCGTTCAAAACTTGTTTCGCGTCAGTGGAAAGCCAAGCGAACCCAACCGAAACGACTTTACAAATTATTTTCAGTCAGTGAAAGCTGTTTTGAGTCAACCCATGATACCAACGTTGCCTTCAGCATGCGTTCTAAAGCTAGGTGGATTTTTTTGTTGACAGATTGGTGGCATGGGTGGTCTGTTTTATTTTTAGCCCAAGCTTGGTGGCACGACTTCCTGTGAGGACCCTTGACATAGAATGCTTGGCTTGGGTCAGTTCTTTGTAAGCAGCCATACAGTTTACATACGCTTCGTATTGGGAATATTGGTCATATTTTTCTGGCGGCTGGAACAGATTATCTGCATTTACCTTATTTCTTATGGGAAAAATCGTTTCCAGAACGAAATTAATTTGTATGCTGAGGTTCCACTGTATATCAAAATCAACAAGCTGACACAGCTTTCTGTTTTATGTGGCAAAAACATATTGTTTTTATTGTTTCTTTCTGCTATATTATTATTAGTAGTAGTAGTAATATTAATAGTGTTGGTAATAGTAGGGGAAACTTTTATTCCCTTTTAGTGCTTTATTATTACAATAAATATATTAATATTCTCTATATATTATTGAGTTATTACATTTACATTGTGATTCTGTTATTGTTGTTGCCGTTGCTCTTTAACAAATACAATAAACCGATCAAAGAAAGGTAGAATACACTGAGGAAGAAGGAAGGTGTAGAGAAAGCTGACTGGATGTGTAGGAGCAATGCAGTAATTGCCTTTTCTGGTAGCTGTCAAAGAGGGAAAAAGTGACCAGGGATGGGATTGTGTTGGACAGCGTGGACATAATGCAGACAGTCCGAAAGATTCTAATAGTCTCAGATGAGATTTTCATGTACTTTAATAACCCCTGTGCTGTCTTTTCTGTCTCCCAGTGACAGGAGACACGAGAGGATTTCCCACACCGGACACCATGGATGAGGACTTTGAACGCCGCAGGGAGCTCCGGAGACAAAAACGAGAAGAGATGCAAAAAGAAGTGGAAAAGTAAAGCACATGCATGCACACACACACACACACACACACACATACAGGCTCATTCTTTCACATTCATGTATACTTTCATATGTAAGGAACAAAGCACTTTGGGGATGTAAGTAGCGGGTGGTGTGATGAAGCACAAGCAGGAGCATGGCAGTTTAGTGGTTAGTATGTTTGCCTCTGGGGTTGGGGATTCGAGTCCCACCTCCATCCTGTGTGAGCAGAGTTTGTGTACTTTAGGTTTCTTCCAGCTACACCAATTTCCTCTCCTAGTCCAAAGACATGCATTGGAAAGCTCTTGCTTGTCCATAGTGTGTGTAAGTGTGTGTGATTTTGCCCTGTGATGGCTTCGTACCTGGGTGTTTCCCCGCTTTGTGCCCCTAGTATCCTGGGATAGTCTCCAGGTTCCACATCCACCACAACTATCAATAGTTCACTCACCTAATATCAGTTACTGTATCTTCATACTATTAGGTGTCAGCGCATTTAAAACTCCACTGTTAAAGTTCAATATATCAAGTAAGTGAGCAGATTTTAAAACTTTGTACCAAAGTTTTGACATCTGCTTTTGTACCAATCATTTATTTATGTTTTTAGGTTGTTTTGCTTGTTAAATATTTAAAATAATGTTTTTTATTCTAATCGACATCAGATTATAGAACCTTTTCACATGATCATATGATGAGGAAGGTTTTCTGAACTTGTTTTCATTATAAGATTATAGAATTAATTTCTTTATACCAAAATATGGTTCTAATACATTGAGTATTGCAATATGATATTTTTATTATTTACGACACCCTTATGTTCTATTTCTTTTTTACTGTTCTCTCTATACCATTCTCCCTATCTCTCTCTCTGTCTCTCTTTCTCTCTCTCTCTCTCTCTCTCACTCTCTCACTGTCTCTCAGTTTGACTTTAAAGCCAAGTTGGAAAGGCCCTGTGTTTCCCAATCTAAACAGCAGTCTCTCAGCTAGCTTCTCTATTCCTTATAAAGCTTGTAGTATCTGTAAATCTTCCTCTGTCTCTCTGCTGAAGTATTTACAGTCCAGTAGTAGCTATAATATTTAACTATAAGCAACAAAAAAATAAAAATTAAAAGCAGCAGCTCTGTAATGGAATGGCGCATTACACAATGTTGATTTTGTCAGGTATTAAATTTTACATAACATTATACATTAAACTCATTGGAAATTTCTGAGCCAGTCAGACATTTTGACCTCAGCAGTGGTTTTAGGGGAGGTATTTGTGGCACGTCGAGTGACAGACAGTGAGTGTGTATTTTCTCTGGTATTAATTAAATCAGATCAGAGCCAAGCCTGTCAGTGCTCATTTGTGTTTCTTCCATTTCGGTGGAAAATTATAGATGGACAAATTACTTGACCATTTCTTGCATGTTTGTTATAATCTAATTAGGACAAACTCTGAAGAGCAAACATTCTGAATGTTTTGTTTTTTTTATAGCCTGTTTACTGTGTGAGTCGATTTGCTTAATGTTAGCTAAAATGGTTCTCTAATCATTCTGGGCCGGTTCCATCCTCCTACAAATCCCACAATCCAGCTGGCCTTATAAGGTCTGGCAGGCAGTTGTGTACGGTTGAGGGTGACAGATACTCTCACGCAGCATATCAACGTGTTTCGTGTCTGGAGGGTGAAAAAACGTCTGCATCTAAGGGTGCATGTGTTTTTATAATTATGCAAAGGCCTAGGGAAACCCATTACATCACCAGTTTCTTACATTTTCTACTATATGTTAGCTTGAAAACTTTCCTGAGCTGGAATATATTTCTCTTCTGCATCATAAACATGGCATTTAGCAGAGGCCCTTATCCAGAGTGACTTGCAATTTATGTCATATTTGACAGAATGGAGCCATTAAGGCGTAAGGGCCTTGCTCAGGGGTCCAGCATGCTTGTCCTGCAGTTCAAACTCACAACCTTCCAATCAGTAGTCCAATGCCTTAACCACTAAGCTACCATGAACTGATATTGATTATCAGCATCATCCACAGTATGAATCTGGTTCTGGTTGCTACATTTCTTTTAATTAATATGTTTTTATTTGTTCATGTATAAATTATGAAACTGTCTACCCTATCATGCTTCTTTGTTTTGATGATGATGATGATGATGATGATGATGACTGCACAGTAACATCATGGACATTTTGAAAAATGCCTCCTCATACAGCATGGATATAAAGTAGCTTCCTCTGCAGAATGAAGGACATACTGTTTGTATGATCCTACAATCCATGCCAAAATTTATTTAACAGATATAAGCCTGGGTGGCAAAGTAAAGGAAAAACAGCTGTTTCCTCTGTTATGCTGTGTGAGGAATTTTCTGGCCCGGTTTTGTCTCTATTGGTCTTTTCAGACGGAAGAGTCACTGCAAGTCAATACGAAGCTCTTCTGTGTGATCGCTTTAATCCTATAATGAACCTTTTAACCTGTAATGAAACTCTCCTGATGGGAGTGGTCTTTTATAGGATGACTCCGCCCCCGCCCCCCCTTCCTATGGGCTCAAAGGCTCACTAAAAGTATTCATTAAAAAATTATGAAAAGTTTTATGCTCTGGCCTTCACACCACTCGATTTCGACACCTGACTGACATTTTGGAGTGAAGTGTGGAGAGTTTAAAGAGGTCAAATAATGGAATTTGCTCCTGTTTTGTCGTGTCCATGTTGAGCATTGAATTCCTTTGTCATGTCACTATCACGATGCCTCATTAATGTCTCATATTAAAGCAGACACTCAGACCTTTAAGAATGTTTCACAAAAGCTTATTTTCTCCTCAAATGTTTCTATCTGCAAAATAAAAGCTGATATCAAACCCAATTCTGCTCTCGGAGATGCCTTAAGTGCTTGTTCAGAAGAATCTAACGTCTGAAGGCGTTTTCTTCAACCGCTAAAATTCTTTGTAAGTTTATCCCAGCAGAAGGAAAAACACACGTCTCACACTGAAAGCCAACAGAGTCCTGACTCATTTTATATCAGACTTAAAATAATTAATTTGTTTATACTGAGAAAAATTTTTTTGCATTTTGCTTTCTGCGGGCACAGTGGAACACCATTGTATTGGTAAAAAGGGTTAACTGTGGTGGTTCATCGCCTTACTAAGAGAATTTATTTTGGCTTTTTAGTTAATTTTCTAGCCTAGGACCTCATGCTCTCACCACTGAGTGTTCCCAGTACAGAAAACCAACCCAGTCAGTCTAAATCCCTGTCCCGAACCTGCTTAGAAACAGGGGGAGTGTGTCAGGAAGGGCATCTTGGTGTGAACTTTGATGGCCAAATCTAATATGCAAATCACTGTAGCAACCCCTAACTGGAGCGACCGTAAGAAAAAGGAAGCGATCAAATGCACTACTCAATAATTCTGAAGCGTTTGTCATTCAACCTCATTTGTTCTGAGGTCAAAGCATGGTTCCAATCTTCCCTCATGTCTGTAAATCAAGCAGTGCGCTACAGGAACCGTTTCATTACAGAAATACCTTTGCAAGAAAGCAAACATCCAAGTTAATTATAACTACGTTATTCAAAGCAAATAAATAATGTCGGCAATATGTGGATAGCTGACATGTAGCTTGAAAAAATAAAACAACACGTGATATTAATTACATTGTGGAACATTGCCCAGGTTAACCAAATTATGAGTTATGTTTCATGGAGCATATCCAAGTCACTTCTCCGCCCGAGTAATGCACCATGGAGGAAGAAAGCTACGATTATTCTAAAGTAGTGTGATGATCTGAACGCCATGAACAGCCAAGTGTTTAAACAGGAACTCAGGCCTTTCACTGAATCATTCCTACACTCCACTGATGCTGCTGCTGCTGCTGCCATTTCCGCATTCTGTAATAACAACGCTTCATACCGAGACATGATGAAGCCCTTCCTTTCTGCACATATTGTAAACAGTGGAGGAAGAGAAAGAAAGAAACACAAAAGTTTTTTATTGCATTCTCAGCGTTAAAACATCTGAGACAAAGCCACAGAGAATTTCTGTCCGTTGCTGAACGGCAATAAAAACAATCAACTGTGTAATACGTGTGGATTGCACGCAGGAGTCAAGCTTAATGAGACGGACATGAGAGAGATGTTGTTGAGACGGAACAGATTTAAATGTCAAAGCGTTTTATTCATGCAAGAAAGGAAGACCCCCCCCCCAAAAAAAAAAAAAAAAACAAGCTTTATTGGGAAGAGTGGGAAGTTATAGTTGAAAAAACCCAGTCCACTTCAGTGTAAGTTTTTCAAGTGTATAATACACTGTACCTTTCTGCCATTTGGCAGACTCCCTTATCCAGAGCGACTTAGATTTTATCTCATTTTATACAACTGAGCAATTGTGGGTTAAGAGCCTTGACAGGGGCCCAGCAGTGGCAGCTTGGACCTGGGCTTCGACCTCACAACCCTCTGATCATTCGTCCTACACCTTAACATCTAAGTTCAGACTAATAATGAATAATGACTTATATACAGTACTAATATGTACTATTAATGACGACTAATAAAGAAGCTTGCATTTAAAGGGGATGTGGAAGCTTAGTGATTAAGGTGTTGGATTACTGATTGTAAGGTTGTGAGTTGGAATCCCAGGTCCACCAAGCTGCCTCTGTTGGGCCCCTGAGCAAGGCCCTTAACCCTCAATTGCTCACTTGTATAAAACAAAAAAATGAGACAAATTACAAGCATCTAATGTCTAACAGGATCTTCAGATGAAATTTTTTTAAGCAATTTTTCGAAATTCCCGCAGATTTGGGCCAAGACATGTTGTGTGGCTTCATAACAGCCCTGTTTGATTTATGTGCACTGAACATGAGTGTAACTATCATACAAAGTAATTGCACATGTGTCTTCACTGGTAGGAGATAAGAAGCATCCTGTGCTTGCGATTTCATCAATTCAAGTAGTTTTCTGCAAATAAAGCAAAACAATTCCTCAAGTTTTGATAAAAGCTACTGCACAGTCAAGCATTTTTGGCTGCAACAACCACAGAAAACTTCACTAAATCCAGGAGGGACTGAATAAAGCTTTAAACATTAGTGTGTAATGCAAACATTGGCATTTTTTGGAGTAAAAATGTATGCAATTAATTGTAGATAAATAAAAAATGAAATTGTAAAAGTTTCCTTTCCTGTCCAACCAGCCAGATCCAGAGATCCTGAGGAAGTTAATGAGAAGAAAATTTCTTGTGGAATATTATAAAATGATTTATTCCATTCATTTTTCTTCAGCAGGTCAAGATCGAAGCAGATCCTGGGTGCTGTAGAGTTCTCAAAGCTGTAAAGAGCTTCTTTATAATATTCAGGGCAAAGAAACTCCACATATATGCAAGTTCTTTAATAGGATTCAGTCTGTTCACTCGATTGCTTCTTCTCCCTGCCCATCTGACTTGTGTTACGCTGCATATTTGATAGATATTCATCATGCACAGACAGGATGATACCTTGCAAATCATTCTAGAGAAAACTGATTGAAAAAATGCAGATGTGCAGGTCCATCCGACTGTCTCTCTAGACGACCTTTCCAGTTTGGAAATCCCTGACCTACGGGATGGGATCGGAAAGAATATACAGGCTTGTTGTCTCTGTTTTGGATCTTTCCACCATCCGCAACATCTGTAAATCATCGGCTAGGGGGAAGTCAAGAGGAGAAGGAGGAAATAATCCCCATCCTCTATCAATGGGCCATTTCAAACACGCTCTGTCTGTTAAACATTGGCATGCTGTGGCAAACTGAGGCCAGACCCCATCTCTGTAACGGTGGAAGTTGGATTAAATGGTTTGTTCTCTGATCTGCACTGGTGCAATGAGTGTCAGGAACAGAAACAGCGCAGAACAGGTCTGTTTGGGCAAAATCTGGCTCATTGCTTGGCTGAACAGTTACGTAAATCACCATTAGCATGCAAAAGACACTTTCCATTCTGACCACAACAAATTGCTTTCGGCCTGTTTCTTTTTCATCAGGTTTAGCTGCAAGCATGGCTTTGTGTCTGGATGGCCTGGTTTTTATCCAGTACTGCATGGTGAATATGTGAAAATGTGACTTCATACTAATCATCATCATCATGGTCATATTTAGCATCAATCAAGGAATGATATAAATGCAAGCATTGAGAGCAAAACAAGTTTCGTATTCTTATTAACTTGATGTTGAACAGCTGTGCCATAAAATGTAAGATGTATTATGTTTTCAGTAGATACTCTATTATAATAACTCAGATCCCTGCGTATATGCTGTAGCTACTTTCCAGAATATTCTATAATCTTCCCAGTGTTAATAACTGAAGAGAATGTGGCCTCGGTCACCTCTTATGTATACTCCAGTGAAACAGGAAATCATGTGTGTCCGCTTAAGAGTCCCTAAACATTTACATGGACCTACAATTATATTTATAGCGTTTGGCAGATGCTCGTATCAAGAGCGACTTAGAGAAGTGCTTTTGAAGTCTCTCAGTGAGTATATTGGTACTGGTTCACTGGGTCACAGACTGTCAGTCTAAAACTCTTCAGGGAGGGATTGCAGTTAGAAGAGCATTTTTGTCATTTACTATATCAAGTGTTTCAGGAAGCGGTAGATGTTCACACGTCATGACTTCTGACATCTATGTGAAGTCTATTCCACCACCTTGGTGCCAGAACAGAGAAGATTTGTACATTTCTTGTACCCTGGGAGATGATGGGACCAGGCCAGCAGAGCTAGAGGATCTGATAAGAGCATAATAAAGTAAAATATGAACTTAATAAAGTAAAATAAAAATAGGAATATGCTTGAATTTGGTTTATAAGAATTTTTTGGGTCACTAAAAAGTTTTATTTTATTTTATTTTATTTTATTTTATTTTATTTTATTTTATTTTATTTTATTTTATTTTATTTTATTTTATTTTATTTTATTTTATTTTATTATTATTTGCCATTATTTTAAAACTGCACTGATCTTTTCGGTACACTGCCTTTGGCTTTTAAAGGAAACTAGGAGGTAGGTTGATTTAGGAAAACTTTTCAGGCAGTCTTAGTGATGTTTTTAGCAGAAAATCAGTCTATTAATTAATACGGTCCATTTTATGTAGCAGGTATAAAATATCCTATCCAATGTTGTTAAGTATTTATTCTCACAACACTAGGTCACATTCACAGCTCTACCTAAATGGTGTGTGTTTGTGTGTTGCCACTTGTTAGGCCATTATTAAGCATTAAGTTTATAACTCATCCTTTTCCTTTGTCTTTGGATAATCTGAATAAACTAAAGCAACATGGATGCATGTGTCTTTTAAGGTCGAGCCTCCTAAATCTTGATGATGAAGATGAAGAGGCAGCTCGAGAGAGAAGGAGGCGAGCCCGACAGGAAAGGCTACGCAACATGGAGAACGAGGAGATGAGCAACACTGCCAGAGAAGTTAACAGCACTGACAGGTACAGTGTGGTAAGATTTAACACTGCTAACTGGTACAGTTTCATACAACAATGCTAATAGGTAGTCTCATACAGTGCTAACAGGTACAGTCTCATATACCAGTGCTAATTGGTAAAGCCTCAGACAATCTTAGCAGGTACATATTAGCTTCCTGATGTCTCATACCACAGTCAAAGTCTATTTTTCCCTAATCTGTATGGTGAGAATGTTAACTGAAGCACTTCACCCGTATCTATGATTTTATCCTGCAACATGATTGGCCAGAGCATGAATTAGCATTTGTACTGGTCAAGCTGGTGATTGTTGGTTAACTGTTAATTACAGTATGAAACATTTAGCATATCTCTGATTACTCTATGTTTTATTATGTTTGTAATTTTTTCTTTACCAGTGTAACAGACACAAGATCGTCAGCACTGATAACCACTAGCGAAGATGACCAGGCTCTTCTGGAGCGGCTGGCCAAGCGTGAGGAGCGCAGACAGAGGAGGATGAGGGAAGCTCTGGAGAGACAAAAGGAGTGTGACCCCACCATCACTGATGGGGAAGCCACTGTCACTATCACCACCACCATCAGTGAGGACAGGCCAAGCCGTAGGAGCCGTCTCAGGGATGCAGAAGAGGAAACAACCAAAAATGAGGTTCTGTCCTCAGAGACCAACTCCTGGACAGAGAAGGAAGAAAAGATCCTGGACCAGAATGTTGCTGAGTCAAAGGTGGAGGTTCAGGAGACAGTCCCTGTAAAGGAGGAACCTGCGGCAGAACCAGCATCAGAGGAACCAAAAGACACTGTGGAGAAGAAAGAGGAAGAGGAGGAGAGGCCCTGGAGATCCTACCACAGAGAACAGGTTATTTCCTCAAAGATATATATTTAAAGATTTGCATGAACTGGGAATGTAAATATTGAACACGTCGTAAAAATGTTTTAAGTTGTGGTTTTGCTAACTTTTGATTTTTGATGGAAAGATCATTGAAAGCGTTATGAATAAATGTGTAAATGATTTGCTATATTTTGTAGGAAAAGAATGAAGATCAATCTGTCAGTACAAACAATGTGGCTGAGGAGAAACCAGACACAGGGTTAGACAGTACAGATTTAGAAAAGAAAGAGATTGAAGATGAAAGTTTCTTATCAAAGGAAGAGATTCAGGTCAAGCCTGAACAAGAAGAAGAAAAAGTCGAGGAACCGGAAATATCTAAGACGGAGGAGGAAGAAAAGCCTGTGGAGGAGGAAAAACCGTTAGAGGCTCCATCAGAAACACCTTCTGCTCCAGAGTCACAGGTTCAGGATGAACCTTCTCTGGAGAACGAGGATACAAATGAAACTCTTGAGCCTTCAGTGGAGAAGACAGAAGTGGAGGAACCCCAGAAAGACACATTTGAGCCTCCAGAAGAAAAGAAAGAGGTGGAGAAGAAGGTGGTGGAGAAAGTAAGTCAAGAAGAAGAGAAACCACAAATACAAGAGAGGCCAAAGAGGGAAATAGAGGTGAAGGTTGAAATTCCAAAGCAAAAAGCTGAGGAGAAGCCTCCTGTGAAGGTTAAGGTAGAGGAGAAACAAGTGCCACCAAAGAAGATTGAAGAGAAACAACCAGGTTTGAAGAAGGAGGTTGAAGACAAACCAAAATGGAAGAAGGAGGCAGAAGAAAAATCCAAAGCAAAAATTGAGGACAAAGTTAAACCAAAGGAGGTACTGAGCTTCCAGCTAGGGTTGAAGCTCTGCAGATCACAGACACTGTCACAACATCTGGCTCACGCTTTCTGTATATGCAGCGTTCACAGCCTCACATATTCACTCACCTTCTTCAAGTTCTAAGGAAAAATCCACCCTGAAACACATGAAATACTTTTACATTGAGATGTTTCTGTAGCTCTTCTGGGGCTGTTATGTAACCACTATTAGTCTTAAAAACGTGTAGATCTTGTTATTAACCAATCAGAAGCAGTGTTCAGTATCATATTAAAGAGAAATGTTTAGACACAATGGGGACAGCAGGCAATTTTGCATGATAGCGACCTATAAGCTGATGAATGTATTAGCATGAAAGTTGAGGCTTTGGAAGCAAATGTGTGTGATGAAGAGGGCTAAAGGACCAAAGTGTTGCTGCATCTGTCGCTTTATATACTGTAGAGATGAAGCAAGGGTTAAAACCTAATGGCAGCCACTGTTAGTTGGTAACCAAATGTCATTCTGGGTAAAGGATTAAACCGTTAACCAGAGGGAAGATAGACTATCATGCTAAGATCTTTATAAAATAAAGTCTTTTGTTATTTGGATGCTTAGCGGTTAGCACTTTTGTTTCACACCTCTATGGTCAGGGGCTTGATTTCATGTTCCCTTTGCGTGTTCCCTCTGTGCTTGAGGTTTCCTCTGGGATCTCTGGTTTCCTCCCCCAGTCCCCCATGTGTGGTAGGCTGATTAGCATCTTTAAATTGTCTGTAGTGTGTGAATGATGTGTGAGTGTGTGATTGTGCCTATGTTAGGTTAGCACCCTGTCCAGTTTGTCCCCCACCTTGTGCCCTGAGTCCACTAGGATAGACTCCTGGTTCCTTGTGACACTGTGTAGGATAGGAAAATGGATGGATGGATGGATGGACGGGTGGACGGATGGACGGAAAATTCCTTTTCACAATAGAAGATGGCTTTAATTATATGCAAATTGTTCAGGGTGGATTTCTCCTTTAAGAATGGCTTGCTGAGAGTGCAACTGTGGTGTTTGCTTACCGTGTGATTGTAAAGCAGGAGTTGGGGGTCACAAGAAGGCACACATACACACACACACAGTGTGCCTTCTGCTATGAAAATATGCATCAGGGATATTGCGGTCTTGGTGTAAGCATGCTTTTATCAGGCTTTCTAATCCTAGTGAGGAATGGCAATAATTCAGAAGGTCTGTTATTAGAGAAGAAAGTAAACTAAAGTACCTGAAAGTTCCATAGCCAATTGTTTTGCCAATTCCCGACTGGATTCACATTGTTTTATATTAATCGCATACTAATCTGTGCTTTTTCTACTTGCAGGTTGTGGAGGAAAAACCCAAACCGTTCTTTTTACGTGACAAAGTAAGCTGTGTCTGCTTTGGATCATAGAAAACCATTTACTTCAAATAATTATCATTATGTGAAGTAATAATTGCATTATTGTTTGAAGAATCTTAAACATAAACAATGTTTTTTCCCCTCTGTTTGTTTTGCTGTAACTTGATTTGAGCAGAATGAATCAGTAAGGGAGAAGAATGAGGAGGAAGCCTCTAAGTTCAAGAAACCAGAGAAGCCATTTGGGTATGAGTAACTGGTTCATGTTGATCTGCTCCGAGGGGGAAAAAAAATTCAGATCATGTCACATTTTATTTGTTACAGAATATAAGAAGCTCTTGAAATATGGAACGCCTGATTATGATAAAATGTTGCTTGACTGTTTTAATTGTGTGTGTGTGTGTGTACATGTGTGTGTAGCCGTGCAGGGCTGCGCTCTCCCGAGGTTGAGAAGCCAGACCCTGTGGCAAAGCAGGAGGCCGAGAAGAAGCTGGTGGAATTGAAGCGCCGGAGGAACGAGACGGACGGCGAGGAGTTTGAGAAGATGAAGCAGAAACAGCAGACGGCTGAGGCTGAGCTGGAGGAACTGAAAAAGAAGAGAGAGGAGAGGAGGAAGATTCTGGAGGAAGAGGAGAAGCAGAAAAAACAGAAGGAGGCAGAAAAGAAGGCCAAGGATGAGGTATCTGCTGTAGAGACTTGCTTCAGACGAAAGTCAGTGCCAATAATCAATAGTACTTTTCACTCATGTTGTCTTATTTTCTTTCAGCAAGAGAGGCAGAAGATGAAGGAGGAGATCGAGCGCAGGAGGGCAGAGGCAGCTGAAAAGAAACGGCAGAAAGAGGAATCTGGTGAAGACGGCAAGGCACCATTCAAATGTCTGTCTCCAAAAGGAGCCTCAGCAATGGTGAGCTTTCCCAAAGTAAAAAATAAAAAGTTAAAACACATGGTCATGTGCTGTCATAGTTTGCTTTTATGCAGAGAACTAACGTGAAGTGGAGATGATTTTTTTCTTATAAGAGCGTCCCGAAGCATTCTGTTGTCAACAATGACATTCTAGCAGCTAAATAAACAGGCATGCCTTCACCAGACTCTCTTTTGTTCGGTAAAAAACACTGACTTGTTTCTGCCAAACTGGAACTCTGTCATCTTGAAGACTCATAATGGAAACCTGACTGTTACTGTCACTCTATCTGACACTAGAGACTCCTTTCATTTTTAGTGTTAAAAAGAGTATATAGAATGTTGGCTCTCTGTGTTTGATGAATAACAGAACCAATGATGAATTAAAACAAACTCATTCGTTCATTTAAACCTGTGATTTGACTTACTGACCAATTAGGATCAAGAGTGTTTTTAGTATTTATTTGTATTAGGTATAAAACATATTTACACATGCACTTTCAGGACATTAGTAAGGACAGCACAAGGTCCAGTTTAAAACCAGATGAAATGTTCGAACGTGAAAAAGTCCGATTTTCATTTGACTCCCCTCGTATTTCTCACTGGTTTGTACAGATTGGCGCGAAAGCAGAATTTCTGAGCAAGTCAGCCCAAAAAACGTAAGCTACATGATTTTAACCTTATAATTTGCTTCAATAGCTGAATACATAATATCTGGCGTCCTTAGAGACACTGATATTCAGCGTCTGACATTTTGTTCTGGAAAATTCTTTTCAGACCGGTGAAGGTGCCCCACACACCAATGGTGTGTAAGATAGGTAACAGGCTGGAGCAGTACACCTCAGCTGTCCAGGTAGCAGTAAAATCCTTAAACACATGTTTATATGACTGACTCCTCGTAGACCCTTTGCATATAATTTTGGTATTTGACATGTCGATTGTCCAGACTAAAGACGCAAAGTCACCTAAGTCTCCTAAGGACCTTCCTGTGGCAGAAGGAATGCGCAGCATCAAGAGCATGTGGGAAAAGGGTAACGTGCAGAACCCTGCAGCTCCCGGACCTGCCCCTGCCGGTCCTGCCTCTGTCACCAAGGTATTCGACCCAGCGTGCTTAAAATACTGTACTTATAAAGTCTAATATCTGCTGATCTGTCAGTGTTAACCTTTCTACACAGGAAACAGCTGGATTGAACACAGGAGTGGCAGGTCGCATCAGCAGCTGGAAGACCAAAACTCCAGAAACGAAGACTCCTGAACCCAAGCCAGCAGAAACAAAGACCCCCGAAACGAAGGGCGTGAAACCTGCTGAGACCAAGACACCGGAAGCTAAGAGCGTGAAACCTGCTGAGACCAAGACGATCGAGACCAAGCCACCGGAAACTAAGAGCGTGAAACCTGCTGAGACGAAGACGATCGAGACCAAGCCACCGGAAACAAAGGGCGTGAAACCAGCAGAGACGAAGAAGACAGAGTCAAAGACCCCTGATCTGAAGAGCCTGAAACCCAGTGAGACAAAGCCGACTGAGAAAAAGGCCCCAGAGATGAAGACTCCAGCGCTAGGAAAACCTGCAGGAGGCAAACCTGTGAGTAGTATTTTTTACTCACTTACTGTTTGGTCTGTGTTGAGTTTTCTCTTGTGTGGGTCTCTGGTTTCCTCCAACTGCCCAAAAGGTGAGATGGATTGGATATGGTGAATTAATCGAGTGTGTATGTGAATGTGTGTGTGTGTGGGTTCCCTGCTATGAAGAAAAAACATTTGTATGAGACTAAATAGGAGATCCATTAGCATTTATCATGGTTCCGTATCACCACCTGGTGGGCATGATGAAAGCCTAGTCCTCTGAGAACCAGAAGAGCTTTTAACCATCTTTAATATGGGCAAGTATTTTCTTCTCTAAATACCTGAGAAGAGTTCAAGCCCAAGTGCAGTGCACTAAAATGAATGAAGATAGATGATAGTGTGTGTGGAAGTCAGTCACGGGTCAGAAACTTGGAGTGTTTCCCCGCGCCGTGGTCCTGTGGCAGCGATCCAACCTTTCTTCTAGTAGTGTCTCCCTCCATAGCTATAAGTCACACTCGGGTGCTGTTTATTTTAAGCTGCTCTAATCAGATGCGGGATCAGACCTGAAGAGGCTGCAACTTCTCAATTATCAGAAGCTGAGGAATGAACTTATAGACTGGAGTATCTGTCGTCTTTTAGGACAACAGCACTGCTCACAATGACACAGAGTCTGGACACACTGTACATCCCCATCAGGACATATGTGCTCTGAATGAGCTGCATGAAATATACTCTATAAGAAAATATAAACCTTATATTCTCCAGGGAAAAATTCCTTTTAAATAACCCTGATATCAATCAGCTTATCTCTAGATGCTACGTTTAGCTGAAATTGCAATGAAATTCAATGAAGGGATAGACTGAGAACCAGCTAAGGCTTATCGGCTGTTGTTTTTAACCCATATAGCTTTTCAATTTAAGGAGTATATGGCGTATAAACCTATGTTGCCCTCCTGACATGAACTTTTTAACCGATGGGCTACATAATGCAGCAGGACCCTCTAATGGCATATACATGTATTACACTGCAACTCTCAGTCCTGAGTAGGAGAAGCTGCTGCCACATGTGGAACAAAAATAAATAAATAAATAAATAAATGTATGACAAAATAAAATGTGCACATCAGGAAATAATAACACATAGACATTAACACCCCAGTGTGAGATATATTAATCTTATAACATCGGTTCATTACTATCATGACTCAATAAAAAGTATTTAAAAAAACAATATTAATAAAAAATTATTTACATTTATCGGAATCAACTCAAATATTCAATTTTATTTTATTTGTTTTAATAAAGCACATTTTTGTATTTTTTAAGTTAAGTTAATGTAACTCTGTATGCTGTTGAATATTTGTGAATATTTGTTTTCCAGCACACACAACTATAAACCAAACCCCAACATAGGATATATTACACAGAAATAAATAAATAACTTATCTTGTATTCCTTAAATCTTTTTTGCTATATTTTGTTAAATTGTGTTATATTTTGTTATTTGTTATATTTTTGTACCCTTAAATCTGGGTATTTAGTATTTTTTTGTTACATTCCTTCTTATTTTATCTATTACCTGTGCTTGTGGATACTGCTGGAAGCTGTAAATTTCCCTTTGGGATGAATAATGTATCCATCCATCCATCCATTAAATATGTAATCCTTGTGCTGTGAAGCAGTAAAGCAGTTTATAATACAGGGCTCCGAAGTTTCATGTACACAATACTGGCTACTTTTAGTTCATGGGGTTTTGAATGGATCATAGCCATTGCTCAGTTTATTTGCGATCACGGAAATATATGCAAAATCAAGCAAACTGATGTTCAGAGCTGCGTGCGATTTTTCAGAATTACCACAGATTTGAGTCACGTAACATTATTTCCTGATTCAGTAAGAACCGTAATTTATTCACACATCCTGTGTAATTGCATATGCATCATTATGAAAGCTTTACATGTTATAATTATTAATATACGCTCCTTCGCGGAAAGTATTAGCGACAGACTTGAAATCAGATGCTGATAGAACAACTTACTGCGTGTTCTCTCGGTAGGAACCAAAGCCCAGTGATGTGTCTAAAACCCGTGGCCTGTGGGAAACCAAGGGCTCCACCCCCTCTAAGGTAAGCCCAGCTGTTCACATGTGTACCCGAGTGCATGCTCCACAGTCATATACAAAAATGGAGATCCCATTTTTGGTTTCTGTCTGCGTTTCTTTTAACACTGATTCCTTTTGATGCACTTAGCATTGACACAAAGCCTGGAGGAAAGGCTAATACCGTAAGTATTTCCAGCAGGAGTGTGGAATCTACACTGCATCAGTTCACTTTATAGGAGTTTATTAATTATAGAAAGCATAAAAGTGGAAGCACTTCTACAGTTAGAGCATTAGGTTTATATATTTAGAGATTTCTGGTGCTTAAATAGACACAAGCATCAACACAATTTACGCAGTTAGCAATGATATGAACTAAAATATAATATATATTAAATATTAAGGAAATGTATTATATCTTAATTAAGACTAGGTTACAACATCACACAGTGCTGTGCCGGTGCTTCCTGCTTCTTCAGCCCACACAGACGTTTCCCTGTTTTATTATCACCAAAGATGAATAAATCATCATTAAACCAACATTATAGACATCGTTCATTAATGGCTCCAAGTTCCAGGTCATCAGGCTACAGGGAAATACACACAGATACAGATTAATAATCACACACATGCACTATTACACACAAGCATGTCTGCTCTGTGCTTTGTGGTGCGCTGTCACAGTGCTTGCTGTTGTGTTGAAAGAAGTATTGTGTGTTCATTTCTTTCATTCATCCTGTAATGATGGAGCAGAGTTGCTTCAGTGCTGTGGTCATCACGAGCATTTCTTCAAACTTGTACAGTATATTGTGACACTTATTTTTTGTATTTTATTAATTCAAGGTGTTTGGACTTAAGACAACGCCGTTTACAAATGGTAAGTATAACTAAAAAGTTATGAATATATATATATATATATATATATATATATAGTTCTATTCACTATACTTCCTGTTCACTCTATTACTCACATTTAGCTCTTAGACATTGAGGTTCCATGTTGTATTTTGTTTTGTCAATGAGGTGCTACCATCCCAGCATCTAAACACCAATCAGGCATAACATTATGACCACCTGCCTAATATTGGGGGGGCAGTGGTGGCTCAAGTGGTTAAGGCTCTGGGTCGTTGATCAGGGGTTCAAGCCCCAGCACCGCCAAGTTGCCACTGTTGGGCCCTTGAGCAAGGCCCTTAACCCTCTCTGCTCCAGGGGCGCCGTATCATGGCTGACCCTGCGCTCTGACCCCAACCTCCAAGGATGGGATATGCGAAGAAAGAATTTCACTGTGCTGTAATGTATATGTGACAAATAAAGGCTGTTTTGTTCGTTCGTTTGTGCTGGTCCCCCTTTTGCTGCCAAAACAGCCCTGATCCGTCATGCACTGTGTATTCTGACCCTTTTCTATCAGATCCAGCATTAACTTCTTTGCAATTTGAGCAACAGTAGCTCGTCTGTTGGATCGGATCACATGGGCCGGCCTTCGCTCCACACATGCATCCGTACTGACCACTGCAAACCGGGAACACCCCACAAGAGCTGCAGTTTTGGAGATGCTCTGATCCAGTGGTCTAGCCATCAGCCCTCGTCAAACTCGCTCAAATCCTCACGCTTGCCCATTTAGAAGCGGTCTCGACTCTGACTCTGACCTGTGGTGTCACATGACCTGCACTGCATAGTGAAACATTTCTGGCTCTTTTGTGCTGTAACACATTAATACCCATCTCTTATGTCTTCATTACCTCGTTTACTCAGATTTTCAACTCTTAAAAGAATGCTGTAAGTCGTTATCATGCTATAGCCCCTTTTCAAGGATTTAGTCCTAACCAAGTTTACAGATTTTTTTTGTCATTTCAACCATATATAGCTGACGCAGTACACAGTGAAATGAAACAACCTTTCTCCAGGAACCCTGGTGCTACATTTGGAGCATCAGATCCACCGGAGCAAGATAGCAACAAAGCGTCTGGAGCATGTTTGACAGACAGCACGCACTCCTGTCTATGTAAATCTTGCTGTCCTGCTCCGAATGCCACACAGCTCCAGCTATATTTACAGACATGACCTTGCCTTCTGGCCTATATGGAACATAGCAGGCCAGTGGCAGGTCGAGCAGCGTAACACTGCTGCAGCCGGTGACGCATCACATTCCCCACTGCAGCTGTCCTAATGCTGCATTACAGACAGGTGCATCATGGCTGTGATCGGATGAGATGTACAGTATACTCCTCAATGGAATTAACATCACGGAGTAGAAATAATGACGCTGGTCCATTGCCTCACAGTGATCGCCGATCACATTTTTTAGGCGTCATCACAAGATAGTGTAGGTGAGATATTTCGAAATAGTAATGAGCTAATCCTGTGCTCTGTCCATCACACTGGCCTTGACCTGTGAGACCTCTGACCTCACATAGGTTGACGACAGGCATTGTCATGAACCAATGGCAAGGTGCCTTTGTTACTTGATCTGAGTGTACTCTCATTGCATGTATGTAACATTTTCCTCTTTATCTGTTCTGCAGGTACAAGGAAGTAAACACCGAAGCCAACAACGAGTTTTCGAAAGACAAGTCAAGATCGCTGCATACTGCATACTTTTTATACTTTAATGTCCTCCAGTTGTGTATAAAATCCAATTATATAACGCTTGGGAATAATTACAAAAAGTCATATCATAACAAAAGCATAATCGCCTGTATCTGAGATCCTGGTCATTTAATGTGTCTTGTATCTGGATTTTATTCTGTTTTTATCTTAATCACGTGTATTTACACTCGACAGTGCCAGAAATCTGAGAAAGCTGCATTGTAAGGAAATCAGTGTAACATCTGAGCACCAGGTGCTTCCAAAGTCTTCACCGTCCCAGTGTTCTTCCAAAAGGGTCTTAAATGGTTATTTTGAAAAGTTTGATGAAAAGTGAAACCCTTTTAGAGCCTGCAGACGCTCCATACTGACATAATGAAAAGGGCAAGTTATACAGGAAAGCTTTATAACGAAATAATGGGAGGGGTTTGGGGTTTTCTGTGGCTTGTAGAGTCACATGGATATGTGAGGCAGTCTGGGGAAAACTCATGAATTACACCAACTTTTATTATTTTAAAGAACAACAAATTGATCCATTTGTAGTTATTCAGTATTTAGTGTAGTGGATTGTCTGTAAGCAACTTAACAATCATTCCCTCATCACCCTCAACTCTCATATCTCTCTTCCTCTCTCTCTCTCTCTCTCTCTCTCTCTCTCTCTCTCACCTGACTGTTACAAAGCACTGCCACTGGAGACTCCTTCCATAAATGTTCAATAAACATTTGTTGAAAATTGAGCCCAAAAACATACAACCTGTGAGGTTTTGACTAAAATAGGTTTTTAATGCGGAATTGAAATTATATTGCAAAGCAATAATCTTGAAAGTTTGCGGTAAAAGGAGTCAGTTTGCCTAAAGATGTCTAAAACCTTTGGGTCATTTCATCACACAGTAAAAGTCATGCTTTAATCAAAGCCACTGGATAATAGTCTAATTATCTACAGTAATAAATCTCACCAGGTGAAGGGTTTTCCCAAGCAGCCACACTTCTTCTTTTCTCAGATTTTGTTTGCAGTCGTAATTGGATTTGAACGTTATTAAATATGTCTTCTGCCCTTTTCTGCTTGTGCCTCCATGTGAACAATCGCCCTCCTTTTATTATTCTGTGTTTTATTTTATTTTAGTAAATTCAGCTGAAAAAATAAGCGTCCATGCTCATCATGAATCATGAGTCAATAGAGCATTTGTTACAGAACATCATGATTGTTGTACCTGCATAGTGAAGAGAGTGATGTCCAGTTTCAATTTTTTTCCTAATTCACTGCATGGCAAAGCACAGCTATAATACCAGCTTATGTGTAAGTGTAGCATTCGGAGTATTTAATACGATGCTGCCGTACTAGCCACTTTAAAGGGTTGAACGATTCCTTTTATTTTTTTCTTCCACAGAATAGTTTGTTATCAGGATGCTACAATGTCTTCATGGTCATCATGCTTTATCAGCTCACGTCACATATATAAACCACCTCTGAGTAGCGAAATATAGCAAACAGGCTTCACAAACACTGCAGATTACAATCTCTGCCTTATTCAATCCGATTCCTAATATAGAAACGAGTGTCCTTGAGTGTCCTGGCTGTATCGTGTACCAAAGTGTAACGAATAAATTCAATTAATAATATTCTCATCCCATGCTGTCTTTTGTCTTCATTTGATTTGTGTCGTATCACTTGTCCTTCCAGCTATTGTACACTTGAGATCTGAACTTCAGGGCTATAATAGAGGAGGAGACATGAATCCTAACCATTCTGACAGATAGGATTTCAAAGCAGGGGCAGGAGGGGAAAAAAAAAAGGTCAGACAAGCAGAATGTGAGGTTTTAGAATTTCTTTGACTCGTGTTTGGAAGTCCTGTGCTGTCTAACAATAGACCAAGGCCTTCAGCTCACACCAATGTGGAAAGGCCTCGTGATCACATGGTGTGCAGTGTGTTAACTTTGACGGCCTGTCTCGACAACACACTCCAAAGCAGAGCCGCTCCTCCTCTGGAAGCTTGGTAAGCCCAACTCCACTCCACATCATTAACTCTACCTTTCAGCATCATGTTATTATATGCTCTTATACAGTTCAAATGATTTTCTGTTCAATTCGGGTTTCGATTTCTGCAATAGATTTATTTTTAAACGTTTGTGTGCTTTTTGACCTTTCTTGACTTTGTAATGAATTGTTCTCACACACTTTTGTAAAAAGAAAAAATCTTCTGTACGGTTATTTATGTGAATCTGAGCGAATCTAAGCATATTTACTGTTGTGATGTATTTAAGGTAATTACACACAGACATGGCTGACACTGAGGACGTTATGGAAGAGGAGACCCAGTGAGTAGCTCATCATTTAACACTTTTAAAAACATATCCAGGTTCTTGAGATATTTTTAATTATTTTTAATTTTTAAAAAATTACCTACCATTTATTTTCCATTTATAATATCATTGTCTATGTGTAGGAATAAAATGGAATTAAAAAAATAAATTTTTTAAATCTTGCCATGTTTTTAAAATTATAAAAATATATAATTTTGGGAATAAAATCTAGCAACATCTGTATTGACATCGCTTAGTAATTCACAGCAATCTGACAATATATATATATATATATATTTAGTTTCATTTGGTTTTTAGTTTAGTTGTATTTCTTTCATGTTGAACGTTTGTAAAGATTAAAATAAATATGCTGCATTGAAAATTCTCAAGAGCAACAGAAATAGCGATGATTTATTTTTAATTAGAGACTCAGTGACTTGAAGGTCAAAAGGATGCATGTGATCACTGTGGAGAGAAAACATGGAGATGGCTTCAGGACTGCAGCTGATCTGAAACAACTTTGCTCTCAAGTCTCCATCAGTGAGCAGCTGATAACTTCAGCGAAACAGACTTCATGTTAAATCTAGAAGGAATTTCCTGGTGACACTTTTTGACCTTATAGTAAAGAGTTATAGGAGGGACATGATTATTTTATTAAGTGCTATACACTCTCAGAAAGAGAATACTGTACCTTTTAAGGTACAAGTCGCTGTCGCTGGGGTCAAAGCTTCTTTGACTTTGGTACCCTAAACGGTACCTCTAGTAATACCTTTATAACTCATTCTGGGAACATAATTGTACCTTATTGACCTATTGTGTACCTTTAAAGGTACCATTATATTTTTTGTTCCCCTAGGAACAAAATTGTACCTCCGCAAATTGAATTAAAGGTGATTTAGAGTTTAGGTATTTCTTAAAAACAGCCTTAAACTGACTCTCATTAAGTGTGGACACTATTCTTGAGAGTATTCAAGCATTTCAAGGTTTTTCTCAATAAAAAAATAAATAAATAAATAAAATAAAATAAAATAAAATAAAATAAAATAAAATAAAATAAAATAAAATAAAATAAAATAAAATTATTATTATTATTTGTGTAAAATCAAAAGAATGTATGCAAATATTAACTAATAGATGTATATCATTCCCTTGTGTTTTTTTTAACAGGGAAGAAGGTATGTCTTCACTTCATTTACTTGGCTCTAGTCATTAACAGTAAAATTGTTTGCATGTGAGAATTGTGCCTTTGTGTCATTATTCTTATATAAACCTGACGTCCAGTCCTCCTGCATGTCAGCACACCCTCCAATCTGGCATGAAGCACCTCAGCTATTCAGACTACTGATCTAATGTTTCTCATGAACTTGTATGTTTTTTTCTCTGCACAATTATAGTGGACGACTCAAAATCCAAACCCAAGTGAGTTGGTTGTTACACTTTTATCCAGTACAAGGTGCAGCGTCTGAACACGTTCATTCACGTGACCTCTGATTTTATAGGTTTATGCAGAACATTCAAGCACCAAAAATTCCTGAGGGGGAAAAAGTAGATTTTGATGTAAGTTTCTGCATTTAGGACGTCCTCCATTGGAAAACCAGGCTAATAAGAACGTAACCAGGTGCTGTGTGTGTGTGTGTGTTTTAGGACATCCACCGTAAACGTCAGGAGAAGGACCTGGCTGAGTTGCAGGCCCTGATCGAGGCTCACTTTGTCCAGAGGAAGAAAGAGGAGGAGGAGCTCATTGCTTTGGTTAACAGGATTGTGAGTGTTTCAAGTTTATAACATTTTACGCATTAAATAAATTAAAAGAATTCACGGGGTTATCTTTATAATTAATCCAAGATTTGTTGTGCTCTATAGTTAGCATAACATTACCCACAATGCTGCTGGAAGGTTGTACCTCTTTTGCCTGTGACTGATGCAGCAGTGCTTTAGTCCTTTAGTCTGTAATCTCTCTGCTCAAGCAGATCAGGTTCCAGTGATACAATCTTTATAGCATCCAGAGTGACTTAGCTTTTCTCCCATTTTTTGTATACATCTGAGCGATTAAGGGCCTTGCTCAGGGGCCCAGTGGTGGCTTGGTGGGCCTGGGGTTTGAACTCAAAACCTTCCAATGATACTGTGGGTTAAGAGCCTTGCTCATGGGCTCATTAGCAGTGCTGGGGCTCAAACCCTGATCAACAACCTAAATCAGAAGTGTCCAATCTTATCCAGAAAGGGCCGGTGTGGGTTTTCATTCCAACCAAGCAGAAGCTACACCCAATTCCAACTGGCTAATCAACCGATCTTGGCTTTCAGTAGACTCAGGTGTGGCTTCTGCTCATTTGGAATGAAAACCTGCGCCCACACCAGCCCTTTGCGGATAAGATTGGACACCCCTGACCTAAATCCTTAACCAATAAATGCTTCAGTTTCTTATTGCGCTTGTTGCTAAGCATCTAGCTGTGACATTTTAACACCACATTGTTTTACACTCTACACGTTTGGCACCTCAGTGTAGGGTTAACACCACAAACCAGCCACAAACCCTGCTTCAGAGTAGGGTTTCATAACCCCTCGTAAAAAGCTAAATTAAAGGCATGAAACTTTCCTCTACCCAGGGGGTTAAAAGCAGGCAACAATAACCCGGGATGACATTGTGTGTGTCGCTGTAAAACTGTAGGAGAAAAAAGAAAGTCTTGTTTTTTTGAGTCAAAAACAAAATCTGACTGATGTTTGAGTCCCTGAAAGTTTTTCCTGCTTTTAAACAC